>NC_089140.1:85378755-85700870 GCF_009819655.1 Sylvia atricapilla | reverse complement strand
TAAAGGCAGTGCAGTAACTTTTGTGGGCTGTAAGATGCCAGATAGAAGCTAGAATGCAAATTTTATCGAGGCTCACTCTAAGTCATCACTATCAGATGCTGAAAAGTCTGAATATGTTATTTCCTGCTCTTAGTAGAAGCAGTATGGCAAAACCGATGTAAACAAAAAAATTCATTTGAGCTTGATGAGAACTCCAGTTTAGCAGTCCATGAGTCTCAATTCCCCACCACTTTTATGCCTTTGCAGAGGTATCATCCATGTAGATACCTCACTAGTTCTTTGTTGCTATATTTACCCTGTGCTGCAGCCTCGTGGAACTGTCTGTGGGTGCTGGATTTCTGACACAGCAGCATCACAGACCTGCTGGCTGGAGTACTGACTTGATTGCCTGCCTTCCCTCTAAGGAGAAAGTTTATAGCCTGCTGCCTATTTGTAACATGGCAGTTTAGAAATGCCAGAGACTGGAAATTGGACCAAATGTGCCATTCATAGAGTTACAAATGGGAATCATTTAACGCTAAAAACATCTTCTGCTTTTCCTTCACTCTCTCTTTTCTAAAGGTCAAGCTATTTGTATAGAAACATTAAGCCAGCTGTAGAGAGGGTGCAAGACCATTCCAGCTACACTATGATGTGGTTTTTATCTCCCACCCTAACAGGGAATGTCAGTCATAATTAGTGTTACACATAAATTTCTCACTGGGATTCAGGTTTCACATGATTAGGAACTAAACTATGTGGAGTGCTGCTCTTCTGACTCTGTAGTTTCAATTAACAGATTCAGCAATGAAAAACCACAGTGAGAGATAATGGCTGAGGTCAGAGAGGTTATCTTTTTTTATAGCAGTTGTCATCTGAAATGAGAAAACACAAACGAGAGAGCGTTTCATTAACCTGACTAAGGAAATGGCTGCCACAGGTAGTGTGTCAGCAGGAAAAGCAGGATCAGGACAAAATCCTTCCCATGGCCTTGATCACTGCTATAATCATCCTAATCCCCAGTGGGTATGGTGATGATGTGCAGTACAAGCCTGCTGTAGCCTAGTTCTGTTTCACCAATGAAGCATGTAAGCAGATTATTACTGGTCTGATCAGTGCTCTTGCTGATCAAGAAACCCTCGATACTATAGAGCTAAGTATAAGAAAGCCAGAAGACGAAACAAATACTGCACAGTGCTGGGCAGAGACAGAAATCCACCACTGTAGTCCAGGGAAGTGACCCTAGATTTCTTCCTTTTCCTTCAAGAGGCCTTAGAGCTCCAGAATGCCATCTTAAGAAATATTCAAAGGATAGAGTATTTAAGGGAGTGAAAACCAAAACAAAACAAAACAAAAACCCCTTCAATTACAGGGCTGGCATTAGCATTGGAAAAGCAGATCTGCCTGGGGCAGGAGACTATCAGCAGTGCCAAGGCACACGGACATACTCCATGCTTGGTCTGTGTGGATTTTGGGGAGCTGTGTAGGGTGACTGCCACGAAGAGATATTATTGTGAAATGACTCACTGTTGGAAATGTTGAAAATGGTGAAACTAGAGAAAAATGTATCTAGGAAGGCCTTATCTTATGGAGGAACAAATGCATTCTTACTTCTCATGGCAGTTTTCACAGTATGGCCTTCTGTAAGGGGTCAGGAACACCTGCCTGCCATTTCTGCTCCTCTTTTCCTTCAGGAGACCAGGACTGTGCTGGCTGGAGGGAAGAGATATTCATATCTTCCAGGAGTTATTTAATCTAAGCACACGAGTTAAAAGGCTATGCAAGTATGTCATACAGATGGTGTCTATTTGTAAGGTCTTAGATCAGCAGGGAAGAATTGGGAGTAGCTTCTGGTTCAACAGACTCTTCACTACACACACAGTATCCAAGGCTTTGGATATCTCTGCTGTGAAAAATCACTTGTAGGTTGAATGTTAGAATGAGGAGGGGCAGAAGGGTAATAAATTTTCCCTCAACTTTTTAGGCACTGATGCACAGTGATCTTCAGCAATGTCACCTAGTACTGGCACAGAGTGACTTTTGTGTATGCAGATAGCTCAGGACTTTGGCTGTTCACATCTTTCAGTATTAGAGCTCATTTGCATCTATACCTGTTCACCCTGATGATTGCTCTCTGTCACATGCTTGGAGTGGTCTGCAGTTCCCAGTCTGCATCACCTGGCTCCTCTGGCTGATATTCAGGCTATCTGCGAGCAGAATGCCTATGAAATAAGGTTATAAAATGAAAGATCTTTCTGCTTTCAACAAGGATATGCAACTGTTGTGTTGAGAAGACAGATGAGTTTTGATTTCACTTTTGATTTTTAATGACAACAAACAATTGAATAAGAAATATTTTTAAAAACTGTAATTGCTTACAGTTTAAGGCAAGGACTGAACTGCTGTCTTTCAGCTTGTCTCTGGTTATACTGGTCCTTACTGAATGGTTGAACCTGGTTACCAGCTGTTCTTGAAAGGCTGTCAGCTCTCAAAGCAGACTCCGAGCATTCCTTCCCCTTCATTCAGTGGGAATTAACCAGATATCTCTGGGGATAGTGAGAGCTGGATGGATTTTCTTCCTGAATCTGAGCTTTTTGTATGGTAATGCAGGGAGTGTGGAGAGTGTGAAAACAAAATTACTTAATCACAGCCTTCCTGACTGTTATGAAGGGTCAGCTGTAATATGGGAGAGCAGATCTGAAGTTACAGGTAGAGAGCTGCTTTCATTTGAAAGTAGCATCATTAAAAGAAAGAAAAAGAAGAAAAAAAAAAAGAGAGAGAAAAAGCATTAAACATCTGAAATAAATTTTAGAAAGAGAGAAGTAAATGTGAGTTCTAGTACTTTTGCAAGGAGTTGTATCAAACAAACCCTTTCAAGCAGACAGCATAATGGCCTATTAGAGAAACACAATGTCACTTGTAGGTGGCTAGAAGTACAAAGTAGGAAGATGATAGCGTCACTAAATGCTTTTTCCAAATTGCAAGGATGTGTGTTCACTGAAATATCTGCTGGCTGAGTAAAGATACAAGTGCAGATAGATGGGGGCAGGAGGAGACAAACAGACTTTTCCCCAAAAGGCCATCTCCTGTCCCTTCATCTTTATTCTGACTCAAGCATCCAAAATTTGTGGGTTCTTTACTGAGGCTTTAACATCATTCAGCTATGAATAGATACCCAGTGATGATAGAGAAGTGTCCATGTTTGGTTTTCTCTCTCTTTAAAGCAGTGTCCACAATGCTATTGTCCATATTGCTGTCTTTTTGTGGGAGGAAAAGAAAATCAGCAACAAATTCTATTTTCTGGACTATAGGAGAATTTTAAACCGTTTTATTTTGGTGACACTACTATAAGGTGTGCTGCAAAATGCAGCGTAGGTTGGAGATGTCTATGCTAATTTTAAAGGACTCAGCTTGAAAAATCAGGACTTATCTAGCTGTCACTGTACAGTGCTCTGCGCTGACTCGTATTGTCATCTTATTCAGGCAAACTTGTCGTCAAGAGTTAACTTGGTAAGTGCATCACCTTAGCAACCAGAATATTCACACACTACAGCAGCAAAGTATAGCCAGTTTATACTTTGATTTCAGGCACAGGAGTTTGATATATATGCTGTAGTGCTGTGCAGGATGGGGATAAAAAAGTAATGGTAAAGCTAAAGATGCACCAAATGTAATATTTATTGTGTATCTAATGCTTAGGCAGTTCTGGTTACTGGAGTGATTTCAAAGCAAAAAAAAAAAAAAGTGAAAATAATGCATGAGCCAGAATATATGGGCAGATCACTCCATATTCTCTTTCCACTTCTTTGCCTAACCTTCGTTAATTTTACATTTTATTCCTTCATGAGAAAAACCTATCATGAGCTTTTTAATGTCCCTTATTTTTTTCCTGTCATTCACACATTTCATCCAATATGTAAAACATATTGCCTAAATGGAAAATACTTTTAAAGCAGCAAAGATGTAGCAAGTGGCAGATACCTGGCAGAGCATCATCCAAGAGAATAAAATGAGCCCTTAATATGACTGAAAGACAAAGTTTAATTTTTAAATGACTCAGTATTTTTCTACATATGGATGTGAAGTAGTGAGAAAACCACTATGAAATGCAACATTTATTATTATCCATCCAGGACAGCCCTGATTCACCTTGTTTTATTGATGCAGCTGTAGGTACACTTTACATTACTTCCTGAATCCCAGTGTGGCCCAAATGTACTTCAAATAAGACACTGTCTGAACTAAGAACAAATAACTATGTTCCATCTCTGGACAGACTGTTCCTTCCCATGCACATGACCCATTATTACCATCTCCAGCCTTGGCACAGGGATGTGAATGTGACTGACTTCCACTCATGTAGGATGCAGAGAAATAGTTTTACTTCAAACTGTTATCTCTAATTTTGAATTCAAATGCAAATCAAAATGGGTGTGAGCCAACTCTAGAGCACACTAATAGCTTCTCTAAAGCCATATGGAATAGCTTCAGAGAACTCCTCTGATGATCAGCTATGGGACAGCTTTATGTTACAATTCTGTTTTGCCCAGGTCTTCAGAGTTGTGTTGTAAAAAACTTGCTCTGGCATTATATCATCATAACAAAAGTCTTCCTTTGCCTCTATCAAACGGCTCTTTGTTTTTACTGACATTATACTTCTGAAGGCTGGGATCATACCTGTAATTTCATTTAAAGAAAAATTAAAGTGTGATTTAAATATTTTTCTTCCATTGTTTCTTGTTCACTCCAGTCTTAGAAGCAAAATGGAAGTCTTGAGTTCTGTTGTTTGAAGTCTGACTTGGTCTATGCAATAGGGATCTAAACAAAAGCCTGCTTGAAAATTATCTTGTATATTATGTTTATGTCATATATCTAATGCTCTTTTGACAGCCTCTTTAATATTATGTTCTGGTGATACTCACAGAACTCTGGGCAGTTTGACAAACCTGTATAAGACTGTCACTGAGATGCAGATTTGCACACATGGAAGCAGATGGTGAAGCAACTAGCAGTTCAGGGAGACAGGCATGAGGAAATTACAGCAGTGGCAGAAATTAAACACTTAGTGTCAGTGGACCAGTTTCTTAAGTGATGTGAATTTCTGTATGTGATGGACACTGTATTATGAAAAAATGAGAAATGGAACTAGATATGGCATGTTATAGTTGCTCTTTTAAAATGATCTGGTCCCTAGGCACTAAATTTCCTCCAATAAAGTCTCTCTGGGGGTTAAAATGGAAAAAGAATAACAAAAAACCCAACAAAAACCCAAGAAACTGAAACAAACCTAACTAAGTCTAAATTCTGAATTTTTTTCTTCGAAAACTTTTGTCCCCTGCCACATTCTTTAACTTTTCCACAAATATGACTTGCCACTTTGCTCTTGTGGGTAACGCTGAATGTGCTACCCAGAGGGACTCTTTTCTGGGAGGCTGAAGTGAGAATAAGGAAGTCCTCGTGGTGGGTTAGAGAAGCAACTTGATGTTTGAAGGTGCATGCAGCTGGTTCATAAGCTAAGAGTAAAAATATGTTTCATACAGGTTTTCCAGCTCACCTGATTTTACATCTTAGATAAGGCATCTGTTACAACAAACACTGCATTCTAAAAGTAACATAGGCAGATCCTGAAAAAACAGTTGACTTCTTCTGTTTTACTTCCTGTGTAGCTCTTTTCAGGAAGGAGGAGAGGGTAAGGAAACTCCTCTCATGCCTCTCTAAGTAGTCAGGACCCCATCTTTCACTATTTTCTCTCTCAAGGACAGCTTCTTTGCCTCATTTCTGCATCTTCAGACAGAAAAGGAGGTCACACTGCTTTCTCAATTCCTGCAAGTGCATATGGTGTACATGTCCTTTTTACTATGTAGGGCAAAGTAGTATTTGGCAGGTGTTGATGGCCATCATCTGTGTTTGTGAAGCAAACTGCTGCCTTGTGTGACTCCTGTCAGGTATACCCTGGAGGAAAACTCCCCTGTTTTCATTGAAGTGAAAATACAGGCTGGGGAGAAAAGACAGGATGGGGAGAAATGAGTGGGAGGAGGGTGTTAAGGAGTAAATTGAATTTGCATGATTGAATAGAAATTTGAAGGAGTGGTGCTTCAGATTTCAAGCTTTCTCATCTATAACTCTGGAAGTAGTATGAGCCTTCAACTGGCTTGGATGCTTTGTCTAATGACATTCAGACAACAAATTCAATGGAAATGTTCTGCTTTATACTAATTCTGTAAAAAACTGGCTAAGACTAATTGAACTTTTTATTTTGGATTCAGCAGAAAGGAAATACCTGGACATTTCTGACTTAGCATAAAGCTGAACAGTGCTGCATTGGTGAATAAATGGGATAGTTCCTTCAAGGGTTATGCTGTTAAATTTTTGTCTGTTTGGATATTTTTTAGTAAATAATTTCATTGATGTGAACAGCTTATTTTTTTCTCCTTTCTCACCCAGTGCTCATTTTGTGGCTGCAAAAGACCTGTTCCACCATTTATGGAAAAGACAGAAATCTTAATTCTAGGGCTCTAAACACCAGTTCTGCCCATGGCATGGAAACAAGGGGCAGATTATGGACCAGCATAGCTGTGATTTTATTGGTTTCAGTTTTACAGAAGTATTAAACTTGAATGCTTTGTAGACCATCTACTTAACATGAGTGCTAAATTTTCTGAAATTACTGCCTTTTTCTGTTCCCTTTTATGACTTCCACAACTTGATACATGTTCCTACTATGACATCTTTTCCTAATATGAATGTCTGGCTTGCAATTAATGTTGAAGATTCGGGTTCCATTCGGGTTAACCCTCATTCTGAGAGCAATGGCTCTTTCTGAAAGATCTCAAAGCCAACCACGTGGCTAATTAGTAATAAAGAACTACTTATACTCTTGTAGGCATGTCTTAAATCCTTTGACAAAGAGATGTGATAGCTGTCAGAAACTCCCTAAAAAGTAGTATCATTTTAGTAAACAATGCTGTTGGTTATTTCAAACAGTTTCAGTATTAGAAAGCCTTGGTAATTCCCTCCCACTCAGAGATCCAGTACATGCTTTTCCATGAGGCTAGTTTGCTTTACAAAGAAATTACATGAAGAAGTATAAAATGCTAAGTCTGCTTGATGTTAGTGCATCCTGATAAATATTATCCTGATGTCTCTTGATTGTGGAGTAATAGAAATGATGGGTCTATGTCAAATTAACTCTGCTGCTGATAATTGTCTGTAAGTACTGAAAGATTCTTGGGGGGAAACACCATGGAAAGATGCGGAAAACCGCCTTCATTTTTAAGGGATTTCATTATTTTCCCTAGCAAGAAATGAGGAACAACATACTTTCTGCAGAAATAATGTACTTATAAATGTACTTACTAAATAAGTACTTATTCAAAGTCTAGAAGTGCTTATAGTGGAAAAAAACCCCAGTAGACCAGCTGAGTTGCATAGAAAACTTGATTATGGGTTAATCAGAATTAACAGGACATTTTGACTGTGCTTCCTAGGTTTGTGGGTTTTTTTTTTTTTTTTTTCAGGGATAGATCTACTGTGGAACTGTGAGTGTATACGAGAAAATTTTGTTTAAAAAGCATAACCCACTGAAATTCATAGCTCTAAACTGGATCATGGATTTCTGTTTACTAGTGGCATGAATTTATTAATTCATTATCTTCATTTAATCATACAGAAAATCCTCCTAATCTGTGTGGTTCACAACTTCTGCTTTTCATCACAAACTAAGACTGATACAAAGAACAGAGAGATAAAATTCTTGAAATAATAATCTTTTGAGGGTTTACCAATGAGAATGGTTTCCACTCAGATTATCAGCTTTGCCAAACATGCTAATATGCTCGCTTAATATTTAATAAGAAGAGAATGCTTCTGTGCATATTCTTTTATTAGGAAATTAGTTGCTTTGAAGCATGATTTTGCTTGATACCTGTTCTTTTTGCACCATTTCCACCAGTTTTATTAAAAATGTCAAGATACTCCATCTAATAAGGTGGCTGTTTCTAACTGTGCTTTTGGAAAAAACCTCTGTTTTCACATCTATTTCTTCTTTTATCTCTGAAACATGCAGTTGCTGTCTAAAGTTCTCAGGCATGCTACATGGTATGTATGTATCTAAAAGCTATATTTTTTAATCCCAATAGGATATATTAGGAATCCAATAACCTTCAGAATTTCTCTAGCAAAAGTTATATGATTTACATACAGCTTCTATGTTTACCATTGCTCTGATTCTCTTTTCTGTAGCATTAGGGAGATGTCTGTAGTTCCTCACTGCATGGAAGAACAGAAACACTTAATCTTTTCTAGAGTCCATCTGTGTAGCATGAGATATCTGCCTAGGCTGTGGGGACCTCTGCACAGCACAGCAGAGAGCCAGCCTGAGCTAGATCAAAGATTTGTTTAGTCCATCATCCTGTCGCTGACAGTGCTAAAATGCCAGAGAACAAGAGCAGAACAAACTCAGCCTTCAAGGGCTTTACAAGCAGCAACACTGAATACAGCAGGATGATGGCATCTTTTGACTGGCTGGTCCTGCTGTGTTTGATGCCGCCCAGGGTGGGGTTTGGTCTTTGAGCTGTCAGGGCACACACACTGCTCACTCAAACTAAGCCTGTTGCTGGTCTCTTTCTGGGCCCCACGATTTAAGCAGTATGTGAAAGTCCATGAATGCATCCAAAGGAGTGCAAAAAAGGTGGTTAAAGGGCTGGAAGGAAATGTCCTTTGTGGAGCGCCTGTGACCTTTGGTCTTGTTTGATTTGAAGAAAAGAGCCTGATGGTCAGCCCCATTGCTGCTCTCTGCAGTAATCTGAGGAGAGGAAGTGGAGAGGAAGATGCTGAACTCTTCTCCCTGGATTTCAGTGGAGGATGCATGGGAATGATTCAAAACCGTGCCAAAAAAAGGCTTAGACTGGACATTATGAAACATTTCTCTACTAACCAGCAGATCTAACAGTGGAAAAGGCTTCTCAGAGAGGTGATTGATATACCAAGCCTGTCAATGTTTAAGAGGCACTCAGACAATGCCCTGAACAATATGCTTTGACCCGTGGTCAGCCCTCAGCTGGGTCAGGCAGTTGGATTAGATGATCATTGTAGGTCCGTTCCAAGTGAAACAGACTATTCTAATCTAGTATAGTTAAGCATTTTTAGCATAGGGGTTCTATGCATTTGTACTGTCTCAGTGGATTTACCCATGAACTTACTCAGTCATTTTCTCACATTTGGTGTTAAATTTTAATTTATCACATACCGTAATATATTCTCTATCTTCACTGCCTGCTATCTGAAGAATCAAGCCCTTCTGAATAGTCTAAATTAGGCAACTGGTATCTTTATTGAAGGCCTGCAGCACTCACGTTGGCAGGAGAAGGGAGCAATTGATTCCTGTCTATCTATTCCTATCCTTATATACAGATTTTTATGGATGTCTGCCATATCCTAATTTGTTTGGATTTGTTTGCTTTTTTTTTTTTTTTTTTTTTTCCTTTTAGAAGCCATTGCGTATTTTAAAACCTTCTCTGAACTCCCTCTGGAGGGAAAAAGAAGGCCAGTGTTGCGTATGGTGTTCAGCCACAATCATGCACAGTTTGAGAAAATTGGCATCCATTTTGTTGTTTAGTTCTTTCTTAGTAGTTTTTATTTTTTGCTTTTCTGACCACTACTGAGCAGTGAGTTGATAGTAACCCCAAGAAAACATTCTAATGGCTGGAAACCCATTGTTCCATATCTGAATATAACACTGTTTTCCCCATGTTGCTTTAACTCTCATAAAGATACTTTATTTCTCAGCAATTTCATGAGAAATCTCACATGTGGTTCCTTTTGTTCTAAGGGCTGAAAGTCATCTGTAGGAGAAAATCAGAGAGGAATCCTTAAGGGCACAAGAACTGAGTTTAAGCTGGTTTTATATTCTGTAACCTCCAAGGGGCATCATATTATAAAGTCTGTACTTTACATTTGGTTTTTTTTCCCCTCTCAAAACTCTGAACTTCTGTTATGCATCCGTGGCACTAAATGGTGCCTATGGGCAGCTGTCAATCTTTTGCTGCATGTTCGTGCATTAAATTTTATGTACTGTTGGAGGTGAAATGGTGCCATTAAGAGTAAGCAGTCTTCCTTTCTAGTATAATGGATACAAAACTCTGAAAAACAAGGATGAAAAATGAATATTTGAAAAAGACACAGGATTTAGGCTGTGCTAGTAAAACTTCTGCTGAACATTCAGTCATGTCCACATATATCTCTGCTCTTTTTAATGGCTATGCCTTCTGAAATTTGGTCTATTTTGCATCGAGCCTTGTTCTTGTGTAAATGATAGATTTTGTACTTGTAATGTCAACAAATCTGGAAAATAAGTTATCATTTCGAGGAAGACAGACACACCAAGTTGCCATGTGTGTTACTAGGACTATTCCTACACTCATAAAAGTTTGGCTGCTTTATCAAAGCCCTGTCCGTGTTACAGGTGTGCACTTTTAAAGTGATGGGGAAGAAGGGAAAAAGATAAAGGGAGACAAAGTGTTTTATTAGCTTCTGGAAGCAGACAGATTTTTGTAAAATCTCATAAATAGCTCTGTTCCCAGTGTATGGACTTACAGAAAGATTTTTTTTTCTATTTCTGCTTACAGACATCTGTTCACATTTTCTGGTGGGAATTCTGGGATTTAAATAGCCATCTGCTTCCTACTGTAGCAGCTCAACAACAAAGGGCATTTTCTCAACGAACAAATAAGAATCTTTGACTAGTATAAAGGCACAGTTAGGAACATATGCTACATTTTCCTTTTAACCTTAGTCAATATATTTTTCAGTCTATTTAGATTACACCGATTTACCAAAACAAACTGAATAAAGTGTTCAACATTTCACACAGGGAGTCGAAACTTTAAATAAAGCTGCAGGTGTGCATCTATTGTGTTCCTCTGCATGAACATGTTGCTGAATTCTGCAGCTTTGTAAAGATGGAGAAATTCACCAGGGTTTTACTACAAGCTTATTTGTTTCAACAAAATGGAGAAAATGGCTACATGGCTTGTAGGTTAGAAATCAAACCAGACCACACATGTCTAGGAAGCAGAAGGCACCTGGGAGCTGTGTAGCTCTCTCTGTCCTGTTTCCATGAAGTCTATCTGGTAGCATGCAGTATGAAGCTTGTAAGGCTATATAGTTTCTGACATGTGATCTTGTCTCTGCAATAATCAGACTAGACAGCATTTATCGTGGGTTTATGGGCAATATGTTGTGTATTAACTTCCTATAAGTGATACACATTAAATATAATATTCAAAAGGTCAGCCTTCCCATCTTCCCCCTCCCCCTGTGAGGGCATTCCAAGTATTATTGACAATGCTTTGTATTATGTGAATAACCATATTACACTTCCAAGATATAACCTATACTTGAGCCATAAGGAAGACCTTCAAGTATTAATTCTGGGACAGATCTCCAATCAGCATGTGTGTTATATATACTTAATGAATTGAGATGAAGCTGTAAGTTACTGTCAATACAGAGGAGATGAGAATAGGGAAGAGGTAAAATGACCCAGTAGAACTAAGAGTGGTAAAAAGGGGATATAATACAAGGTCATGAACAAGAATTTCTGCCAAACAGCAGGCATTTGTTAAATAGAAGCTATGTCTGTACTCATTAAATCATTCTGATTCTGGGATGCAATTTTAAGTTGTACCCAGACGTGCTTTTCCACTGGTCGTATACAGGACATCTGTGAACCTTGTGATGTAGTGTATGTTGGTTTTGTTACTGCACTTGGGAAAGATATATTCCAAACAAACTAGAGATAACGAGATAAGAGCTTAGTCAGAAGAGTGGACACTCTTAGTTACAGACAGTTATATCACTGTCTAACAGGAGTTTAAGAAGACATGACCCTACTCTCAATACATTCAGTGGGCAACAAGCAGTAGGAAGAGTAAACTGTGAAGTAGTCAGGAAGGTGATGTTGGCACAAGAGCAATAGGTGTAAACTGGCTATGAAAGCAAGTTTTTAAGGATATTTCCTTCTGGAGTAATTTTTTAGCAACAGTGGTATAAACGAGGAGCAACGACGTTAGAGAGACTTTAATCAGCTTATGAATGGGATTAAATAACATATTTTATTACAGTGACCCACAGTGGTTCCTCATCAGAATTTGGGGGAGGTGTCACTCCTGTTCTACCATGATCTGGAGAAAGACTGAGAAATTCTTTTTGATGGACTTGCCTTCAAAACATCAAGATACACAAGATACACATGTTGTCTCTTGTGAAGTTTTCTACCATAGTTTTCAGCCTTTCTCTCTGCATTTTTTTTTTTACCTTTTTGTAGGCTTCATTTGCAGTTACAGCTCTTCTCTTCAACAAACACTTCAAGGTTTCATTGGAATAGAATGTATCTCCTCTCCTCCCCTGCACCTGTTCTTCTTATTCAACACTGCAAAACTAGAATCCTACTCCATTATAGTTGTGGTGCTGTGGGTAAATTTCTGTGATTCAGATTCATTCTTCAACTATACTTAGTGTGTGTTTAAAAAAAATGAAATAAAGCCCACCTTAGTGCACTAAATTTTAAAATGTATAAATTTGTGATATTACTGACCACAGAACCTCCACAGTCCACCCATTTTCTGGACTTCACCTTGGCAAACCAAGTCCAGTACAGAATCTTGAAATGCAGTGAAAGGTCTAAATGAAGGGATTTTTCATTACAAAAATTCAGTAAGTATGCTTTTATGGACTACCAGTGGAGCACGAAATTAAAGAGCCATGGTAAGGCTTGTATGAAAGGTCAGTGGAAGAAAAATTATTTTCTTTGCTTTCAAACTACCTGTAGGCAGGTCATAGAATTGAGCTTTGTGTTGTCACTCCAAAAGTATCCCATTGCTGGAAATTTTAAAATTTTTCCAGATTGAGTTTAGTTATGAGTGACATCAGTTCTACCATAATTAGAGGACCACCTAAGAGAAGAGATATGCCTGTTCTGCTTGGGAATGGGCACATAACCTGGAGTTCTGGGAGCTATTGGCTTCTGAGGAGTTAGCTGGGATATTATAAAAGCACTGCAGCCTTCAAAGACCTGCTGTTTTCTTACCAAAATGACCACTTAGATATAACAATTAATTTCTAGCTCTTGGCCTCTGTTATTTAAAAATTGTCTTTCTCTCTGTCCACTAAAAACCTTATGAAGGTACTGTATTATGGCAAGTGGAACAGCTTGTCAGTCAGAAGACTATTCACTCTGGAGTTACGTAAAATCAGTGGATGTTGGCCAGAGGATCTTGAGACCTCCCCTTCCCACTGGTGTTAGAGTTAGAAAATTTGGTACATCTCCTGTCTAGGTACATCTCTTTGATGCTGGGCTCAGGGAGAGGAAATTGGAAAAGTAACCTTTTTACTGAACATACAATAAAAACAATATTTAGGAGGGAAATGGCATGCATCTATTTCAATAAGCAAAACAAGACAATAAAAAAGGAAAAAAAAAAAAAAAAAGGACCCAAAAGAATTAAAAGTACTATCAGATGAGACTAGTCAAAGATGCTGCTGGGATCCATGTACATGCACACAGACCCTTGCACTGAATTCTGAGAGGTTACTTGAGCTAAAGTGTCATTTCAAAACCAATAAAGTTGTCCATGCAAATCCACATTTAATATCCTACTGAGATGCATTTAAAACCCATTAGCAAGATAATATTCATATGCCTCATAGAAAGGACATGAAAAGAATCGATTTTTAAAGAGATGAATCTTCACCAGTTTTACTGGGAGCTTGCCTAAGGAAGGACAGAAATATCATTTCACCATCTCTGTCCGTGCTGGCAAATGCAGCCAAGGGGCAAATCTGTTTTGGCAACCAGGTCTTGGCAAAGAGGCAAGCCTTTGATTCCCTTCCTCCCAAGGAATTCCTGTCAAGCTGCTGCCCCTACCCAGTTAAACAGCTTTTTTTCAGTGGAAGCCGGTTTACTCAGTTTTTCCAGTGCTGGAACAGACGATTCAAGGTCTGTCTTAGGAACAGTTCAGAGTATGAGGTCACATTTCTTCATTTGGTTGTGTGAGCGCTTCCAAATACATCCTGCTGAAATGTTTCAGGCCTGATCCCTTGCTGGTGACCAGAATCTTTTCATTAGTCTAAGCAAGGGTTTCTCTCTTATTGGTTTATCTTCGATTCATCAAATCAGTAGAAGAGGAAGAGTCTCTTACACTTTTACTACAATTTTTTGCTATCACAAGAAGGTTTACTTATCTCCCTAAATCCAAAGACTTTATGTTTTTCAGTATATCACTTGCTAGCCTCTGTTTCTAACTACAGCAGTCAAATTCTATGTGGAACAGGTTTTTGTAACTGATTTCCCTATTATGTTCTAATGTTCCTTGAGTACTTTTAATTGTGGTACTCTCTCAATGTTATGGTCTCATTTGCTTTATATAAGCAGCATTCTTGCCTCACCACTCTTCTAAACACTTCTTTGAGACAGACTTATTTTTATTTGTTTGGATATGTCTCTTCCAATTGTTCCTTCTCTTGTGAGTTTTTGACATATGAAGTAAACCAACTTTCCTTCAGCTGTACTAAAACCAACTTCAGAAACAATCTGAATGAAAGTGCAAAGAGAAAATTTAGTGCTATAACTTTAGACTGAAAAATATAGCTGGGTTTCTACAGGAATGAAAAACATGCCCTCTACACCAGAGCTGCACGAAAAATGGTTTATGTGGTTGTTTTCCTCTTTGACCATTCAATTCAAACCCAAAAATGTAATCCTACAAAGCAAAACTGAAATGTATCATTCCAATCCTGAGAACTGAAAGCAAAACAAGAGAAACAGAGTTAACTCCTTGAAATCTGGAGTGGAAGTTCTCTCTCCACTTTTTCCTGTAGCCCAGAACTACAGGAACTGTTCAGAGGGATGAGCTCCATTGCTGTGGGTGAGATAGTCTTTATTTCAGGAGTTTCACTTTAATGCCAATTAACAAACTTCAATTGACTGATCTGGGTACTGAAAAAAAACAAGAGAATAAACAATTAAACATTTACTGAAACATCTTTCTTCTCACTTCCCCAGGCTCCGTTTCAGTCCAGTACTTCTCCTCCTCCCTTTCTAGTCTCAATTCCTCTTGTTTTTACTGTGAATAATGTTCAGTTCCCTCTCATTCCCTCTGCGAGGCAACAAGTGGTGCTGGAGGCTGGAATCAGAGCATAATGGTTTCTATCAGCTGCTTCTCGCTCCTTACTCTATTTCACCTCCACTACTCCGTGCATCTTACTTAACACAGAACCTATAAGTCACAACAGTTTGAATAAATATCCACTGCAAACTCCACCTTTTATTTCTACACACTAAACTTCATAATAATACAGATTTGCATTACAAAATTATGGCCTGCTCTGATCAACACTCTCAGCCAATAACACTACAGCAGTTTCATTACACATGCATTACCAAATCCACACTTTATCACTGCAAGGGGATATCTCCTTTGCAGGAGCAAGAGGATTCAACCATCACTGATGTCAAGAACATATTCTTCTGCAGGGCAGAATTTATGACTTAAGTTATGCAGCTCAGTGCTTTCTTAAAAACACCATCTCTATCCCAGCAACATCACTTTGGTTGTGTCCAGGAGGAATGTAGATCTCTTATCCCAGCTAACAAGCAATAGATAAAGAAGAAACGGCCTCAAATTGTGCCAGGGAAGGTTTAGATTAAATATTTGGGAAAGGGACTGCTCTAGGCCCATTGTTTATGGGCTGTGGCCCCTCAGGGCTGCCCTGGCCCCAGCACATATTCTTTCTCTCCTCATGCTCCTGTCCATGTGCCTTAGCTGGCCCCTCTAACTGGTGGAGGTCCTGAAGAGGGTTTGATCAGCCCAAGAACCATCTGCAACTAAATGCAAGAGGCAGAAGGCAGCACACAGCCACCCCCTGCCCTGATGTATGCATTTGGGACTGAGGAGAGCCAAACTCAAATGTCTGGAGAGTATTCTGTGGTCCATGTAGCAGGGCTCTGGATGGGAGCAGTGCTCCACTGGCAGCAAACATTGGCCAACTCATCACTGGAGGCATGGTGAGCCCAGTGGGGTGTCCTTGGTCACTACAGCTGGAGGACTCTCTGCCATGGTCCAGAGAACATTCCTGTCATATGACAGAAACTGAGGGAATGACAAGGGAAGCTGTGGGAGCCCTTGGCCAGAAGTGATGCAGTCTGAGGCACAGAAGGTAAAGCACAATGCAGAAAACTGTGCATGCAGCCATTTCAGATCAAAGGTCTGGTGGAATGAGAAGGAAACAGCCAGCAATAAAAGGATTGGGGGAACATGAATCTTTTCCTCAAATCTACACTTGTATTTTCCTTTTGCAGTTTTGTAAAATTATTTTTGTTATAGTTTTTAGATTGCAATATACTTTTTCTCATTAGGCCTATTTTTTGTTGGCAGCTCCTAAGTGATTCTAATTGAGTGCTCCTTGCAGACAGCAGCACAGGCTGGAGAGTAGTCTTGTGCAATTTCATTCCCTGCCCTGACTCTTTGGGAGGCAATGACAAACTGTTGTCTTGACTTGGCTGTCAACAAAATTGGATCCTTACTTACCAAGAGTGATGTGGTCTTTTAGGCTGCACTCTTATTGATCCTATTAGCTTTCTTAGCAATTCATGAATATTTATGGCAACATATCAGCTGCACAGTTTACTGGTTCCCTTAGAGAGAAAGTTGTATTAAATTGGACATAGTTCAGTGACTCAAAGGCATCAAATATTCTCCAAGCTCCTGAGCAATGCATCCCAACAAAGAGGAAGTCAGGCAAAAAGTTCCAAGAGGAACAAGGAGCTCTTGAAGCAGCTCTGTCTCAAAAATGAAGCCTACAAGGGCTGCCTACACAGAAATTGGCTGAGCAGACAGGGACCAGGTTAGTTAAGCTAAAGCACTCATAGAATTATATCTGGTCAGGGACATGAAAGGCAACAAGAAAAACTTTTATAGCGATAAAGTGAAGATTAGGGAAAATATTGGCTGTCGCTGGAAGGAAATGGGAGACATGGTTGCCCAGGACATGGAGAAGCTGAAGTACTCCATGATTTTTTACCAGTCTTCATTGGCAAGTGCTCCAGCCACACTGACCTACTTTCCAAAGGAAAAGGCAGGGACAGGGAGAATCAACTAGCTGATGTAGGAAGAAATTTGGTTTGAGACCATCTAAGGAACCTGAAGGTGCACAAGGCACCGGATGAAATAAATTCATGGATCTTGACGAAAGTAGTGAAAAACATGACTAAGCCACTATGCATCATATTCAGTGAAGGTCCTGCTGACTAGGAAAGGAGAAACAACATTAATTTTTAAAAAGGGAGCTACAGGCCATTTAGTTTCACCTTGGGGCCTGGCAAGATCGTGGATTCTGGAAATTGTGCTGAGGCACATGGAAAATCAGGAGGTGATTTGTGACCACTAGCATGGCTTCACTAAGCAAATGGTGTCTGACAAATTTGGTGGCCTTCTATGATGGGGTTACAGAGAAGTTGTTGCTGCCCCATTCCTCAAAGTGTTCAAGGCCAGAGGTGCTGCACAATCTGGTTTAGTGCAAAAGGTGTTGTTCTAAGGTCCCTTCCAACCAAAAGCATCTTATGATTATGATTCTATGTTTTTTAACTCATTTATTTATGCTGAATTTGTCTCCAAGTAAATATACAAGTCGTATGCTTTAGCATCTCCCCCTTTCTTTTTTTCAGTTGAGTAAGTTGCCTAGAAGTGGACATGCTCTGATCTCAACCTCAGTCAAATTCTGATTTGCTTAGTGAAAAAAAAAATATGCTGTTCTATAGGGACTCTCCAAGTATTGGAAATTCAGTGGATTTTAGGCCTGCCACAGTTTTTTGCTACTGTGTGTATAGATCTTTAATCCTGTTATCTTTTTTCTTAAAAGTTCAGTTGTTTCAAGTCTCATGGCAAGAACCAAAATGGGGACTATATCCTTAAAGAGATGAGAAAATGCCACATGTAGCTGACTGAGGGCAAAGACTGTGAATGCAACTCAAAACCATTCCTGTACTCTCCTCATCCTTGTGCCTTTTAGAGTTTGAATAATTAGCACTAAACTGAAGGGTTCCCCATGCATGCAGCACTTGGATTAATATGCTCTTCTCAATAGCTTGCTTGATTTGCATGCAGCTTTAGAAAATAATGTAACTTCTAATACATGTAAGCTGCAGACTGAAGCTTGAAAAGGGTGTCAAACACACTTCAAGCTGCAGTACAGATGTCCTTTCTGGTACTGAAGATACCTCTCCACATACATACTGCAAAGATGTGTGAACTGCAACAGCAGTTCCCAGTATCTGTAGTGGCTTTCTGTAGCCCTTGTGGCTATCTGAACTGCCCGTGCCATCAGTAATTTTTGCTGGGGTGTCTCTTGCAGACAAGTTTCTATCACAGATGGTGCTGATGCATTGCTTTTTGAATCTTTGGCGATTTTTGTTTACTGTCAGAATCTTCTGGATAACCACTGGGGCTGAGCTGAAATGATTAAAACTGAGCAATTAAAAAGAAGAGATCGCAGGGAATGCAGCCCACAGAAACCAGGCTGCTTCTGCAGTGGTTTCACAGTTGACTGCATAAGTGGATATCTGAGACAACAAACGTTGCTTTGAGCTCTGTTCTCTGCTGAGCCATGGCAGTGATTCCATGGAGGCTTTCTTGTGGGTTATTATTATTAAGGACTTCTGATTAGAAAATTAAACCAGTGATGTTCTGACTACTCAGAATGTGTCTTTGCAGAAAGGAAGGAAATAACAAGTTGAAGACCAACAGGGAGAGTTTAGATTCTTGGGATTCCTGTGATGATAGTTTCTGAACAAGCTCATGAAATCTTTCATTCTCCTGCCCCATAAGAGGGCTGAAATCCTAAAAGGCAGAAAATTTTGAGAGTGTTTGTCAAATATATATTTCATGGATTGAAAGTGGGAAAAAGGAAAGGAGAGAAAACCAAAAGAAAGATAAGAAGAAATGGACACACCTCTTTCTGGGAAACCAAACTTGCAGCCTCTGGCTGGTAAATATGCCAAAGTCTCTCAATTAAAATGAAATTTTTCAAAATTCCAGTGTAACTATACAAAATGTTAGCAGGCTAACAGAAGAGAATTCAGCACAGAGGCTGGAGGAAATACTAGTCAGGGAAGATGAGAGAGCTAAAGGTGTTGGTGTATGTTTGTGCTCTGAAAGAACATTAAAGAAGAAACCAATCAGTTCAAAATGAAAGAGAAAAACATGAAAAATCAATATATTTTATTTGTTTATTTTATTTTACTTACTTCTACTTCAGGGTTACGAGAAATACATTATAATTTAACCTTTCTGAGGTCACAGTGTATTATGGGTTTTGATGAGAATATGGGCCAAGGCATGGAGATGTTTACGCTTATCCTGTGTTAACAGATGTTATGGGATGACTTCTCTGTGTACTCTTGCAGACTGTACTGATGCCAGTCACAATCTTCTACTGTATCACTACAGATGAAAACACCAGAATACTTTCTAACCCTAATGGGTAGCAGCTTATAGGCACTATTCTATGAGGTACTGCAGCAGTGTTTTGATAATAAGATGAAATAATGAGAAATAACAGAGGTATAAACCTGACAAAAGACTTTTTGTCAGCCTAGTGCAGAAAAGCACATTATAGACAGAACAAAAGCTGTCATTTTTCAGGGGAAACAATGCAATGTTATTTTTATTTCTTTTGTAGTGAAGTAGATGGCTGTAATCGGTTTGCCCGGTTTCAAGTCATTATTGCTTTTGCACCTACCCTTAATTACGTATTTGGAACCTTTCTGAATCTCTCTGAAATTGTCCCCTCTGTTAGTGGTGTCTGGAACTTGTACCTCTTCCATACTAAGCCTACTTCAATGTTAATTCAAAAAAGATTTTAGGCATTTAGCAGAGGAGATGTGGATGAATTTGTCTGAAGGCAGAACGTTAGTAATTTAAAGTGTCTGTCTTGTCAGATGGTGGCTTACTCCTAACCTAAGCATGGTGCAGTGAGTACCTGAAAGCATAATGTAGTTGTGTCTTCTGTCATACACACATGTAATTCACAAAAGGACATATGGGCAAAATGGTGTGAGGAAAAATTTAGAAAGCTGTTTCAAAGTAATACCACAGACAATCCATCAGTTGCTAAAGTTATTTAAGGAAGTGATGACATAAATGCTGCATTTGGCCTCTGATCTCTTAATGCAAGCTCCTTTAGACAGACTTTAACCTTCCTTTTCAGTGTGTGTATTTTTGTGTGTTTTGCTCTATGGTGACTTGGAGAGTTTTTCCCTCATAGGAATGACAGTCACTACTTCATTCCAAAAAGCCTAAAGGGAAGATACATTGCCATGAGTTTTTGGACTCGGATACATGACAGCAGAAACATTAGATTGCAGGAAGGCAAAAAGGGCTCAGAACTAATCACCTTTCTTAAGAAAGTATCTTCCAGGGATTCTTAAACTAGATGTGCAAAATGATCCATTTTATGAAAAAGTAGGGTCCATTTGGGAAACCTTGCCAGATGGAGAGTGAAGTCCCTATTTTCCTGTATTGGGAAATAGACTGAGGCAGCAGAGAGGAGCTCTTTGCCTACACAAAGAGACCTGTGGCACTGCATTTAAGGTAGCTGTTTTCTTTTAATTTTCCTGACAAAACCAAAGGAGAAGAGCCCTAAGGAATTAAATCATGAAGAAAGATGCAGACTGTCACAAGCTCAGACTGCCTTAGTGACCTGCAGACCTTGGTTGTGCCACCCTCTATGGAACAGGAACGACATGATGTGCCTCCTGACAAACTTTCAAGTCTATCCTATGTGATTCTGATTTTTATTTGGAAGATACTGGAATGCCAGCTAATGTTCTCTATTTTGAAAGCACTCTTGTGAATATAGGTGCCTGATATTTTTTCTTTCAGGGTTTCTATTCTCTCAAATCCTCTATAATTTTCAGACGGTTTTGATTATGCAGTCTGGATAGGGATTCTCTTGCTGACTGAAGCTCAGAGATTTGAGTCTGACCAAAACACTTTAAAATGGCAAGCAGTTCTGTGGGTCTCTGAGGGGATTTGAGGTCCTTTTGCTTCTCTTGGGAGGATTTAGTATCTCCTGTCAATTGTACTAGAAGCCACAGTTGTCCTAGCAAGGGCTGTCCTTGATGGCATAACATGCTGGTGGATAAACTTGTCAATTCAGCATTTCCTTAGGGCTCTCTCTGTGTGAGAACACAGCCTGTTGAAAAACAATTAGTCAAAGTAGCTCATCCAGATAACATTCTGTGTGTGGACAAAACCATAGTCTAGTGGAGATTTGAGTTTTGCTCTTGGGAAGAATCTTGGGGAAAGGTAAACCATTCTTTCCTAAGGAAGCTTATGCTTTCACCTGACTACTGCTGCAGATAATTCAGATAATGGTCAATTGCATCTTAGTGGCAGCCATAGATCTGTCATGAAGCATTCCCCTTAGACACCTTTAGTGTATTTTGTAATCGCTTCTTTTTTTCTCCTTTTGAAACAATTTATTACACCCTGACAACACAACCATCTCACCATGGAGTTTAGTCATTATTACATAATGTGAGCTATTAATTGGGTGACACAGTTAATGTGTAGTTCCTTCACTGTTTTTTTAGCATAAACCCTGGAAAATGTGGATTTTCTTTTAAGGCCAGGACATTGATTGTTTTGCCCAGCCCAAGTTTTAGAGTGTTAAAATGTTTTTAAGTGCTTCAGAATTCACAGATGATGCTAGCAACAAGGCTTGGTAGATAGCTAATAAAGAGAAGCTTTTTTGTTGTGATCCTCCTTTCCTCCATCCCTTCCTTCACATCAGCCTTTAATACACAGAGTTTGTGTACATCTTTATATGCATCTTCTGTTCTAGGGAAGTACTTTTTCAATATATATGAGCTGGAGTAGCAATATTTTTAGACAGCAATCATTAGCTAATGGATGGAGCACTAGACTGAAATTCAAGAAATGGAAAGTGGGTTAAAGTGAAACTTTACAATGGAAGTGGTAAAAAAAAGATTGTGCTTTTCTTATTTATTGTGTTTGATTTTAGACAAAGCATGCTCGGTTTTAAAACAGAGAGAAAGGAAATGTGTGAATCAGTCATTCTAAGTATTCCTTTTGGGACCCAGAGGTCAAACTGGTGCATTAATTTATGAACTATTACCAGCACCAGAAATTTCCACTGGCAGTTATTTAGCTATCCCGTGCCTTCCACCTATACAGTCCTGATTATACAAATGTAAACTGAACCTGTGTGGTATAGGCGGCTTTACCCATGATGTCTATTTATTCTATGTACTACCCCTTGACATTTGAAAGAATTAGCTGCCTATAGATAGCCCTGGGCAAAGAAAGAGATCAAAGAGGATGCACATTGTTTTGCTGAACAGGAACTTCTGATTACTTAAGTGGCTGCTGCAGGTACTTATCAGGTTTAAATTACTGCTGAAAGGCTATCTTGAATGGAGTTGGGGGGTTGTTAATATGTGCTAAAGGCTTATGGTTTTCATTGTGGGGCACCAAGGTGGATCACTTCAGCTCCCGTGACCTATGTTATGTCCTGTGTGGGTGCAGAGAAGACATAAGGAATTTTTATTTAACATGATTTATTTGAACTAGAGCTTAAGGTCTTAAAAGTACCTCAGTGGTCTCTAT
The DNA here is from genome assembly GCF_009819655.1 of Sylvia atricapilla. Lineage (NCBI taxonomy): Eukaryota > Metazoa > Chordata > Aves > Passeriformes > Sylviidae > Sylvia > Sylvia atricapilla. The sequence continues at coordinate 85,678,206 of NC_089140.1, read as the reverse complement.
CTGTAAAAGAATGCCCTGGGAAGGGCAGCTGCTAACTGTTCACACACGGGAAGGCCTGGCAGGCTGAAATAACCTGTTTTCAAATTGTGCCCTGTTGCACCTGTGACCACGACTGTGAGTCTGCACTGATGGAATTAATTGTCTTCAGTGGGACTGGGGCTTATGGAGAATAGTTTGGCTGAGCAGTTGAAACCAAGGCAATATGGTAATGTGTCAGACTTTATATATTCAAACAAGCAAGCCCTGTACTCCTTACCTGCGGCCTATGTTGGCTTTACAGTGTGTTTGGGAGTAGGAAACTCCAGTGAATCAATTCAGCAAAGATGGCTCTGAATATTCGTGGAAAGTGAGTCTGCACAGTAAGCAGGTGCCATCTTTACAAAGTATAATTTTCTTGCATGGAGACTGAAGGGTGGGTTTGCTGAAGGAGAAAGTACAGCTAAGTTGTCAGACTGCTTCAGTTTTTGTACCTGTGCTGTGCTTTGCAGCTGCAGGCATGGGAATATGCAGCCTGCTGGCTCTTGGAGAGGGAGAGAGCTCCTATCTGCTCAACACTAAGTTCTCTCAGTCTTGGTGCTTGCACGTGTGGCATTAGATTAGTTCAGAGTAAAAGTGTATGGGTTGTCTTGGCTGTTTTGGCTGCAAAAGGGCAAGTAATGTATTTATGCTGAATTTGTTGAAAATAGAGATTATTTTGGATGGAGCTCTGAGATGAGTTTAGAATGAAGCTGTCTGTGAGCTTACTTGGGAGAAGGCAGGAGGGTGATGTTTTTGATCTGTTTTCATGAGGAAGACATTGATAAATGAAGGTTAAAAGGTGGTATTATGTAGAAAGCAAATAATTTCTTGCTGTTACAAGGTGTCCAAACTACTATATGTGGAAATGTATGTGTAATCAAGTAATTGTTGAAGGGTTTTGTTTGTTAATAAGAGAATTTCATTTGAGAAAGGACTTTAGAAAGAGATGTAAAAAAAAAAAAAAAGAAAAAAGACAATCAGCCAGCTTGATGCAGAATCCATTTTACTATAACCTCTCTGTTGCCATTTCTTGAAAGCTATCTTTGTAGCAGGAAAAACTGTTCTCTGCTAGAGGTAACACTTGATGGCTGTAGAGATGAGAGGATGTGGTCTGCTAACAGGGATTTCTATAGCATACTCAGTGGTAGTTTGAGGGGAAAATACAATAGGGACAGAGAGTTTCTTGCCTTCCTTTTTAAAAATAAAGTTATTTCACAAATACTCTGTGAACATACTGTTCATTCAAAAACACTCTGGAAACATTATAACTGAAATAATGATTCCTTTTTTCCTTTCCTCAGTTAAATAATACACCTTAGACTGAGAAACCCCTATGGGAGCAGGGTAATGGGGCTTACCAGATAGATCTGACACCAGGAATAATAATCACTTTGTGAATGGACCCAGTGGATTAAAGAAGAAATGATTTAATCTTTAATCCATTTTCCTATCATCAAAGCATGTCTGGATAGGAGATTCTTTCTGCTCTGTAGAGTGGCCTGGCTAGTTGGAGCTGGAAAAGAAGGATCATAATGGTTTGGGATGCATAGCTCTTCAATATGCTGATGGTGAGTTGGATTTGGTAGCCTAGTACTTGGGGCATTCACTTGGAAGAACAAAAATGAGTGCCTGATGTTTAAAAGCTTGAGAGATTGCCTTGTTCAAATGTCACATATTAGAATCTGTAGAGTATATTGACTCTTCCAGGTCTCATAATGAACTGTACTGGCTAGTTTTTGTGTTAAAGGGACATAGATTTGGCTGATTCTACATAATGTGCTGAGAAAAGCAGATTTGCTGTGGTTAAGCTTCAAATTTGCTATTGAGTCATAGCTCTGTAAACTAGATAAAGCATTTGTTAAACTACTGCTGATAATTTCTGTGTATTTTTAAAGAATTAGTCTGTAGCTGTCTCCTCCCAGTCCATGGTGAAGATAATTTGCTTTCCTCTGCACAGAAACAGCAGAGTGCTCAGGCAAGCACAGAGCAATTCACTCAGCATGTTGCCAAACTACCTGTACAGTTTACAGGAAGAGCTCTGTCTTCAAAGCCAACCCCACACAACCTCTATATTCTGGTCAAAGAAGGTTTTCAGGTAGTGTAGGAAGAGAACAGAAACTCTGGAAAGGCTGGGAGAAATGTTCTGAAAACTAAGGCTCAGATTCTCACTTAAATGATAATTTGTCTTGCACAGTGAATATGCTTCATGTTAGTTAATTCAGAGTCCTGCTGCATGTCTGGAATGTGGAGTTCAGTCTAGATGAATAATAAATGAATATAGGAATGTTAAATTCAGAAGTTAATTTTAACAGCATCACATGCATTAGTGACAGCAGAAAAAAAATGTGTGAGTTTACATTCTACAAAGCTGTGACAGATATTTTATGTGAATCCTCAGCACTTGTAAATGTTTAACTTAGATGGTGCTTTTGTATGGTACACTCCCTAATTTTGATGTTCTGTGCCTGAGTTAAAAGGAGTTTGACATGGGATTTTTCTAACTCTAATACTGAAGTAGATATGTGATGTACATTTGTGCTAGCTTTAAATTAGCAAATCTGCATATGGCTAAGAATTTAGCTATAAGATTATAAGGGTACTTTACATGTCTGAGTAAATGAATTTGTGGATTGCTTTTGTGAAATTTAGTAGGATTGTTATTACTGTGCTCTTTGCTTAACCTGGCTTATCAAACTGCACATTCAAGAATCTGTTTAAATGACTAAGACTTAAGGATAATAACATTATATAGCCTAAATTTTGTGAGAAGAGATTTCTTCCTGTCTGTAACCTCTCTGTTCCCCCAGCCTCAACATCTGGTTGATATTCCTAGAACTCTGCCTGTTGTTTCTTAAGGCAAGGAAGACTAAAGTAGGGAGATTTTCTTTTGTGATTACATCCTTGGTTCATCCTTCATCATGAATCATTCTTGCCCATTTATAAGCTATATATAGAGAGTACAAAAACATTGTGGAAAAGCCTTTTTGAAAAGACCTCTATGAGCAAATAGCACTTTGTTGTTGGGTCTGTGGCAGCTGTGTATGAGTACCTCTCCAAGGAAATGTTTGGCTCTGGAAAGTGCTTGCTTCAGTGACTTTTATGGAATGTAGATTACAAAGACAAAGGGGAAGTTAAAGGCAGGAGAGGGATTGTCTTCCAAGTTGGAAGCTATTTTTTATCCTGTTCTTGTAACTCTGTGAGCAGTCCTAGAGCCTTTTGGCTGCAGCAGAAACATCACTGTTACCCTCAAACCAGATTTGGTATGTGGATGTGATTTGCAAATTGATTGTTTGCTGCTTTCCAAGTTGCCTCTTTGCTGTAATTCAGACATCCTGCTTTTAAGAAAAATGGAAGAAACTAGTTTTGATTTTTTCTGTGCTTCATACATTTTTATTTATGCTAACCAGCTGTGCTTGAAGCAATCAAATGTATCTTATGACTTGCATTTTCCATCAATTACCATTGAAAGAATGATGGTGTACAAAATGTGTGGATTGCACCAAACACAATAGATGTTTACTCTTTTCTGATATTCAGAATCTATGGCTCTGTATATAATGATCTATATACACAGTAATGATGCTGCATTTTATCAGTAATATAAATGGAACACATTTGTTCCCAAGATGGTCCTCTTGTAAGAGAGAAAGTTTCCATATTCAATAGATACAGAGGACATCTTTATCAGACTCACAACACCTCTGTGGAAGTTGGAAATAAAAAATTATAAGTGATGACATATATAAATCTCAGATCATCACTAGTTTTATTCTACTATTATGAAAAGTAAGGATGAAGTGATCAAATGATAATTTAAAACATTAAAAGAAAATTGTCTCACTCATTTGTATACTGAAGCAGCATACTTTGCTTGGAGATTATCTATGTAGAGCAAACTTTGAGTTCAGCAGTACAAGGGACAGAAAATCTGTGATGTTGCTTAACAAAACTTATAAAAAGGCCTCAAGAGATACTAAGGAACAAAGCAGTGAATACCAGAGACTACTAAAAAGAGATCTTCGTGACAGCCTCTGTGGACCATGAATGATAATATCAAAAGTTTCTGTCTAGACTTTTTCCCTTTTTGCTCTATTCTGTGAATGTTTTTTAAGGATGTGACTGTCAAATTTTCAGTTATTGCTTGTAATAAGAGGGTTTTAGATCCCATTTAAATGTTATTCTATTTACTAACTGAGCAAGCAAGTTTTTCACTTCTTGGGCTTGATGGCTGTATGTTTCTGCTGTTAGTATGTCTTCTGTTTATTGATGTTTGTAGGATATAGGCAGTTGAGACCTTACTCTCATTATTCTATGGAACTTGTGCATTATAGAGACTTGGGGTATTGTAACAACCTAAAGAGCACAATTTCCTGTTCCAAACACTTTTAAAGGCCACAGAAGGAGAGCCTCTCTAGGATGGCATCAACTCCAGGCTTGGCAGAGGCAAGATCTAGTTAGCACATTCTGGGTAATGCATCCAAACAAAAATTCCTGCTGTGGCACAGTGTAAAGAAGCAACTGCCTGTAGTCATACCACCAGTCCAAAGAAAAGTAATAAAAAATAGTAATGAAAATAAGATAAATTTGCAGTTATAATCCTCATCAAGCATGAAGTAGATGTGTTGGGTGGTATGTTATTATTCAACTATTAAAAAAATACAACGTGGCTTCTTGTTTCGAGAGAGAAATATCAGTGATCTGCAAAGTGAGGCATGTGCAAGATGGTGTGTGGGAGGAAATACTGGATCCTCCATTTATGCATATTTTTAAATTAAAAAAACCCAAAAGAACAACCCAAAATAAGTTTACTAATATTTAGTATACAGCTTGACACTGGTGCTCTCACTTGGTGCACATATCAGATGGCCACAGTAAGGTCACAAGGTCTACTCAGAGAAGAGGGGATGCTCCAAAATGCAGAGAGGTTGACAATGATGCCTTCCCTTGTTCATTCCCTTGAAGTATTTTGTGATGTATAACAGTTTACATGTGTCTGCGTAAATGGATTTCAACATTAGATGATCTACTTTTATCTAAACCAACCCTCCCAAAATAAACAAGTATCTTCAAAAGATCCCTGCAAAAATCTTGTTGATCAAATGTAAGACTAATGTGAGAACAACTGAACAAGAAGGAAATGGCAGAGCTGACACTTCTCCTAGTTACAGTAGAGGCTGTCAGCTGCATTATGAGGTGAAAGCAATGGTGTCCTTATCAGATCTGACAAGAACTTGGAAAAAAAAAAAAAAAAAGAAATTATCATTATGGAAATAAACTGAACTTTGAATCAGACTTTTGAACTGTTGCATGACAAAGTGTTGAACCAAATTGTCAAAAATAATGGACCATATTTGATCACATACCTCTCCCTAGAAAAATTGAAAAAAATAGTTTTATTTTTTGGGGAAACAAAATGGGTTTTTTAATGCTGTTAATAAGCAAAATTATAAACAAAATACTGATTATTTAAACCTGATTTTAATTTATGTGTTTTGTTTGTGTTTTAAAAATGTGCATAATATAGTAAAAGAGTAGTACATGTATATAATTTTTAATGAAAAAACTATGTATGTATTTGGAGTGCATGTTCAAATTTATTTACCAATAGGCATATATGAGAAGAATTGGAAACTGCTGAACTAAAGAATAGACTCTTAAAAACTAAATAGAGATGAGATAGTTTACCTTCACTCCTACAAAACTCTAGACTATTGGTGTTGTGGGGGAATGGAAATTTTCCTGTGGTTTGCCTCAGTTTGCTTCCTGTGGGATGTCTCAGAGGTGAATCAGTTTTGTCAGGTACAGAATGCAGTGTCCTGTGATGATGCTGTTACTCTGAGATGTGTTGTGCAATGTCTGAGTAATGAATTCAGCTCAAGAGTCTACGTATTAACTGCTGGTATTCTGTTGAGTTCATTAGCATCCTTTTTTATAGTTTTAGTTTTTTAAAGTGAGTGGCTTTGACTGGAGTGATCAGTACTAACCTTGGTGCCGATGGGAAGGTTAAAATGACATAAAATATTTTGGAACACAAACTTTGTCATGGTCCTCATTATGTGAAATACTGCTGTACAAGTTCGCCAAGGACACCTTGATTAGTCTGTAACATCCTTTGATTAACATTTTCTTTTTCCCCCAATGACAGATATTTATTAATACAAGCTATATAATGAAGATTTATTTCTTTTACAGAACTATATACATGTTCTTATATTTCTGATTATATAGCAATTTTTGAATTAATGGTAAAAGACTAATGACCTGAAGGAAGATCTGTGGAGATGCAAAATTTTTCGAACTCTAACTGTATAACATGGTGCTTTTTATGTTGGTTCTACATGAATGAATGTATAATCATGTATTTAATGTGAATATTGGACATTACTCTGTGGTAATGAATTAGCACGTTATATTGCCCAGGAAGTGCACAGGGAAATGCAATCAATGACATTTCATGTTCGTTTCAGCTAATGTCACTATTTTTATAGTCTCATTTCAGTCTTTCACTTCAAAAGTCTAGTGCTATTTTTTTGTGTGTGTGAAGCAAATCTAAATCCACATTTATTAAGGGCACCACTTTGCATACCTCCATACTAATTCTAGAATTTAAACTATAGGTGTGCAACTTAGGGCAACTTAAGACTTTCTTTATGTAATCATAATTTCTGGACAATGAAATGCGTTTGCCATGAATATGACAAGATGAGAAGGTACTGTATTAAGTGGAGTTTTTTGGAGTTTTTTTGTCCTTAAATGCTTTTTCCTAGTAGTTTTTAGTCATACTTGGTATATTCTATTCAGAGGAAGAGGTAACTTGGTCATAACTCAATCCATTGTCAACCAATTGATTACTTGGAGTTTTATCTTTCTGTGGTCTTCCTGTGCATTTTCCATCTGATTCACTGTAAAGGCAGTCCTTTTCAGCTGAGTTAGATATAAAATTGGGATATCTTTCCCTATAACCCCTTTCTCTGCACCATTTTTCTATTCTCAGGTAATTACTTTGCCCTGCAAAGCGAACTGTAGGGGTCAAAGAGGTGAAGTCTCTCCTCTGCATCCACCACCCCCTGCACTGATGAAAAATGTTCTGCTGGTGCTAAGCACCAAACCGGACTTTTAAAATGGGCTGTTTCTACCATGCAGGTGACCTGTTCTTCAATGATAGAGGGTGGGTGGTGTGTGTGTGCCTAGAAAATGTTGCATTTCTTGACTCACTCAGCTTGTCCTAAAAGGAATTAATGTATTCTTTTAAAAAAACAGAAGGAGATCAGAGGACTAGTTGTTACTGCAGTTTGCTCACATATTGTGTTGATAACTGGTGGGCCATCACTGATTCTGTCTTCTAGAAAATGTACTGCAAAAATATTCACAAAGGTCTACTGGGGAGTGGAAGGAGAGCAGGAATAAATCTTAACTGATGTAGTTCAACAGAAACTTGGAAGATTATTTACTTACTACTCAATATTAGGAAGTTTTTCTACCTTCTTGTTTTAAAACCCACAACTTCCAGGTTTTTAAAAATAGTTGTGTACTTTTTAATGCTCTAGTGTAGTTTATTTTTTTCCCTGTTGTTTATGGAAGATATTGGGTCCATTCTTTATTTTGAGAGTCATTTAGACTTATAATAACCAGTTTTATTAAGAAGGATGGGCTCTGCTTACATGTGAAGTAATTTTTCTACAAGGTTTTTACACTTGCATGTTTTCTTCTATTTTGCTTCAGTTCCAGATCCCCCTCTACTTTAAATTTTATTTCAGTTCTGAGATGGGTACTTCCTACTTTAGTTTTGTTAAATATTTATATCAAACAAAGAGAAACAGTAGAAGAAATAGACCGAGTTTGGATAAAGTTATTTTATCAAATACTACCCTGGAGATGCAATGAATAAGTCAGATGTTTAATATGAAAGAGTGATCAGTTTAATTTCTGCATCCTTCACATCTCTGTGTAATCATGCAATTTATCAGTAGTTAGCACAAAATGTCACTGGTGACAATGTTATAAACAGATTTTAATTTACAGATAAATGTTACAATACTGGATATTGAGGAAGGAAATTGAACTCCTTTTTCCATCTGCTTATGTGAACTCCCACATGTTATGAGTGCAGCAGCATGGACATAAATTATGAGTAAAATGTGTTTATTATTTAAGTAACACGTTGTGCTCAGCTTTTAACAGAGTGCATCTGGTTCTGCTTTTCAGTCTAATATTCAGTTTTTAAAAGCATGGAGACTTAACTTTGGGGTTCAAAGTACAACAAATCTAGGGTCTGTCCTACATTTCTTATTAATATTGTGATCCCTTATTTTGTTTAGAATAAAAGCACTAGTGAACTATAATACCATGTCCTTCACTCTTGAGTTTCTCTCAGCCTTAATTTCCCCCATTCCCTCTTGTGTTCTATTGTGCCCCGGGGGGGGTGGGGGTGGGTGGGTATGAGTTTAAGTTTTTCAGTAAGCTGAAGCAGTAGAATAAGGGCGGATTATAACTTTTTCCTTGGGCTCTACTTTGCTGCTGTAATTCTTGCACTGAAGTAATATGAACACTTAAATGAGAGCAGAACTACTCCCTTGTGAAAAGAATACAATCTGCTTTCTATAGATTTTGGCCTCATGAAACAAGGCTTTGACAGTAAAAATGGGCAGAAAACCATCTTGACACAGATTTTTGGGAATCTAGTTTTAGCAAGTCCCATCTTCTACTTGCCTAGTAAAACAGGAGGAGATTCTGTCTCAAGATTACTATTCCAAAGTTTGAATTTATTTCTGCTCCCTGAAACTCTCCTCAGCAGTCAAGATTCCATGGTGTTTCTCAATACGGTTCTTTATGAAGATTTTTTTTAAGAACTAGTTAGATATTACATATAAATAAAAAATGCCTGAATGGGACAAAAAAATCAGATTTTGTGGGTAGCTGTGGACAGCTCCATGTATCAAGATTTTCAACTGACTTTGATTAGCTCTGAAGGAAAAAATCTCCTGCAAACTACATGCCAAATTTCTGCCTCTAGGACATTCCTCCTACTGTGATGACAGAGCTTGAGCATTTTATAACTGAGTGCCTGTAAGCAATGTCTTTGCCTAGTTCTTTATCTTTTCCTTGGCTTATGGAAAAAATAAAAGTCTCCATTTTTGTATTTTTAGGTTGGTTTTTTTAAATGTTTTAAGATATCTAGGTGTAGACTGTGAGTAATCTTGACCAAGTCCTTTTAAAATGGCCTTGCAGTGTGGTGAGAGTGTATTTCTAGAATGTCTTGGTTCATAAATTTTATGTGGCTAATGAATTACATGGTAGATAACCACCTCATACTTTGTATTTCCTGCTGTGGATAGAGAAACTTCCTGAGCTCTCTGTGGCAGAAACGGACAAATAATTTATTGGCTTTTCTCACTTCTGTGTTTTGTAGGCAAAAGACCAAAAATACTTCTTGCAGTATGACGGGAAACCCAGACTTTTTCCTAAGTCTATATTATTCAACCATCTGGGAAATGATGTTTGGTTTTCCATAGAAAAAAGAAATGCTATGTAATTTCAATGCAGTTGAGCAAATTTGAAAGTCAGGTTTTCTTTCTTCAGTGCCATTATAAGAAGCATCTCTCCTGTAGTGCAAGCTAGCTTCTAGCATCTAAATGCTGTGACTGGGAAGTATCCTTGTCCTTCATGCCTTCAAAAGGATCTTACCCTAATTTAAATTATGGGATACTGTAGATTTACTAACCTTGGCCACAACTAAGAGTATCTGGCAGCAGGATGCTCTTGGGACAGCTGGGTGCCTGAGGCACTGCCCTTGCATCCATTGCTCCCATGCTCCCTGTGCTGCTCTCTCACAGGACACTACTCAGGCTCAGGGGGTCATCTCCAGGTCCTCTTTCCTCTTCTTGTAAGGTTGGTTCCCCTCCTGCTGCCCCCTTGCCCTCTGCATCTTCCTGTTGAAACTGCTCCTTGCCCCCGCGGTCTTCCAATGGGGGGAAACACCTGGCTTTTGCTTTAGTCTTCCCACTTCTCCAAGGCTGAGAAACTTGCAGGTTATTGAAATTCTAAACACAGAAATGATAGAATAGACTTGGTGGGAATGAATTTTAAAGGACGTTTTGGAAGTAAACTGATTAATGATATCTTTGAAGTAGTTAAATTTCTTTTTGGTGAGTGCTTGCGTTTGGTTACAGGTATCTGAACAGATGCACAAAAATGAGCTTTGAACTGGGCTGACTTATTTTGTATGTATTTTGGAATGGATATGCAAAAAACACAGTGCTCTTAAGCTCTTTGAGGTAACTGTGAAGACAGAATAGAACAAAAGTGGAGCATAAACCTAGTTGTTCATGAACATTTCAACTTCTGACTTTAACTTTAAAACTTTCACTATATGTGAAAAGCATAGCTTCCTAAACAAGTTTCTTTAAAATGGTGTATTTTTGCAGTCTGAGTTAGATGGGGTATATCTCTGTCTGTATAGTTTATATCTCTATCTGTTTATATATATTGCCTTGAGAGCACTTAGTTCAAGTATAGTTTGGAGCCTCACAGCAATGACAGGAATGATAAACCCCAGGATAATGTTTTCAGGCTTAGCAGAAACAAGAAAGAGCTCAGAACAGTAGGTATTGCCGGCAGCCCTGCTTGACTGGGTGGCTAGGAATGATGGACAGGTTTATCACAGGTGAGTTCATAAAGATCTCTATGATTCTGACAGCAGTGCAAATATATTGGTTGTAGGTGCTGTATTTCAGAGGCATAAAGTCAAAGAAAGGCTATGTTCCCAGAAGGGATTAGAGAGCCATAATGTCATATGCCCAGAGTGACTGTCATTTGCAAACAAGCTAGAGATGTGTCTTACTAATGGACTCAGACTGAGCAAAAGATTACTGCAGACAACATGTGACGCACAGCTGATTGTGATAGCACTTGGAGTGATCATTAGAGCTGAAGGAAAAACAGAAACTGCCAGGTGTATGTTTGGAGAAGTGATGTGCAAGTTTAATTCCATTTATTTGATGAAGTGAACAGGAACTTTTGGGATACTGTCTTAGATAAAAACCTTTTTTGAGGCACTTGTTTATTGGATTACTTGAGAATATAAACTGTACTCTTAAAGCAATAGTAAACAGTACATTTTAAACTGTGAATTGCAGTGCCATTATTTATTTTAAAATATAAGGTTTTACTGGCTGGTATGTTTATTATCCAAAAGCTGATGCTGATGTGTAGAAGTCTAATTATTAGCTATTACAAAGGTATGGGTTATTTGAACCAGCCAATTACAAGGGAATAAGATTTTTCCATGCTGAAAGCCCTGAAAACAACTACACCACAGTAGCATATGTACTCAGCCAAACCAAGTCATTGTGCATTATTACCCCATCTCTGATAAATAGCTGGGAAGTATAAGCAAGCTAAGAATAAAAGAACAGGGCAAGTGGCATTGCAAGGAATAATAGAACATGGCAAGTGTCTGCAATACATATTCCTGATTCTTGTCCAATTTTCACTCATTATTTCCAAGGAATTTCAGAGCCACTTGTGATTTTTCCACAGTCCACAGTTAGGTCACTATTGCTTTTTTTTGATTATGTCCACTCTCTTCTTGAACATGTGTAAATTTTTAATATAGTTATATCCTTGCCCTTGCAGAATGGGGCTGTGAAGATGGATGCTTACTAGAGGTGTCCATTTACTGAAAGCTTGAAAACCACAAAAGTTCAATAGAAAAACATTTGCTTTGTCTTCTGCATAGTGTTGGTATACATTTTATGTCCAATATTGTCCCTACATGACACATTTAAGCATATTGATTGACAACTCTGACTTAAATAGAGTGGAAAAGGAATGAGAGTGTAGGAAAAAAAAAAAAAAAAAAAAAAAAAAAAAAAAAAAAAAAAAAAAAAAAAAAAAAAAGGCATGGTATATATTGATTAATCCTGCTGAAATTTGGGGTATGTCAGCCTGTTCAAATCAGTGTGATGGCTGTGACTGCCAGGAATCACACCTTTGGACTGGTATGCTGTGACTTGTGAGCCAGCAGTTTGTTGTGGGAGCTGTAACAGTAAATTGATGTCATGAACAGGAGGCTGAAAGGGACCAAACAGCCCCATAGATATTTTTCATGGGATGGGCTCAGTTTTCTCCATCCCTAAATGGGAGATAGGATGGATCTGGAGCATGCAGGAATAGGACATGCTAAGCCTTGAACCCGTTCTCTTTTTGGACAATACCTTGCCTCCTCCTTGTCTTCCTAGGTGAACTGTGTTTTATGTGTCATGCTGATGCAACCTGAAAGAAGAAAAAGATTTATGACTCCTCATGAAGATGTTTAGATAAAGTGAAAAATGAGAGAGACAAATTTCTACAGAATCTGTCTGCTGATTTACGAAAAAATTCACAAGTTTTGGTCGACTTTAAAAAAAAATTAATGAAGTTTGGTTGTCTCCTTACGGAAATGTTCAGATTGGGAGCATAATGAAAGGGCAAAATTGGAATCTCTGCTGCACATAGAAAGGGGTCTTATTCAACATCAGGACACTTTGTGCCCCGTATGGCTGCAGAATGGGAGAAATTACTGTGGGAGGTGTTGGATGCTGGGATATGAATGTCTTTGGGAACATTTATTTTAGTAGACTCTGCTATGGGAAATCTGGTGCTGAGCCAGTGAGGGAACTTGGTAAGGTTATGTGAGTGTGGGGTGTGAAACTGCAAAGAGCCCTTGGTCTCAGCTCAGGTGGTGTGAATGTGGCTGCCAGAGTGGCTCCTGGGTGGCTGGAAGGGGAGATATCCTTAACAACTGTACAATAAAACATTCAAGTTCCTTGGCATGTGGTCTGGTGTTTTTGTACAACCTGAATGTCACTTGTCCCACTGATGGGTTGTGACACTGCTCCCTGCTTTGCAGAAATAGCCTATTTTGTTGTTCACTGTTTTCCCTACCAAAGATGATTCATATCACCAACTTAAGGCAGATCTGGAGTGATTTCTGAGAATGAAGGGTGGGCCTGAACACGTATCGTAAAAGGACTTCTTGTGACATTACATGACTTGCATTTCTTCTGGTGCTCAGAGATCTGCAGGAGTATGAAGGACAAAAAAAGAGTCCATCTTTTGTATTTGTGTAGAAGTAAATTCAAGCAAGTCTACTAGATTTTTATCACCCTCACCCCATATTTTTAAATCAGGAAAAATATCTCTGCTGTCAGGTTAATAATGATGAGGATTCATCTGCTTTGGATTTCTTTGCTCTGTGCAGCAACAGCAGCATATTACATCACTGAAATCATAGCTGAAGTTATGACTATGAGTAGTGCAGGCAGTTGCGCTTGAGACAAGTCTAAACTAACTAGGAAAGCACACCTCTTCTCTTGTCCTGTTACGGTGAGTGCATTCACCTTGATTTTTAGTAGTCTCTCTAGTTTAGTGAAACAGGTGGTATTTTATTGTGGCTATAAAATCATTATTTAAAGCTGAAGTATCCTGGAATTTTTTTTTTCTAGTACATAATGGACCATGATTATACCTGAAAATACACACAGATGTGAATGTCTGAAGCTTTTCTCTGTGACAAAAGTAGACTGTTAATTCAAAAGGGGGTGGAACTGCTAAGTACTGCATGTCTAATAACATTAAAAAAGCCTCTTTAAACTATTCTGTGTCATTCAACAAGAGCACTTCTATGGGAGTGTTATTTTAGGCAAAATTACTTGAGAACGTGCTGAAATATGCATTGGAGCTGAATACTCAGTATTGCTGTAGGAATTGACATTCAACTCTGCAACTTGTTTTTCTGCAGACTTGAAGTAACTTTATGGTGATCTTTCCTTCCCAGTGAATGTATTGTGAATGCATGTGTGTGGTGTATTGTTTAATATACTAGAAATTCTGAATTTTATGAGGTCTCTTCATAAAGACTTAAGGAAGTGCTGTCATATTAATGTGAATGCCTTCAGCTGAACCTAAGACTGTAGTGCAGGATAATATGAGCTCTCAGAAATTTCCAAGTTGTTTTTGTACCCATACTAAGGCAGCAAGCAATAAAAAATTAATATGATCTCCATTGGTATTTCAGTATGTTTCTCTTTACGTATCTCAAAACAGTACAAGACCTGTGACGCACTGGTCTAGACGATGTTAAAGGTCCCTCCCAACCCAAACTGTTGTATGTTTCTATGACATATTTTTATTTGGGAACAAATGATCAAAGCATATTCCTTTATGCACACAAATAAACTTTTGTTCTTTTTCTTTCTTGGATATGTGTGAAATGAGGAAAAATCCTGGTCCCACTATATTCCTTTACACAAACCCTCTTTTCTCTTGCTAGCAGTTTTTAGTTGTTACCTCAAAAAGGTATTTTACTGACTAATCACTTGGAATGCAATTTGAACCATATATTTTAAACTGACTAATCTATATGTATACTCTAGTTCATGCTTTTATATCTACTGTTTAGGTGATTAAATTGAGGTGTCTTCTCTATGCACAGGTGGTAGAAAACCTGTCATTATGGAGAATCTTTCATACAGGACCCTATTTCTGAGCAGAATAATATTGTGCTTCAGCTATATGTGTTTTCTGGGTGGTTACCTTTTGTTTCTTTTTTGGTGTTGCTTTTGTTTTGTTTTTCTAAACTTCACTTTCTGTCTTACTCTAAATTTATTTGTGGAAAGATATTTTTTTGTCCTTCATCCAGGATAAAAAGTGGTGTTTTTCTGGTGTCCCCAGGTCAGTGCTTGGTATTTTTGCTACTGTAAGAAGTCGAACAAAGTGTTTCCTTTAAATCACTTTTCTTTAGTTGGAATTGGCTTCTATAGGTCTTTTGGAATTCTCTTCACCTCCAGAGATTTGCTCTTAATGCTGTATGGGTCATGAAGAACCGGATAACTGATGGACTTGTGATCTGTAGTCACTTCCAGTGAAGAGCTGCACTTCCTAGCCCTGGGTTATGATGCTAGAGAAAAGGATTCCCTCATCTTTCCCAATGCAGCTGTCAGATCACACAGTGCATATTCCAGATAATATTACAGAAAATAATAACTCTTCTAATTTTAGCTCAGGTCATCCTAGATGCTTAATCCAAATTTCCAGGGCGGAAAATGGCCATAAGTGTTAAAACACAGTCATATGACACTATTCAGTGAAATGATTAGCTAGGTTGCTCTGCACTATAAAAAGTGAACAGCATTGCTTCATGTTGGGCTAATAAGTACAAGCTGCACTATGGGTCTTGGAGTTTGTTGTTACTGACAGAATGGGCAGTTGAAGCTGCTCTTCTCTAAGTGCTCAGAGTTTGTTGTATTCTTAAAGTTTGAAAAGCATTTATTATGTTGGGAGCATTGACCTAGAAAATGTGTTGTATTCTTTCAAGTCTGTTGCTACTATTTCTCTGATATGAGAGCCTCTCACTTTATTTTCAAGATAATTCACAGACCTGCACAAGCACAAGACCCTAGGGTTCCAGGAGGCAGAAAACCCTCCAACAGGTATTCCTGGCTTTGCTCTGGGGCATTTGCTGGTAAAATAAATTACTATCATGCTTAGAGTTATAGACCTTCAAAATGCTGTAGTTGTGAATAATTAACATGCAAGGTAAGTGGAAATTTATTAGAAGTATTTCAGAATTCATTAGATCTGGAGAACAAGGGCTCTGAACGCAAAACTAACTGTTCAGCAGAGTTCTCTGGTGATCAAAGGCATTACCAACCTATTAAGGCTGGTGCTGGAAACTCTGGTTTCACAGAGCTTGCATTCCCATAGGTTTTTCTGGGCTGGAAAGTTGCTCTGTTTCCTCGGGGCTTTTCTGGATATTGGAGAAAATTCTTATGAAAGACCATATTTTTGTGAGAAAGGAGGCAAAGGGGAGTAACTAAATAGCGACCTCATGTTCAGTGTGTGAAGCTGATATGTCTGTACGTGGTAGTGTAACAGGGGTAAGGGCAAGATGTTCACCAGCACCTCTTTGCCAGAAGAACAGTCCTAACCAAACTGCTTTTTCCAACACAAGAAATTTTCCTAATTCCAAAGCACAGGCAGTGGGCTTATCTAGACTTATTTCAGGAACACTGAAGTAGTAGCATAGATTGAAGGTGTTAATATGACACTTTTAATACTTGTTGAACTGCATCTTGAGTAATACAGACTGATTTTGAAGCGCTACAGAGAAGTAATAAAGGTGGTAGAGGGATCTCTGAGGGCGACATGAAGGAGAACAAGATAAAGATATTTAAGATGGAGATGACTCAAAATTCAAATCAGGTATAAACACAGTGAGATAGATTACTTCATTATATAGCACTGCAAAGGAAATGGAAGAATATGATCCTGATAATCTGGAGACAACAAAATTTATTTAGAACAGGTAAAAATTAAAATGTTCTAAGTCATATCAGCAGTCCTTGTGGAAACATTAATCTGTCTGAATGACATTAGATTCTTTACTTCTGGAAAGTAAACTAAATTCCCACAACAGAAATACATTTAGATTCTATAGGTTAGGATTTTAGAAGTTCTATCAAACTTTGTTTTTATCCAAAACTGAATTTAAGAAATGTTTCACAACCTTAGGATTTTGACAGCTAAACACTCTTGAGACCTGCTTATGCTGAAAATACTTAATGTTTTGAATTTGTATGTCTGTGGTTATGCTGCCTGCAGCACTTTACTATCATCATCTGCTACTGTTGCTGTGAAAAGGTTAAGATAATTCTAAAAGTATTTTCACAGGGAAGAAAAACTCAGTAACAGAAGAGTCTGTCAATAAGGTCTGGGAAGTATAACAAGCGTCAGTGTCTCAAAACTGAAGCTGGAAAAAAAATCAGGCAAAACCCAAATAAACAGCACTAGATATAATGTTTTGGCATCTTTCACGCACATTGAAATGGATTTCATATTTTGTGTACTTAGTGGCAAGAGTTACTATTTTTGCACTTCTTTTTGCCGTACTGTCTTCTGCTTGCTCTCCACGAAGATGATATTGACTCATTCCTATACAATTCTGGGCTATTCCAGTAACATTACTAAACCTCATGGATTTATTTGCTGCTCCTAGTTTCAGGGAGTCTCACTGTTACTAGTTGTTCCTTTTTTCTGTACAAGTTAAGAGCAGCTCTGTGCTTTGAATTTATTTTTTTTTTTAACAAGAATATCTGAATTGAATTAACTTATATCATGGGAAGAATGCAAGTGGGACAAAAACAGCTCAACTGATTTGTGAGCTTTACAAGTGAGGAGCCTGACTTGATAGGTTAGTTAACTGAGAAACACCCAACCCTACCCGTTTTGAAGATCAAGGTACTTACTTATTTTTCCCTTTTCTTTTGGTTCTCTCTAACCCTGTTGCTTCACATTTTTCCCCAATTTTTATCAGGTAACAGCCAGCAAGTTGTCCTTGTCTTTAACAGAATGCTTGGGTATTGTTTGGCTAAAGACATTTCTTGCTACTTGACTCCCTTGAAGACAGCAGTAATGTCTACTTATTTCTGCTAGGAATTTCAGATATGCTGGAAGGACTCTTTGCTTCACTGTGCAGGTGGTTTCTTTAATTAACCATTAACCTGGGTTGCAATGAGCCTTTTCTTCTCATCTCCTCATGCAGTAGGGCATTTAGTTTCTGGAGACGGCTATGAAAATTTCTTTTCTGCTTCTGGGGTTTTTATTTATTAAATTAGCAGTTCCTCCTCATTGATTCTTCAGATTGACACAAACTCTGGTCTCTATTGCATCTGCAACACTCAGTGTGGGTTGTGTTGGGAAGTGGTATCACGCTCTTTTTATTCTTTGTTTTCTTTTTTCTTCTGTTTTTCCTGTGAAGGGTATGATGTCAGTGTTCCAAATCCTTAAACATAAAACCCCCAAACCAATCCTCCCAGTGTGTTGTACACAGTTTTCTCTTTTCCTGAAGAAGTTTCATCTGCTGTAATCCAAGGGATATTTAAAACCCTTCCTTAAAACAACTATTACCATATTGTTAGAAGTCCTAGTCTTCTACCTGCCCATCAACCCTTCTTACAAACAAAGCCTTTAAAGTTCAAGTATCTTAGTCTGGTGCCCCAGGAAACTATGCCAACTTCTAAAATGAATTTAAAAAGCTCTTTCTACAGCAACCTTTTCAATTATAGTATTGCAATTTTGGCATATCCTACATTGCATCATCCCTGTGCTGATCTTTTGAAGGGATAGACATGGCAACACAGCCTGTAGGCTAGAGGGACCAGGACCATGTCTGGAAAGTAGTAACACATCAGTTCAATAGCCACAAATGGAATTATGTCTCAGTGAGTGCTGTGGAAGCTTCAAAACCTGTGGCATCTTAGGAAACTTTTTCCATTTTCAACAAAATATCTTCATCTTTGAGTACACATAAACAGCACAAATTAGGTGCAGTTTATTGAAGCAGACTCTCCTTCAAACACGTGCTCATAAATGTATACTTTCTGAGGAATATTTAGTGGGTTGTACCAGGTAAAAATTCAGACCAAGACAAAATTAGTGACTAGAGAGAGATACTTTCATGGACAGGTCTGTTTCAGACATCTTTTCCTTAAGAGCAGTAAGCTATGTGTCCTGCCTTTACCTCTGAAATAATGAGTGAACTCTGCTGAATTGAGTGGTATCTTTGCCGCTGCTCTGAATGTTTTGACAGGAAGAGCTATGTTTTGACTAAGCTTGAGTGATCTTTCGCTGTTGTATTAAAAAAAAAAAAAAAAAAAAATCTTTCCTTATCTATCTTTTTGATACCTAGTTGTCTCAGACTATTTAAGCAATGTGGCTCCATTGGTTGTGGCTGGGATAAAGTTAATTTTCTTCAGAACAATTTGTATGGTGCTGATTTAGATGTGCTTACACAGTCATTTCTGTTTATCAAACTGTCTCACCACCAGTGGAGGAGGCTGGGAGTGCAGGATAAGTTGAGAGAGGACACAACCAGGAGACCAGACCCCAAATGACCCATATTGTATAATATTGTTATCAAGGGGCCCAAGGGGAAGAAGGAAGGGGGGGGGGGGGGGGCGTGGCTGGGAAATTAGGAGGAAGAGGTGATCTTGGGAGTGATGGTGTTTGTATTCCCAGATTGCTGTTAAATGTGATGGAGCCCTGCTTTTCAGGGAATGGCTGAACAGCTGCCTGACCTTGGGAAGTGGTGAACAAATTATTTGTTTTTCTTTGCTTGTGTACATGGTTCTCTTGTACCTTTTAAACCAACTTTATATCAACCCATGTGTTCTTGCATTGTTATCTTTCTGATTCTCTCTGCTCATCCCACAGTGAGGGAGTTAGCAAGGGATTAGGTAGTGTTTTGCTGCCTGCTGGGATGAAACCGTGACAGAGGCAAATTCTTTAAATGAGTGTGACTGATTTGCACTACCAGTGCAAATACTGTTAAAATACTGTTTAAATACTGTTTCGCATGGACTTTTGTCCAGCAAAGCCAACCAGGACCTCAACATGAGCCAATGCATTCTTGGAGATTTCACCTTCTTCTCACATGTAAATTCTTTTCAAGAAGGCAGGTGATAAGGTCTAGCACAAGTATTTTTTTTTAAATTATTTTTTTAAATTCACTCTTTATTCTAATACAGTGGATATAGTATACCCTAGAAATGGATGAAAAGGAAGCAAAATTTTTGGGTGTGGACTTAATTGTCTACGCTAAAGCATACATGCAATATGTGCCTGTTGTCTTACTGCCTTTCATATCAGTTTCATAGGCAAAAAAGCTGTATATTTTCTGCTGACATTTTTATGGGACATTATATTGGATGACTGTGGGAACTTTATTATGACACTGTATTATCTTCTGAAAGTGGTACTATTACGTATGTCAAGGTAGCTTACTTTGTAGTCTGTACACATTCCCTAGTGGCTAGAAAGCTAATGATTTAAAGATCATTTTATGTTTTAAAAGAGACTTCTGTGGATGCCTTCAGGATTATAGTGGTAGCCTTTTTGTCATTTGATCTTGTCTTGGACCGTTGTTGAAAGGTCTTAGACACTAAATCGTGTTTATGTCAAAGGAACTGAGTACCTAACCTTACTTGTTTGAGGTCTTGTTTGAAAATGGATTAATTTTTAATGATTTGAAAAAGGAGGCATGTGAATTTGTAGTTAAAACATACTACAGAGTAACCCACTCTGAATGTTGTAGGATGCAGTTAGTTATAGAATGTAGTTTGTAACTACCAATCTACAGATATCAGGCTAAACATAAAGTATTCCAGCTACTGCTGTTGCTAGTTCTGGAAGTATCTCAGTAGGCAGCCTGCAATTTTTTATTAGAAATCACTTTGTCTTTGACCTGCTAATCTTTGTGTGTTCAGAATAACTACACTAAAAACATACAACAGGCATTGTATTAAGACTTGATAATGATTGTTTTTCTTGCTTTTGTCCCCATCTCGGTGCCTTGAGAAGGCTGACCTGGAACAGGGACTAGACAGAGCTAAGAAAACAAAATAGGTACTTATTAAAAGGCCTTAAAGGATACACCTTGGGTAGTACAGGAACCTGGCCAGGGCTATGCCCAAGATGGGCCCAAATTGGTCACGAAGTTTCAGACTTTTATAAGTTTTAGGTCATTTGCATATTGGGGTTAATTGTCTAATTACAGCCTCAGGTTATGAATGTCCATTCTCCTTGTTCTCACCCCTCAGCCTGCCCTTCTTTATGTTTTTCTGGGCTTTGAAACTTCTAAGGATTGTCCTTGGTCTCAAGCTGGAAATGATTGTTTTGTCTCCCTACCCTGTGAAAAGAGCTGACTAACACTTAATATGAGCTCAGAGTTACACACCTAAGCAGCACAGAATCTGAAAAATATGAAAGCTAAAACTTAAGGCATCAATCTGTACTAACCTCTGCTTTCAACTTTTGGGAGCCTGAAAGTATTTCTCTTGTGTAGGGAAAAATATCCAAACAAGACTCCCATGCTGCAATCAGATTTTTATGCAAGTGTGGTGATCACCTTCTGATTTGGCTCATTCTGAAGTGCAGAAGTAGCTTTTGATGTGTTTGGTAGTACCTGGAAAAGGAAAGGATAAATCTCATCCGCTGTGAGTATAAAAAATGAGGTGTAAGAATATGGCATACCCATATGTGCATGCTCTACAGATTCATGGCTGCCACCTGGAAAATTGTAAACCTGGTCATGACATTTGTTTGAGAGATGGATCTGAGGTCTGTAGGAAGATTGTGATGACATGTCTTACTTTTCTTTTTAGCACAAGAGACAGAACTGAGTTTTGGCTCAGAACAATGTGAGCGCTGTGCTCTGTCTTCCAAAGCATGTTTGTATGGCTTAAATGAGGCGGTGACATTGCTGCTCCGCTTTCTGTTTGAAGTTGTTTGGCAGCATCTTGAGAGTCCAGCTGGCTGTAGAGATGGGCAGAACTCACAGGCATTACTTGGCTACTAGTTTACCCCATCCTTCCCTATTCTATCTTCTTCCCCTGATGCAGTAAGTTTTCCTCTAGGTACTCCAAAGATTGAAATTCTACTTCCATAACTTTCTAACTTGTGTAGTAAAAGTTTTGAAATCTTAGCCTGGAAATGTCACTTTTCTGCTTGAGAAACCTTGGTTTTGGAATATCCAATTCCGGTGTGTAGCAGGAGGATTTATGCTTGCTGACAGAGGTAACTGCTGAGGCATGGCAAAACACATTTACTTAAAATTTCAGCATTTTTTTTTCCAGGTAAAGAAAAGAAATAGTATGAGTAAATGAAGTGGGGAATGTTTATGAATTAGATGTGATATAAAGAAATGAATTTCTTACTCAGCAGCCTGAATTGCTGAAAATGTTGCTATATTAGAACTGAATGTCATGGATACCCTTGTCAATATTAAATCTTTGTTATAAATACTATTTCTTGCATATATGCTAGGAACATGGTGGACTCTTCAAAGGAATTGAACTAATCTGTAAGCAAGCATGGTCTTTAAAGACTCCATGTGGTAGTGTAGGCTATTCTCCTTGAAGGGAATTAAGCAAATAACAGTTACCTTCTTCTAGAATTTTAAATGTGCACTAGTCTTTTCTTATTCATTTGCATTCTGCTTCATGAATACTTATGCTGGCTTTGTCACATGTCTGTGATATATTGACTCCATTAATCTTCCTGGTTAGCTCAAAAGACATCAACACTTGCAGTCTTAGCCAGCCTTCTTACAGAGGAAAGCCATGGGAAGGTTATGGACCATGTTGTCCAGTTCTAGCAGGTTATTTTTTGGACAGAGCATTATCACTTCTTTAGTGGTTATATAAACTCTGAGTGCACCACCATTGTAACAGCAATGTCATTTGGTGCTTTTCAGAAGTCCTTTATACTGCAAGAGAATCAATAATAGCAATTCTTACTGTCCTTGGAAGGGATTTGGACAAAGAGCTTCACAATACATGGACTAATGGTGAAGTTTAGTTGGTCCTCTAAACTATTTGTCACTTAAAATTGCAAGTGAAGAAAAAGTAAATTTTCAGTGGGAGATTTAAAATGGACACAATGTTTTCCATCAGAAGGAAAAAATCCTTTACTATTTCATTCTATTGTGTCTAAATGTAAGAAAATGGATGCTTTATCAGTTCTGCTGAGGTTTTTTGTTCATTTGGGTTTTTTAAAATAAAATTGTGAGCAATAAAAATGTAATACCATTTATCTCGACATTATTTTTTTTCTCAAACTTGTTTTTGTGCATTCTCAGTTTGAGTTCCCATTCCCCAAATTCAGTGTTACTGCTCAAATTGTTGGTCCTGCTTCATGGGGTCAATAACTCATTATTCTTCTCTTTTAGTCTACCTATGTCTTGCTGAGAGATCAATTTTTCAAATACGAAATCCAAGTAGTAATGATCATTGGTGGGTTAAATGTCTCAGGTTGGGGGGAAAGATTTTGAGAAGAACAAGATAATTTCCTATGTGTGAATATGCTTGGACAGAGGCATTCCTGAATGAATAAAGTAGAATGTATTTATTGGTCTGATTATGATCAAGCGTAAGAAATCCTCTGATATCTTCTTGTTTTTCTTTTGAAGTGGATCACATTGTAACTTGCTTGTGGGGGAGAAATGAGCTAAACTTATTCTTCAGGGATTAAAAAGACTATCTCAAGTTGTCTTAGTTATTGCTACAGTATATTTGTGCTGTCTTCCATTTATGCAAATTTGTTGGGACGATACTGCATGAACACTTAACAAACCCAACTTGGAAAATCTTCATTAAAATAATAGCTTAATTCAGGAAGGAGAGGTGAAATAATAAGCCAATATAAAAAAAAAAATATTTAACTACCACCTCTGTAAGTAAGTTATGTGTAACTTATGAAACTGCGGTTTTCAGCTTCTCCTAATTTGTGACCCCTTACATACTTTTTTTTATTTTTATGATGATGATCAGGTTGATGGGTCTGAAAGCAGGTTTTTGGTGTATAACTCTCTCTAAATTGACCCTGAATGGCTGTATGCTGGGAAGTGGTTTAGGAGGAAGGAATGCTGTGAAAGCACATCCTTGCGGTTGTGATTTACAGTCCTCTGTAAGTACATGACAAGTGGTGTTAAGAAAATAAAAGTCATGTATGACTGATCAGTTTTTAAGAGAAAGCAAATGAACATGAAAAATAAAAATCAGAATATTATTAAGTGAGGCTTTAAAAATAATTAAATATGTGTATTAAAAATAATTAAATATGTGTTCCAAATTTGAGATTAGATGCAGAAATAGTGGTTTACCTGTTATTCCAGTGGTGATCTTACTACCCTTTTGGGAAGAATCAACACTTATGAGCAAAGTTATGTGGGTGAACTGGAGAGGGAATGTAAGTAACTTGTAGATAGTGTTTGTGAATTTCACCTTTTTTTCAGACTCAGTTGTATTCATAAGTATAACTGTTGGAGACTTTTCAGTCAATTGGCAAAACTACTTAAACAAAAAAATATTTTTTTTTCTTCCTGTTTTCCGTGTTATTATATGCCATTATTTCTTTGACTTCTGTAGGAGGAAAATGCAGTATTTAAGTAAAGTGGCTCTATGGAAAGCTTGGATATGTTTCTTGCCTTCTGAATGCGGTATGAAATAGTTGACTGACACTTCAATATCTTATTATTCTGCTCTGTCGCCTCCAAAGAACAAATCTTGTCTTGTTTTCTTACTTGAAATATCAGTTTGTGTCTTAGGACTTTAACCTAAAAGACTGAAGACTGTACAACACTTGAGGATTAATTAGAAGCATTGTCTGGAGTCACTGGTCCTTTGAGATGCACTTGTCATTGAATATCCAGAATTTGAATTTAAAGTTGGGGGGTTTTGTTTGCTGTTTATTGCTTAGGCTGTATCCCCTTAAGCTAGTTAAATTTCCAAGTTGTTTGTAGGGTGTGCTCTATATCTTCTGTATAGTTTAGCTGAGAAGGTGCTTTAGAAGACTGGCTTGTATGACATTTTATGACTGATCACTGTTTCTGTGTTCTGTGAAGACAGATTTGGATTAATTCAATAATTTTACTCAGTGGATAATCCTATGTTATGATACAAATAGTCTTTCTAACAGCTACACCTTGATTTCAGTGTGTACAGTTACTGGTAGATATCACCAACAAAATCTGCACAAGTTACTATCAGGCTCTGGTTTAGTTAGTGTTGGGGATATTTTTTTGTGATTCTCTGTGCTATTTTTGTTCTTATGTTGTCATCTTGTCTCTTGCAGAAAAAAAGGAATGCTACACTGTCTTACTAATGAGAATGAGCAAACTTTCATTCTATAAATTCATAAGGCATTTGGGGTTTCCAAGTAATTTTTTTATACAACTTACTGTTACAGTGCTCCTAAATAACAAACAAACAAACAAACAAACAGCTCTGTGAATTACATAATAAAAACGCCAGGTAATGTTTTGTTGCTTGGAACTCTGTTCCAAGGTCCATAGCTTTGTTGGATGGCTTGCATTGACTCTTCCAAACAGCTGTAACTTTATTGTCTTCTGCAAGGACAGGTATTGAAAGATCTTAAGGGAAAGTGGCTGTTTACTTATAATATGTATTTCTGGCAATGCATCCAGGCAATGTTTCTTTTTTCCCATACACCAGTGTTTCTCTATTCCATTATATCCATGGACTTTTTTTAGAACAGCAGCTGCTTGTATTGTACCAAAGCTGCCAAAAATCTCAGTTAAACACTTCAGTGTAACACAGAAATTTCAGGAAAGCTTATTCAGAAAAGCTGTAACATATTTCAACCTACAATATGAACATCTTTGTATCCTTGCACTAGTCCATCATTGAATACATTTAGAGTATGTAATCTGTGTGTTGGATCTTGAAGATTTCAGACAGCTTCTTCTTTCCCTTATTTCAATGATCTCTACTTACATTAAATATTTCAACCCTTGGACATGATTCTGAGTCCTGTTTTAACATCATACATTTTACCATCTTGAACAGTCTTCCAAAACATCAAAAATTACTTGGATTTGTAATTACTTTGGATTTCTGCAGCTAGAAATGGAGAGTAGAGCAGTTCTTCTTTTATGAATTTTGTTTGTATCTGAAAGCTGGGAGATATAAGGAGTAAGTGAGTTTATGCTAGGGAGAGCAATGGCCATTATGGTGAAGAGGAAGAAGAAATTTCTGCCTTTCTTTGGGGAAAGCTTGTTGCACAGTTGTCTGTGGGAAGCACTGTTCTCTGTCATGCTGCAGTATTGGTATCAGTATGGCATTAGAAAAAAATCTCTCCTCAAGGTAATAATTGAGTACAAGTGTGGCACTGCCCCAACTACCCCTGCGACAGGCACAGCAAATTGTCAGTGGCAATAAGTGAACTCTTGACAATCATAAGAGAATTTGACAGAAGAAAGATTTCTCCTTTTTCTCTGCAGGTTATAATTGTTCCAGACAGATGTAAACATTAGCCCCAACTCTAGGGCAGGCCACAGTCCAGATTAGGGTGAAGCTGGGAACCAAGGATAAAATTCATGTCAGGGCATTTACAGAGGGTGAATTTGCTCTCCCAGCTCAAATGAGTCCCAGTGACTGATTGAGCCTCAGTGCTCTGCCCTGATATACAATGGCTGCAGGGCATCACTGCTAACCCAGCAAGTGCAATTGTAAGCTCAGTTCAGAAAGAAACTCTCACGCCAGGATAGTTCATGATTGTCCAGGAAGAGCGAACAGAAATTCTGGGAGAATTTTTCATTCTGCACAGCCCAAGAACAGCACTTGTTCTCTTTGGTATGTCTTGCATTGAGCATTTTAAATATAGCTGTGACAGTAGAATGCTCTTTAGGCTGCATTTTAAGTAACAAAGTTTTAAGTTCAATTAGTGCCTGGAAAACACAGAATCTGCAGCCTTCTCTCAAGGTCTTCCTTGAAATTTTATGATGTTTGCAATAATGTATACTTGTTTCCTCAAGTTTAGAGACAACAATGCTTTGCTTTTCTTTGTGTGAGGTAGTTTGTTTGGTTTGTTGTTTTTCTTCCTATATTTAATTTTTTTTTCCTTCTTCAAGAAATAAAACTGCTTTGATGGCAAAAAATCATAGACTCATAGACTAGCTTGTGTTGGAAGGGACATTAATCATCACTTACTTCAAACCCCCCTGCTATGGGCAGAGATGCCCCCCACTGGAGCAAGTTACTCAAGGCCCTTTCCAACTTGGCCTTGAACACTTCCAGGGATGGGATATCCATGGCTTCTCTTGGCAACTTGTTCCAGTACCATCACTGCCATTTGAGTGACGATTCTGAACTAAACTGGACTACTCCTTGGGTAATATTAATTTTTATAGTTTTGAGTTTATTACCCTGTGTTCATAAGTTCAACTTGTGTTCTTTAACTACTTGTATGATTTTTTTTTTTTAAAGTACTCTTCCCAGCACCAGAGCTGCATCTAAAAACCCTTTAAAGAGCATTCAAAGCAGCCTTGTAAATAACTGTAACTGACTGTATTTGATCACTTTTTTCTCTTGAGACATTATTCTGAGGAGTGAAGAATTAGTTCTTCCAGGTAGCTCTCCTGAGGGTGAGTCCTATGTCATGCTGATTTAGGCTGTTTGAGCAATGGTTTTTCTGTATTGCAGGTATTCTATGTTTAGGCAAACAGAAAATATATGTGTATTCACTCTTTAAATTCACAAATTTTCCTCTTAAATGTTTAAACAAATCTAATGGAATTTTGCCATCTCAAAAAGAATGGAGTAAGTTTTCTCTACTTGGTAACAAGACAACTCAATTTTTTTAGTTTTGAGGGGTTTTTATTCCCTTTTGTAGTAGACCAAAATTATTTGTTTAAATGTCGTGTTTGTTTTAACCAATTTGTTTTGGAAGCTGGGCAAAGGCGTGGTGAGAAAGAGGAGAACAAAACATAATATGCAAATATGCTGAAGCCCACTATTTCTTAAGGATTAGAACAACAGCACTGTGGTTATATGACCAAAATTGTCTCTGAAAATTTATAACTGTTTCACCAATAGTTGAGATAATCTTGTTAGATATTTCATTTCACTGGATACTTGAAAGCATAGGGGTCAGCTTACACTTTGTAACTTAACAATATCTGGAGCCAAGAGAGAAAAGTGTGTTGACATTTCCATTATTATTCTGTAATTTTTTAATCCCCACAAAAGATTGACTGTCCAATTTAGGCTCTTTGCGATACTTCTGAAGAGAAGTGTGTCAGTTTTCAAAAGATATGATTGCTCAGAATTCAAATATTTAAAAAACCAATGCCTCTGGAAATGAAATTCCTTTTGCATAAAAGAAATGGATTACCAGGGAATATTATCAACATGCTGCATTTATTTTTAGAAAACTTGATTTTTTTCCAGCAACGTTCAGTTATGGGCTCAGTGTTAATAAATCTTTCCTATTATATATGAGGAAGATTATTTGGTTTGGTGACAAATAGATTTCATCAGATTCTTGCCTTTTCCTTTTATCAGATATGTGCTATCCAAGGGGAAGGCGTTGGGGATGCATTTAGCCAAAACATGACTGCAGATGCTTCTGCAAATTAGGTTTTCCCAAAGTAATGTAACAGCATGAACCTGCTCATAAAAGTATTGCAGAAATAAAAGTAGAACTTTATTCAAGTATGTGTACCAATAACATGTACCATAAAAGATGATAATTTTGACTTTATATTGACATAAATCACTTACTGGTGAGCAGTACTTTTCATGAAAGTGGCATCATAAGAGCAGGCAATAACCTATTGGAAAGGTCATTTGATAAACCAAAAACCTCAGGCATCTGTTTGTTATCAACATTCTTCTTTCCTGTCTCAAACAGAAAACAATTTTCTTTCTGTCACTCTCAAATCTCCATATAAATTGCTAAGAGTAGCCAAATACCTTGGCTTCAGGACCTGAGGGTATTCCTCCCCTTTTTATCTGTAGTTTCCAGATCCTGTAAGGCAGATCATGTGCTTCCAGATGGCACACCCACAAAATACAAACACAATTTTTTGTACAGAGATTAAAACACACAGGGGAAAAAACACATCCCCGGAAACCATGAACAAATCTACTGGCCTCCCTTGATTCTTCTCTTTAGGTAGTTTGGTTTAATGTGTGCTCATGGAACACACATATGCACACAGGTATTCTCACTCAGCTCCTAACGGTGGCATTATTAATGGGGTTATTTGGGCACTGCTGATCTTGGAAGACCTGTCTTCCAAAAGATCTCCTACTTTCCCCTCAGTTAGCAACTGAATTTTGGGCATTCCTTGCACAGTTTCCCCTCTGACCATCTGTGAAGGCCATCTATCTCTTAATGTGCTTTCAGGACCATGTAAGCAACTTGATGTTATCCACTTACGTCCACTAATTTCTTATGTCACCTCAAGTAGTTTTCCATATTAGGTAACTGAGTTACCTAACTTGGTTGGCTCAGTTAGGTAACACCTGAGAGAGCGACTAGTATTATGTCTCTAACCTTAACAAGGTTTTCTTTTCCCTTTCTTTTTGTGCCCACTTCTATGTATGATATTAAAGGTTTGGCTCAATTCCAGGCAGTTGTTGAAGAAATCTACCATGTGAGGCTATCTGATCTGAACTTTAATGTACCAAGTAAATACAATCTGCATATTGTGGTTTCCAGTGCTCCCACTGAAAGTGTCCCAAACTGCACACTGCTCATTTATGCCACCTCATCCCTGCCTTCCCCTTCTCTTTCTCACTGCAGCAGGATGGACTTGAGAATTGGAAGCACAAAAAGTGAAGATTACAGTTTGAGAAGAACACTTTACTGGAAACAGCAATAAGGAAGGGAACAGTAACAACCACAATATCAATAACAAGTGTACAAAAGAGAAGGTAATTCACATGCAAAAATAATCACTGTGGGCACCAAGACAATGTACAATGGTAGATAACTTCACCACTACCCTGTGCTTCCAGGCATGAGTCATCCACAACTTCTCTTGGCAAACTGTTCCAGTGTCTCATCGTTCTCATAGTAAAGAATTTTTTTCCCACTATCCAATCTAAACCTACTTTTTTTCCAGTTTGAAATTAGTCTCCCCTTGGCCTGTCACTATATGCCCTTGTAAACTGTCCCTCTTCGTCTTGGAGGATCTCTTTAGGTATTGGAAGGCTGCAATTAGGTCACCTCAAAGCCTTCTCTTCTCCTGGCTGAAGCCAATTGTCTCAGCCTTTTCTTTGTAGGACAGGTGCTTCATCCCTCTAAACAACTTGGTGGCCATCTCTGGACTTTTTCCAAGGTCTGTGTCCTTCCTGTGCTGGGACCCCAGAGCTGGATGCAGCACTGCTGTGGAGTCTCACCAAAACAGAGGCGCAGAATCCCCTCTGTCCTGCTGTCCATGATGCTTTGGATGCAGCCCAGGACACGTTTGGCTTTCTGGACTGTGAGTGCACATGGCTGGGTCATGTCCAGCCTCTCGTCCACCAGTACTCCCCAGTCCTTCTGGGCAGGGCTGCTCTGGATCTGCTCAATCCCCAGCCTGTGTGGATACCAGGAGTTGCACTGATCGAGGTGTAGCACCTCGAACTTGGTTTGGTTAAACGACATGAGATATTTATTAGCCCACTTCTTGAGCTTGTCCAGATCCCTCTGGATGGCATGCCATCCTCCAAGGGTGACAACCACATCCCTCAGCTCCCTGTCATCTGTAGGTTTTCTGGAGGTGCACTCAAGATCTTTGTGTATGTCATCAATGAAGCTATTAAATAATATTGGTCTCAATACAGACCCCTGAGGGACACCATTTGTCACTGTTATCCATTGGGACTCTGAGCCACTGAGCGCTACCCTCTGGATATGACTGTCCGACCACTTCCTTCTCCATCTAAAAGTCCATCCAAGTGAGACCCATTTCTCATTAGTTAGGGGGAGTGATCATGTGAGGGACCATGTCAAATGTTCTTTACAGAAGTTCAGATAAATGAACTTTACAGACGTTCAGATAGATGACAGCTGTCACTCTTCCCTAGTCCATGGATGTAGTCACTGTCATAGAAAGCCACCAGACTCGTCAGGAAGGACTTGCCCTTGGTGAAGCTGTGCTGGCTTTTGAATAACAGCATTGGAACAGAAGTTTACTTTAGGAAGTCTAGATTTCAGGAGGAGAATTATTTATTATGCTAAGAAATCAAGTGATTCTAAACCAAGTGCCATTTAGGCCCTAATATTGTTCTGTTTCATATATCACAAAGTTCGACTAAGCAGAACACAAACTAAGAAAATTAGTATCAAAGGAAATCATGGAATTTCTGATACGTCTCTTTTGGTTGTGAAGGGAAGGCTGAGGAAGGAAGACTGAGAGAGAACAATTGCAGTAAATAGTCAAAAAATCAGTATTTTGCTTAAAAATAGTACATAATTATGTATTTATTCTAAAAATATAAAAAATCTACATGGCATTTAGTAAGTAAGCGAATTTCTTTCAACAGATGTGAGGATGCTCTTCATCTTAATTGTGTAGCATTGTATGATATTGCTTGGCATTCAGTATCTTCCTGTAATTATTATTGAGATTTGTCCTTCCTTGCTTGTTTAGAGAAATTTTGTCATTTATTTGTAAAACTTTCTTATATCATTGAGATCTTTTTAATGGCCTTACATATCTTCATGTAAGCTTTATGTACCATATGGCAGAAACTGCTTCTTAAGATCCAATTTTTCCATTTTTTTTTTTTTTTTTTAAATTCTAGGTCATGAAAATCCCCACTGATATATTACTGGGCACATGAATATTGTACAAAAAAAGTGTAATGTTAGCCTGATGGAGAATACACCACTTCCTCAAGTTTTATAAAGAGCATTCATTTTTCAGTATGACTATGCATTTCCACAGATGTCTATTCAGGAGCAGGTGCTTTTTGTCTCTATCATCTACTTCCCTATACTCATGTGTCTGAAACTACCAGAGAGATAAAGATAATACTGTTTCAAATATCTTTCAAGCAGCAAAGAAGGATGAGTCAAAACCTTCTCTGAGTTGGCTTTAATCTGGAGTTGCTTAACTGCCTTTAGCTAGTTTTTGTTGAGGTTGGAGGTAGAATAATTATGTAACCATTGCCAATGAACTAAAGTTGGACATGACTCAGTTTCTAGCACAAATAGCTTCTTCATAGGCCATTTCCTTTCAAACTATTCATTTACAGAAAAACAACAATCAGTATTGGTTTTTTCCACTCTTAATGAGGTAAATAAAAATATGTGCACACATTTTGTCACTAATTATATGTTTCTAGCACTTTAGTTTTCAACATTTTAATTGCTTCAATTCAAATATTACAGCTGTCTTAAGGCTTTACTTCCACCTTGTGATCTTTTTTGAAATACTGTCAACTTGGGGATGTTTGGTACATGATATAATAATGAAAAATTTTTAAATGTTAAATAAGTATATATGGTAAAACTTAGTACTCACTTCATGTAGCTTTGACTGTCTACTTCTAAGCTATAAAATACAACATGAAACTGTAGATTCACAGAAGAATGTAGTCTTTTTTTTTTTTTTCCTAGCATGTAAGTACAGATTAGTTTCAGCATTGATTAAACAGATTACTTAGAAACTCTAAAATATCTTTTTAAGATAATTCGTATCTATGTGCTTTTTGTACAGAAGGTTATGGAAGATCCAGAAATAAAGAACATGTGTTTTAGAGAAATATGTCACTTTTCATAACATGAACAAGACTTTATTTTTATAGGCTGGAGAAAATTTCTGCCACAAGAGGGGTAAATAATTAATTTAAATGACTCTAAGAATATTTAGATGCAAGGATCCAGTACACAACCTCTAATCTCCATCAAGTCAATCCAAATTGACCACTAAAAAATGCCATGTTCCTATGGGACACAGATGAAATGCTGCAATCTGAACATGTTATTTCATTCAGTGGGAAAATTTCAATCTTCCTCATTCCATGGGGACCACTCTACTTCTCAGTGGTCATGAATGTATAATACATGGGAATATTCATATTCATTATTTAGGAAAAGGACCTTCATTGCATTATGGGGAAATCTTAGTTACATCTGTTTGTGGATCAAAATAGGCATATTCTTGATAATTTTTTTAAGGACATATATTTTTGAGAGAGCAACCCATTAAAGCAACCTTTCTGTAGTTCTGCAGAGCATAAGTGTATTTGTGGAAATACAGAAATTAATAAACTAAGATATCCATTTACACTTTTAAGTAGGTGTGGTGGGATGTCTCTGGCTGGATACCAGGTGCCCACCAAAGCTGCTTTTTCTCTGCCTTCCTCAGCTGGACAGGAGAGAGAAAATATAATCAACGACCCATGGGTTGAGACAAGGACCAGGAGAGATCAGTCACCTGTTACTATCATGAGCAAAATAGACTTGACTTGGGAAGATTAGTTTAATTTACTGCTAATCAAATTAGAGTAGGGTAATGAGAAACAAACACCTTCACCTCACCCCTCCCTTCTTCTGGGCTAAGCTTCACTCTTGATTTTTCTCTACCTCCTCCCTCTCAGGGACGCAGACAGGTGGAGGATGTGGTCTGTGGTCAGCGCATGGTGTGTTGTCTCCAGGTCCTAGTGGACAAGAAGCTGACCCCGTAATGCTCCCTTGTGGCAAAGAAGGCCAGAAGCAGGTCAGGGGAGGTAATCCTTCCCAGCTCTTCAGCCTGAGAAGGCTCAGGGGGAATTTAAAGTGTATGAATGGGAGGCAATGAAGATGGAGGCAAGTCTCTTTTCAGCAATGCCAGTGATGGCACAAGAGACAAAAAATCGCACACACAAAGTTTCATCTGAACACAACAGAATACTGCTCTCCTGTGAGGGGAGCCAGGCAGAGTAACAGCTCATGCAGAGAGATTGTGGAGTCTCCATCTTGGACCCAATCAGGAGTCAATTGGACAAACATTAGAACAATGTACCCCAACTGACTCCCCCTGAACAGGGGATTAGGACTATACAGTTTTGAGAGATAACTTTCTAGCCTCAATGATTCAGTGATTTTGATATCCCTGATCATAGGCATCACAACTTTTTTATATTTTACCTAGTGCATCTTAAATTAGTACAACTGGCACATGCATTTAAAGGCTTTTTTTTTTTTTTTTTTTTTTTTAATACTTGAGGAGAGATTTTATTATTAAGCAACAGAACTCATCTGGAATGTGCAGACCAATTCACATGAGAGAGGATTTTTTTTTTTTTCTGTTACATGCGGAGTTCTGAAAACGTAAATGATTTCTACAGTCTTTTTTTTTGTAGGACTTCAGTAGAGATGTTTCATCTGCTAGAGTAAGCTATCTAGAAAAATTAAGGTGCACTCATTCTCTGACTTTGTTGCAATATTTATTGGTCAAAATATAGATTTGATACCTACATGCAAAATACATGCAGTAGCTTGAACATTTTCCTGGTTTTTGTGATTTTTTTTTTGCGTGAAAAAAGAAAAAAAAAAAGAAATTATATGCTCATACTTTGTAATCCTTCTTAAGAAGAAACAGCATTAAGCAAAAAAATTGCAGAATTGGGGAGTTGATCTTATTTCTTCTCCATTCTGAAGCCATATATTTGATTTATTTGGAACCATAGGATGGGCTAGGCAAGTGGATTTAAGCCAAAATTTAGAAATTTTGGTTAATCATAGCTTAGCATTTAAAAAGATCCCAGAGACTTTCTCATATTCATTGTGTAGATTTGTGTCAAAGAGGTGATTCCAAGTGAACAGCACCAAACACCTTGACTGTATATGTCATCAGTAACCCCCTGGTTCTTTAAGATGTGTCATTCTCTTGCTACAAGTGGCATTCAAAATCAACAGATATGGCCACTTTGGAACATAAGAAGAACTGATGAAGTAGTGAAACTGTAGGTGTAAGCTTTAAGAACAGCATCAGTCATTTACAGACTCCAGATCTGCAGCTGAGGAAGAGATAAAAGTTTTGGTTTTCCTTTTTGAGAGACTTAGATTTTCATATCCTTATTTCTAGCAGCCCACAACTTCTTGTGGGGCAGCAAGAAAATACTCCAGATTAGTCAAAAATCTGGATGGTAATTTTCAAGGTGACAGATATTTTAAATGCTGAAGACAGAGTAGGTGTTCTTAGAGAAATATAAATCACAGGAATACTGTTGTTTTAAAAGGACAAAGAGAAACTAGAGTATTTCCTGGGAAATCCATTGGTCAAAAAGGACTTATTGGTCAAGCATCCACCTTATTTTCTAAGATTTAGCCTAAGTAAAATGAACATAGAGCAATTAAAACTTTTCAAGTTTTGTTTTTGTTTTAGACCACTTTATTCTAGGTGTGTGAGTCATAAGCAGTATGTCTTGGACCCAATTACCAATTAATTTGCAATAAAAGTAGCTACAGGGTGACAGAGAATTTCTGAGAGGACAGGAGGCCTTTCTGAAAAAATAAGCACCTAGTGAGAAACACATGAAGAATGTGGTACCTCATAACTGTAACTGTACTTAATATTGATGTTTTAATTGCTTGTAGTAATAGCTAAAATGTATGGCACTTATTACAGGGTTGGCTTTTACTTGCAGTTATAATGAATAAGACAGTTGTTAAAAGTGGTTTTTAGCTGAAGGCTTCAAAGTAGACACCTGTAAGTTGATCAACAGGACAATCACTCTATAGAGTTTAGTATTAAATCCCTTCTCTCCAGCTATGTGAAATTAATCATTATACAACACTGTTTGGCTGCTCTCTCTAATGGAAATGGGTTTCTGTATTTGCATGGTTTAAGCAAAATGATGAAAATAAATTTTGCATAAAGCTCATGCCTTTTCAGAGGTAAAATAAAAACTGAAGAAAACAAAAGAAAAGCAGAAATGGATAGAAAAGCAAAGCCTCAGGGAAATAATGTTTCACTAGCAGATAGTCTGCCTGAAATTTTCACAAAAGTTTTGAAGGTAAAATGTATTTACCATTAACAAGGTAATGTATTTTTCTTATTGTACTCTAGATAGAATTGGCCAAAATCCATTAGGATTAATTGCTGTGTACTTTGTTTTTTGGTTGAAATATGTAATGACTGTCTTACTGTTGATTTATGAATATATGACTGTACAGGTGTTGTCTAGCAAATGAATTTAGGATTACCTTAGTTGGTTGGGGCATGGTGCTAATAAGACCAAGGTTGTGAATTTGATCCCTGTATCAGCCATTCACTTAAGAGGTGGGCTAGATGATCCTTGTGGTGAGCCCCTTCCAGCTCAGAAAGTCTGTTTTACAATTGTTTTGGCATGATTATTCTTTATATGTTTTATCTTTCAGGATAGTGTTCGCATAATTGCAAAAATCTTTATTGATGGTTGTAGCTTTGCTTTCTTATTTGCAAAATGTCTTGCCCATCCAGATCAGACGTGTGCATGTGGATGTCAGCATATTGCATGTGCAAAAATACTGTTTTGTGTGGTAAATACACATGAGTATTTGTTGTTAGACCCTCAGAATTTCAGGCTTTGTATTTGAGCAGCTTGCTTTTCATAACAAGTTTTTGGTTTTCTGAAATAAGGTATACTTTGTTTGGAACAGCACTAGTTCCAAATCTGTTCTCAGAAAAAGCTTTAGAGTTTGTGAAACCACCTCATTGCCTCATATGAGTTAAATGCTTCTTCTTCTTACTTTGACATTATTGTGGTGACTTGATGCTGACTTTTCTTGTGGTTTGCTGTCTTAAAGAAAACTGTATCTTGTCCTTTAAAATTACTGTGATGGTGCAGGTACAGAATTCCTAGAGATATGTTGTGATGGGTGCAATTTAATTCACCTTAACCTGATTCACCTTAACTTTTGCAGTCCGGTGAAAAAAGGTGATATTTGTACTTGGCTGCATTTTATTTTGATTTTGAAACATTAAAGGAAATGGAAATGAAAGGTCATTTTAATACTCAGCTCTTGAATTGGAGACGTTGCAATCATTAGAGGCAAAGATCAGTATTCTCTGTGTAATGTAGGTAGAAAGAGATAATAGTTAGAAGACATTTCTCCACAAAGCCAAAGTGGGTGCTCACATTCCCTGTGAACCTTAATATTTCAAGAAACCATTTCTTAAAAAAAAAAAAGAAAAAAAAAAGGCTTTTTAACCAGAAGTATTGAATAAATTTGTTCGCCTATTGCTTATACTATTATGTGCTCAATGCTCTTAATGTTTAGTCTTTCTATGTGATTGTGCTAAAACTGAGATGTAATTGTGGAGAAGTAAGAAACCCCCTCATTTCTAAAACAAAAAAAAAAATTAATTGAAAAACTGTAAAAAGAATAAGGTTCTGACATAACAGAGAAATTTAAATACAGTGCACCACTATGTTTTTAAAATAACAGTGTAAAACTTGCAAATTGGAGCCTAAAATGCAGAAATTGTTTGCCCTCTCTTCCTTCACAAGCTTTTTTATGAATTGAATTAATGTTGTTATTGAATTTCCTTTGTAGTTCTTGCTCCATTTAGTAGTGAGAAATGTTATATACAATCTGAGCATCATACATACTTTAGTGTCTTAGTTTAAGCCATAATAGAGTAGAATCTCTTTAATCCCTACCAAGAGGGTCAACAACATGCAAATGGACCTAAGGGTATTTTATTCATTTATTCATAGAGGATGATTTTATGGATCTTGAGGCTGTGTAGAGTAGCTTCAGAAACTTGTCAGTTACCAATTAGAAATTGGTATAAGTTGTTGAGATAATTTCTTGAGTGAGAATGTAGTGAAGCACTAAGTTCATTGGGTTCAAATACCTTTAATTTTTTTCTTGCAATCTCCAAGAATCCAGACATTCTTAACTGTGTTAACTCTGCTTCAGTAATGCAGAAGTTATTCTAATAACTAAGAGACCTGAAAGTCAGATTTGGTATTACTGCTTTTAAGACAAGGTGTTTTCTCTTGTGTCTTGTCTTACAAACACAGACTGTTTGTCAGGAGGAGAGGTGATGTCGTGTGTAATGGTAGAAAGGCGAGGTGCATGACTTGATCCTCATGAAGAGAGAGTGCTAGATAAAAGTAGTGAATGTCAAAGTACAATCCAAAGGCAGACTTCAGTGTAAAATCTGGAAAAGCCATCTAGGGGATTTTTCTAGTGTCTTTCAGAAAACCTGTGAACAGATAGGATGGAGTGTCATGGTTTCTTGTGAAATGGCCTCTCAGGTTTAATGTAGCTTTGTCGATGTGCACCAAATTACACATGTAAACAGCAGTGGTTTCCATACCTGT
The DNA here is from genome assembly GCF_009819655.1 of Sylvia atricapilla. NCBI lineage: Eukaryota > Metazoa > Chordata > Aves > Passeriformes > Sylviidae > Sylvia > Sylvia atricapilla. The sequence continues at coordinate 85,640,557 of NC_089140.1, read as the reverse complement.
CTGTGACAGGATGTAGAATGCTGAAAGAATGTAGGGCAGTCAATAGTTAGCATCAAGTTATGCAAGAATGAAGGACAAAGATATTTTGAGATCACAGAGTGTTTTAGCAGTGACTGAACAGGCATACAACCTCGAATTAATGCTACAGAAGCCAGCTAGCCATTTCCATGTTCCATAGGCATATTGCTGTCTTCCATACCACTCTCCCTTGGTAGAAACATAAGTAAGGCTAACACATTAAAAAGTCTGATATGGAAACAATAAAATTAACAATAGGAAAAATAAATTATTTCTTTTTATTACATTGTTCAGTTTATTTTAATTTGGTGTCATTTGAAACAAAACATCTCAAATAAAACTGAGGGAAAGAATGGTATTCACATACCGAATTTAAATCACTTTTCAAGGAACAAGGAACATTTAGGATTTACAACAGACAGTTATTAAAAGGGGATGTAGAGAGAGAAGTTATCAAGTCAGATCAGAAGAAAGGCTGCAGAGGGGAACTTGGTGAATGTGAGCAGTGAAGTTGCCTATTTACAGCTCAAAACTGGTTTTTATGAGTACCTCAGCTATACCTTTGGGGATAGGCAGCTGTTTTTTTCCTGTCTTATGAAGCCTATTGGAAGGATGAAGGGGTATGCAGCTGGCTCTGGCTCTCCTCTCTTTAATGTGTTGAGCACTAGTTGAAGATGCAGGAGTCTTAGCTTTGGTTGTTTTTTTCCTTCTGACCACATAAAAAATGAATTGGTAGTCTATGCTCTCTAGCCCTTGGGCTTTAGTCTAAATAAAATGCAGGAAAACGTAGATTAGTTTGGGGAGGAATCTGTGTCTTCTGTCAAAGCTGTGCTGTTTTTCAGCCATAACTTCAGGGCTTTATGGACCAGAGTCAACATGAGATAGGGAACTTTACTTTTAGCCTGCTCATGAGGACATCCAAGTGCTAGAACAAAACTAAGGGTACCAACATGGCTTATGTGGCTCATTTTTTACCATCTTCCTCCCTCTGTCCTCTCCCTGCCCCAGACCTTAATATCATAACACACATTCTGCCAGCTATTGGAAGGAGGAAAAAACAGTACAATTTTGTGAAGTTGCTGGTAAATACCAGTATATTTTAATGCATTTCATACAGTTTCCATGGTATCAGTAAGTCAAGTTATTCACATTCTTGTGGAAGGAATAAGGAAGGTATATTGCAGCCTTAGACACGTACGTGGGAAACTGCTGAAACAAGATTATAGCTGTCTTTTCTGTTGAGGCAGTACCACACACATGCCTAACTAAGAGAGTTTAAGCATAAAATTAAGAATATGCTGTCCTTATGAAGGGGATGCTTTCCTGAACAATGAGTGTTTCTACTGATTACAATTAATTTTGCTCAATGTTATCTTCTAAGAATTCAAAATTGAATTTTTTTTTTATTTCACTCCCTCCTTGTAAAATATATTTCTAAATAACAGTTTGAGAAAAAAAAAAAAAAAGTGAAGATGCACGTATTTAGAAAAGTAGGGAAGGCTTATGTCTGTGTGGTGCTGTGGTACATGATTTAGGCTTCAAGTAAAGTACCAGTTTAAAATCAGTTCTACTGATGAGTAACACTATCAAGCCTCATTTTACCCCTGCTTACAGGAATGGCTCTTCAGAGCTGTTTCTCTTTTTCTAAAGTTTTCAGTAATAATTTTTACATGAACCTCTGACTACTCTATGTTTGAACTGAAAGCTTCCAAGAAACTTTGTGATGTATAGTATTACTTAATTTACATTTTCCTTTCTCTTTTCTTCCATGCTTCTTTTCTTTCCTCTGCCTTTTCCTCCCTTTTCAATCCCTAACAACCTTTAAGCTGCAGACTAGTTACAAAATTAAAATTTAATTTTGTGATTAGGGCATCACTTTTTATTAGCACAGTAGGAATTAATACCTGCCTATTTCTTTAAGAGTACACATCATGTACACTGAGGAAATTTGGAGGCATGTTGGAGGTAATGATAACATCTTACTTGCATCTTACTGTGACTGCTACAGAGGGCTGTATTCAGCATTTCCTATTTCAATATAATTCATAAATTGCATCATCAACTCAATATCAATAATTTCCTTTTATTCTTTCAAAGTCTAGGATGTGTGTGGGTTTTTCCCCCCAAGTAATTCTTATTTGTTTGGTTTTGAACTGCAAGTATTTCTATTTGGGACATTGGGTGGCATTTATAACCTTTTCCTTTACACATGTTGCACGTTTCCCCTGTGCATTGCCCATACCTAACACAAATTGACTGATTTTTAGAGTGGTGTAAGAGTGAAACAAAAAGTATGTGTAATAAATGTTTAAAGGTTAATATTGATTAGAGCAAACTATTTTTAAAGAGCTGAATCACAACAATTAATTAATTTGAAAGAATGAGCTTTCCTAAAGACATGGTCTAAAAAACAAAGCAGTAGATCAATAAGGATCCTAAAATTCAAGTAATGCACTGAAACATCTAAATCACAATTATTTCTACTGTGTGTGTAGAACAGATTGGCAGTGATAGCTGTTGATGAGTAAAAGCTTGCCTCCAAAACCTGATGAGAATTTTGCCTGTGGCATCAAGAGTGGTTGGGATTTTACTGTTTTGTGAGTTTATTGAACACCAAGAAGTTCATGACTTTTCTGTCCAGGGAACAGAGAATAAGACACAACTATTTTCCATCCTGGTGTCTGTCATAAAAGTACTCTTCCTTAATATTTGCAAATTCTGTCCTCCTCCTGTTGCATCTTATAAAAAAGAGATATTGCAGTGTGAGAACACTGCATAAAGGACTATTTTGTAATCTTGTCCTCTAAGATCACTGAGGAGATGTGTTGTATGGAGAGGAAAGGAGGACTATTTCTGGGCAGTTTGGCTGGGATGCAAGAGAGTGTAGAGAAATTAAAAAGTAACCATTATACCAGTTTTCTTTGGCTGTTCTACATAGATGTTGCAGCAGTTGTTTCCCAGAAACCTCTTTGGACAATTTTTTTTTCCGGAGACATGAGGCAGTATAAAAATGGCCCTATATCCTGACACTGAAATTCACAAATGGAATCAAGTTAATGCTTTTTGTTTCTTAAAAAAACAAAAGGTAGAAAAAAGAAACAGGGATAGGCAGCAGAAAATGGAAAAATGTTATTGTGCATTTCTTACTGTTCTTTAGAGTGTTATATGATGTTAAGCAATATTCCCTGATAGAGTTTGAAGAGGCTAAGATTGTTATTGATGATCAGTACAGGATATTTGAATGTTTAGCAATCAATGCTGAATATCAATTTTGTTCAAATTGTACCAAGAATGTTTTTCTTCTTTTCATTCCCAAAATGATTTGTACATATCTTGTTATCCTGGCAATAAATAATTTTACTACTTTGGATTATAATTTGACTGTTGCTCCAATGTAATTTCTCTACTTTTTAGGATGGCACCTTTCCTGGGGCTGTAATTGAGTCATTTGTTTTGAATAAGTGAAATTTATTTTCTGCCATGTCTCAGTAGAATATATGTATTCAGGGAGATAAAGACCTCTAATATAAAGCTTGCCATGTAAAAAATAAATCATATTCTGTCTCTATGCTCTTGTAGAATTCTGCTATCATAGTTCTGCTGTACAGTGTAAGCTGTAAGACATTATCTAGTTCTCTGTATACACCTGGATAGGAAAATGACACTAAATGAGCTCCTTTTACCAAAAGGAGGTAATACTATGATGATCCTCCCTAGTAAGTAGAAATTCACTTAACTCCCAGTCAAATAAATTCACAGCAATTAGGGAGAATGATTTTTTAGAACTAGGTCCCAGACTGGTCTGTTAAAATAATATATGCTATAATAAAACAAATTCCAAATGTTCATTAAGGTAGTTGAGTATTCTTATGTCTCAATACTACCAAAGGTGGAGGAAAAAAATGAATGTAGAAGCATATAAAGACCGAGACAAAGAGACATTCTTGGAATGCCACAGTGTATGTTGAATTAGTTATTGCAAACATTGGCCAACAAAGAGATACAGTAAACCTCACAGAGTTATCTATGAGATATTTTAAACTGTTGTGGAACTGCTTTAACAAATGCCTGTTCAACATTTGGCAAATGAAATATTTTTGTCAGGTATGACCAGAGATGCTTCTGTTAGGATTATTACTGTAAAATAAATATATTTTATTCCTTCCTTAACTACTTTCATTTGCAGCATCCATTTACAGAAAACAAATTACAGATGGAGAACTTCATCTTTTAGTATGGTCAGATGTTATTTAGGGATAGTTGCTTACACAGCCTGGAAATACAAACTCATCCTAGATGTCCTAGTACTGGGCTGCTTTGTGGTGGATCCCTAACCAGAAAATGTCCTCCTAAATAATGCCTATTTATGAGGAGTTAGCATCTGGGGTATATTCCTAACTTCCCAACACTCTTGAGCGTAGAATCTGTCAGCACATAACTTCTATTTTTTTGTTTTTGTTTACTTGAATCATTACAGTCAGGAATTACAGAAGAGCTACAACTAACTAAACCCAGTTCTTTTCAGATATCCTAATTTTCTAGTCTCATGCTTCAGATTTGGTTGATTAATGCCTGTAGCTATTGTGTAACTTTACTCCTTCACCTGAAACTAAGTCATAGCACCACATTAAGCTTTTGTAAACGATGCTAGGAACAGTCACGGTTTTGTAGTGAGTTAGGATGTGCTGAGTAATACATATTTGGTGATTAAACTATGCTGGAAGCAAATTATCATCTCTCTGAAAGCCTCCTGTGGAAAAAAGGGTGTCATGCTGACAATATGAACAGGCCCCTCCCCATAATGAGTGTCATTTGGCTTACCAGTTGGATATTTCAGTGACTGGAATGGAATAAATTTTACCTTTCTTACTGGTAGGAAGGTGGGGAGGTATCTTCCAAAAATGTAGTCACTGCAAAACTACAGCAGCAGCTACATCTGGTTTTGAAAAACAATCTGTCATTCTGAGGTAACACTGATGTTTGGTCCCATTTCAAATGGTTTAAAGCTTGCTTTTCCCTTTGGGGAAAATATCTCGTTATATTTTCACTTAAAAGATTACACTTCCTTGTTGTATATATGTTTGTAAATGTGTTTTATTATAAGCATTTTAATAGAAGTAGAGGGAAATTGAAACTTCTGGTGTAGAAGGAAGTATATCTTACTGTACTGGTTGTAGGTAGTAAGGTTTTGGTAGTGGAGAGGTGGGAGCTGCAGGGATGGCCTCTGGAGGAAGATACCATGGTCTGCTCTGTGCTGGACACAGCTGGTTCCAGCCCTCTCTGCAGTGGATTCTCTGGAGAGCTCAGGGAGCCCATCAGCCACTGTAGGCACCTCTGGGAAAACTTATGTAAGACAGCTCAGAGCAGTCAGAAGACCTGAGGGTGGAGCACGGATAAAACTTGTGTGCTGAGAATTATTGATCTTAGCATGGCAGTTTGAGAGGATAGAGGATTGTGAATGCTTGTTTATCAAAAGATTTTTAATTAAATCTGTTTAGCAATTATCAGGATTATATCAGCTCTGGTCCTTTTAGATGTTGTTTTATTTCTTTTGTGAGGACTTAACATAACCTTGTACAGATTGTGAAGAAAGCTAATTAGAGTGGTGGTTTATGTGCTGTATTTTGTTTTGTTTTGTTTTTTTAATGTTTACCTTTACCTTTCTACCAAAGAGAATAAACTCATTTACTACAGTCCAGGAAGGCATATGGATGCTTTGCAGGTTGGTTTTTTTTCCCTCCTTCCACAGTGTATTATCTTGCCTTGATCAGTATTTTGAGTAACATTTCTGTGACACCTCTGCTTTAACACCTCCCACATACACATAATAAACCAGTAAACAAAGTCACTATGGGACCACAGGGCAAGAAAACACCTCGGTAAGTACATATTTACTTTACAATTATGAACTAACTACATGGAGATACTGAAGTATTTCATGCTAATTTTACAAAATTATCATATGATTACGCAGGTAAATTGACATCTGTAAAGTTGTCTGAATGCTAGGCAAGCCCAGCAGCAACATATTGTATAAACTCACATTTTAACAGCATGAAGCTCAGTCCCACAGGTCTGCTATTCTGTTATTGTTCCCAATCAAGCTGTCAATATTATTTGGTATGACTCAGGTACTTATATGTACTAACCTTGCTATATCGTCTCATTCTGAAAGCAAAAAAATTAGTATACACCTAAATATGTAAAATAGGATTATAAATTTAAGTAATTATATGCTAGTATACATCACCAATAAAACATTTAACTCAAATTTCCATCTTCATATTTACCTTCTTATTGACTTTTATTTGTCTCTTCTAAGTCCCACTACTTATCACTTTCCCTTTGTGCATTAAAGCGATATAATTTTACATATAATATCTTCCATGTCATGAAAATTATGCATAACATCTTTTATCTGTGAGATATTTAATCACAATATTTTGTACGCAGCATGAGAAAATTTGTGGCTGAGTCTCAGAGAACTTGAGACATCAACAGTGATTTTAAGCCTTTTTCTCCTCACCAAGCCAAGTATGGAAAACTAAAATTAAAGTTAAAAATTATTCTGTCAGATGTTGGTCCTGCCCGAGGACCCATCAGCTGTGACTCTGTTCAGATGCACATGGAATTCAAAGGTGCCTTCTGTGAGAGCAAGACATACCATAAGATGAAGTAAACAGGGTTTCCAACAGGGATAACGAAGACAATCATATTCATTATTCAGTCACTGTCCCAGAAGGCAATAAACTCCTCATGCTTGATCCTTTTTCCTTTCAGTGAAGACTTTCCTTGCCAGCTAAGGGCTGCTGGGCTCAGTTCTTCAGTTTACTGCTAAGGGGTGGCACCCACATACCTGAAGAAGCGTAGTCCTATATATAGTGCTGAAATCTCAATTTAAATAAGCTATAGGGCTGCCCCATGAGTGGCCCTTTTTTTGTGTGGGGGTGTTGATCTGCTAGAGGGTAGGAAGGCTCTGCAGAGGGACCTGGACTGGCTGGGCAGAGGCTAACTCTGTGAGGTCCATACAAGCTGTATGAGGCGCTGTGCTGGTCCTGCACTTGGGTCAGAACCAGCCCTTGCAGTGCTCTAGACTTGGGTCAGAGTGGCTGGAGAGCAGACCAGCAGGAAAGGACCCTGGTTGTGCTCATTTGCAGCAGATGGAACATGACCCAGCAGTGTGTCCAGGTGGCCAAGAAAGCCAGTGGCATCCTGGCATCCAAAATTAGTGTGGCCAGCAGGAGCAGAGAGGTGATGGTCCCCCTGTACAAGGCACTGCTGACTCTGCACTTCAAGTCTTTTGTTTAGCTTTGGGCGGCCCTCACTACACAAAAAACATTGTGGTGCTGAAATGTGTCTAGAGAAGAGCGATGAAGTTGGTGAAGAGCACAAGTCTGATAAGTGGCTGAGGGAGCTGGGATTGTTTAGGCTGGAGGAAAGGGAAACCTTATTGCTCTCCAAAACTACCAGACAGGAAGTTGCAGTGAGGTGGATTTCAGTCTCTTCTTCCCTAATAAGTGATAGGTTAAGAGGAAGTGCCCTCAAGTTATGTCAAGGAAGGTTTAGTTAAGTATTCAGAAAAATTTCTTCATGAGAGCAGTGACCAAGGGTTAGAGCAGGCTTCCCCGGGAAGTGATGGAATCACCATTCAGGGAAGTGCTCAGAATGTGTGTGGATATGGCATCTGAGGACAGGGTTTAGAGGTGAGTGTGATGGTGGTACTAGCTGATGGTTGCTCTTGATCTTAGAGATCTTTTCCAACCTTAATGACTTTGTGATTCTATTGAAATACAGATGAGTGACAACTGCAAACTCTTTTCCTTCCCATGTGCATTGCCACTGGGAACATAGGCTATTTCTTCTAAATGAATCCTTTTTCATTATTGTGCTGGGCAGACTGGGAATCAGTTCAAGCACCAGCTCTCAAACAGGACTCACAGGGAGATGATTTGTCTTTCTTGGGAAAAATGGATATGCTGGTGTTCCAGTGTAACACATTCAGTAACTGCATGTGCAGATGCAGTGAAGTATAAAGCTCTATTGGCATGAGTCATGTCTGAAATCATTGACAAGTCTATGAACAAAGGGTCTGCCAAATGGTATTCTGGCATCAAGTCTGATACCCACTACTCTTTTTTGTTCCTTGTTTATGGTTCTTCTCTCTGTGAGATAGTGACTTTGTGATTGCCAATTTGATGCATCTGGTGCTCACTCAGGATAAAATTGTTTTTCCCAAACCTGCTGCATTTTACCTGTAGAGAATATCTCCTCTGCATGGCAATGCCTCAGATGATTTCAATATTTATATCAGAGATCAAGCAAGCTAAGATAAGAAGGAGGCTTTGACAGTGGAAGAACAGTGGCACTGTTTCCAGTGAATCTGGCTGAGAGCATCTGGTGGACCCAGCTGGATTACTGTGTTGGGCTCAGATGGAGTAGCTTAAACTTTGGCACAATCATTTGCAGTGTTTATTCAGTGTAGTGTGTCATCATAAAACTGTAGTTTGATAAAACCATAGGAAGGGGCCTTTAAAGATCATCCAGTTCCAACTCCTGTGTTGTGGACAAGGATGCATTCCACTAGACCAGGCTGCAGGAGACATCCACAACTTCTCTGGGCAATCTGCATTCTACTATTGACACTGGTAAGTTGGAGAGTTTTCATGTACAGACATGACACATGCCTTTAGAGTGGTGTATGTGTAATTTTCACATACACCCAAGAGGGTGTATGTGAAAATTACCTCAAGGTCTAAATAATAATATTTAAAGGAGCTTGTAAGATGAAATGAAACAATAGAGAAATTTGTGCACCAGCATTTGTCTCTGGAATTATTATGGTCTATTTGTTGACTCTTCAGGATATTTGAATGATGTTTCACAGTTGCAGTAGGCAACTTGTTTGATTATGATTTCAGACATTTTTTCTGACATGGAGGCTGAATGTCATCTACAGTTCTAGTTCCTCTGGACCTTGTCCTGCAACTTATCTTCAGAATACTGAATCTCTTGCTGTACAAAATTGGGAAGAGTTTGTATTTTTGCACTAGAGAAAGTACTGTTATTCCAGGATGTGGAAGTTGAAGGGCTTTCCCTGCATATCATTTAAATATCTCAGTACTTTGCTGCTATCTTCTGCAAAGTATGCATACAATAATTTATGAAGCAGCTTTAAATTAATTTTAATTAGGAGGATCTGTGCTATATACTAAATATGAAAGAAAGGGAACAACTGGAAAGGAGGAATTTCCTCAATGTGCAACATTCTGCTTCTAGTTCTGCAGTTTATACCAATCACTTGAAAAAAATAAAGACCAGCTTCTGAACAGAAATTTTATCTCAAATTGTATATATTTAATAAATATATATAAAATTTAATGTATGTAATCTACAATGTAAAAATTAAAGATGACTACAGATCTAAGTCCTACTTACGTATCTATATATTTCCACTGCTGCCTTGTTCTGCATTGCAACTTGGCTACCCTGTCCCAGCTGTCTGCTTTTCCTACTCCCATACTCAATGCGTGCTCTGCTCCCAGTGGGCTCTTGATTGCCTATCCTATTTGTTCTGTCCTTACTGTGATATCATGACTGACTGTTTAATTTTTGGGTGCAGTTTTCTTCAATATCCACTGAGTTGTGTCAGCATAACAATTTTCAGTGATCCTCTTGCCACTGTTATTCTTTACTAGTCCTCTTTATTCTTGCCTCCTGTTATTCTTTACTGGTCCTCTAATTTGCAGTTGCACATTTTTGCCCTATCTTTTCCAAAGCACTGTGATCTTTCTCTGATATTTCTGACTTGATATTTGGAATACTCCTCTGATTCTAATTTTACTTCTCCTGCACAGATTTCATCAGTTTTCATAATTTCTCATGGTTCTTGTCTTCCATCTCCATTTTTCATTCCTTTTGTGATATTTAGTTAGTAACAACGCTCAAGTGTCAATGTTGTTTGACATTGAAGGTGCAGAGGTGTGTCCTTAGGATACTTCAGCTCTGTGACATATTTTTGAATGCCTCATTAATTAAGTAAATTAAAGCAGCCATATAGAAGTGAGATGAGTTGTCTGAGAAGTCACTGCCTATTTTCCATTTTTCACTCAAAAGTGTTTCCTTTGGGCAAGATATGGAGTGCCTAAATTTTTTTTCCTCCTTTTCTAGTTGAGCAGCAGTGTATAGAATTGAAAAAGTCAGTGTTGATCCTGGTGTCAGTGTTTACAGCACAGTGAACAGAAGTCATTGCTCTCATCACCTGCCACTGCAACATAAAATCACACTTTTTAAAAATTCATCTGTCTAGCCACAGTAGCCAATCTGTGGTTACTTGAAATCACTTCCTATTAGTTTGTGATTGTCATGTGTGTTTAACCACAGATTTTGGTGTTTGCCCAAAGATTACGTCTTGTCTTCCCTCCATTTTTTCACTATTCTCTCCCTTTTGAAGTCTATAAGTTTAGAAACTTCCTACCATAATGCATAAACTGTTAACAGAAAAGTGAGCATAGCATTAAGAATTAGATGACCCCTATGAATTTATCATCTGTGAATTGTACATTAAATGTGTTCAATAAGAGACAAACTAGCTTTGCTTTTCACCTGGGTGTTTTTCATGTACACATGAACCTACTTTTTGAGAAAGTGCAGGAGAGTAGAGCAAACATAAGAAGGGTGAAGAGGTTCTCCCTACAGATACTAGCACCTTACAAATGGTGCTAGGGCTTAGTTAGTCTTGGTCCAAGTCCCAAATATTTTTGCTAATATAACACACATGTAAAAGTAAAAAAAAGTCATGCCATTTTTGTTAAATGCCATAAACCAAGGCAGCATCTAGCTGTCATGTCCTTTCTTGATAATTGCATTTAATTAGCGAAAGCATGAACAAAGTTAATATCTTTGCTAGTAGTGATCTCACTCATCATTTCTGAGTTTCAGAACTCTGAAACTGCAACAACTGCTCAAGCCCATGCAGAGTGAACGGTGTCTTGCACCTGGAATATTATCTTGCCATGAGTTCAACATCAGGCAGTTCAAAGAACGGATAACAGGAGATGTTAGATTTGCTTTTAGGCAGCACAGCTGTGAAACATTGTACCAGTTACATCCAAGAGTGCAAAAACCCAGTTTTCTTTCATTGTTTCTTGTCAACAGAGCAACTGCTATGTATCTAATTATTTTTTAGCTCTTTGTTTAATTGTCTTTATTAACAAAAGGAACATGTTTTCTGCATAGATAATAGGAATATAAATTAAACCAATACCGATAGATTTATTTTGAGGAATTACAGAACCAGTACTTCATCAAATGAGAGAACTGTAATATTGAGGTTTGCAACATTGGAGCTGAGCACACAGATTAATATGTTCCACTCTTGACTGAAACGATGTAGGCTCAAAGTCTGGGGTAAAATGGCACCTCTGAAATGGGGCTATTTGGGCTTTCTGGATTCTAGAAGCTCAAAAGATAGCTGAAGTGCAAAGGCAAAGATAAGTCTCATTTTTGCTCCTGCTTTTTGGAAACATCTGAGGCTGATGCTGGGCTGCAGTGAGATTTCACAGAGAATATACACCCCATTAAGTGTTCTAGTGCACAAAGCCACATTACCTGGGTACAGCTCTGTAGTCATGTTGATCTAGCACCAAAGCCAAGATAATCACTCTGAGGATATAATTAGCCGAAGTGCAGTGTGATAGAGGTAGAGCTATACTGCTCCTGGCTCTGCAGGTACTTTGATTTTTCTCTCCATTTGCTCTGTCTTCACTGCAATCAATAAACTTTCCACTTTTTTTTTTTTTTTTTTTTTTTTTTTTTTTTTTTTTTTTTTCCCTTTAAGTGAAATTTGGGTGAGTTGGCTGGTCACATTTCTCAAGGAGAGCGTTAGATTTGTGCCTTTAGGTGGAGCTCCATACTCATCTTCTGCTGAGGCAGACTCTCACTGGTGTGAAAGCACAAGCAAACCAAAAAGGCAAACCTTAAAAGACCACTTCTAAGTACAATATCCAATTTGTAAAATTTTACAGAAGAACATGCTTAAAATTTTATAACAGACTGTTTCCAGTTTTCAAAATAATGAGAACTGATAGCAGTTTTATTTTTAAAAAAAGCCATGTTGTTTGTTTCCTTTACTTGCTCAATCATCTCACTGGAAGCAATTTCTTCCTGCTTAGGCACCTTATTTAGCCTTATAAAATTTTAAATCTTAGCCAGGAAAAGGTAGTAAAAGCCCCTTTATTTTTCTTTTATTTTAATGGCTCCTCTAATATGCATGTTTAAACACAAGGCTAGGACTTCCTGATAAAAGGATGTGTCAGCAGCCTAGTTTTGTCCATGCTTTCTTTCTGTGAAGCATATAGCTGTAGCAGATATAAAACCCTCTCTTGGCCCTTTGCATTATAATTCCCTGTTTAACAACAAGTCATTTCAGAGTCACCTCTGTCTTAGCAAGCACTGTGCGTGAACTCTCTCAGGTTTAATGGAGGGATCTGAATTCTGTCCTGAGAAGAACCAGTGCAACCATGGTATAGAATGACTTGTCTTAGTAATTCTTGTAATTAGCTTCTTGCTTTCTGTCAGAATAGGAGAGATAATGAGTTTGGGTCATGATGTGGGAGTTTTCAGATGATTTTTTCACCTGTGTGAGTTCCACATCTTCACTGAACAACCCTTTTTGTTTGTTCGTTTTCTTATTGTTTAATCAGAGGAAATAAAAAAGAAATCTATTCCTAATGAGTGTTATTTTAAGAACTGTGTTCTTGCCTTGTTGACTTTTCAGTGACATAATTTTTCCAGTCAAATATCAAGACACAAATGCTGCAGTACCTTTTCTCCATAGTGACTTTATCCATTCTTCTCCAGAAGAGTAATGGTGATTAGCTTTTAATGTGCTTCAAAGAATGGATGTGAGTAAATCACTGGTATTTGGAAGACAAACTAACAGAATCCTCAGGTATATGCTGAGTGCTCCTACAGTGCAGGGAGATGCATGTTGGCTACTTTATTGTACTGTTAGTCCACTTACAAGTTATAATATAAAACAAAACAATTTCTTCTGGTACAAATGATTTTTTTAAGAAGAGACAGCAGATATGTTTTAAGGAGCTAAGTTTTCATTTTGTAGTGTTTTTTATATAGTATGTGATACTGTCCATTGACTGCATTATGCTGTCAAAAAAGTGTATTCTTCTCAGAATCTGTTTTTTAAATTCCTTACTGAAGTACCCTTGCAGTATATGGGACTACATTTATGTGGGTTGAGGGAATATTGCGTGTCTGTAATAAAGATTTGTTGGAAGAAAAGGAAAGATGGCTAAGATTTCAGATGATACACAAATATCCCCGTACTCTCTCCAGCAGTGCAGTTTTACTGGCAGTGGTTATTCCAGTTTTTGAGCACCTGAATAGACCCTATAACCATGTTTACAAAAGCTCTTGCTGTTTAAATATTTAGGAGCACTAAGATAAGGTTTCCTGAATTTCAATGACATAAATGACAGTATAGTGAACAAACACTAGAATCAAGAATAAAAAAATCCTCATTCTTCTGAAAATAGCGGCTAACCTAAATTTGAGAAAAGGAGGGAAAATATGAGATAGTAATGGGAGGTGGGAAGAAATTTGCTGACTAAAAAGTGACAGCTTGATAACATATCTGAAATGCAGTGTGATATTTGTGTTCACAGGTAAGCAGACTTGTTATTGACATGGTTTTGACATGAAAGAATTTTATTTTGTAACTTTATATATATATTAAATGAACGGAATACGTCATGTTGAGCTGAAAAGGCAAAATCTTTCTATGATATTTCTCTGACCATGGCTGTAATCTTATGGAAGGTTTTGGGTGAAACAATTCTTGTACTGGTTTATACACTAAGAATAAAACTTGACATTTCAGCTCTGTTTTATTTTCTTTACCCTTAGTTTCTTATTTTCTTTTTTTCTTCACAGAGTTCACTTCAGAAGTGAAGCTTGGTAAAGAAGTAAAACCAAGGCTGCATGTATTTCTAGAAGATGGAATATATTCCTTTTTTGCCATCTGTGGATCATGGGTTACCTGATTCTACTTTCGCTTTCCTCTGTCTAAAGTTCAGGCTACAAAGGTTTGTGATTGATGTCATAAACATTCTGCCCTCTAGATATAGATTTACCTGGTCTGTTTTCCCCACCAAATTCTTAGTGTTGGCCTATATCTTACATTAAAATTGTGGATATAAGGAATTTGTGACTTGTTTTAAAATTCTCGAGACTGATTAGGTCTGTACATGTTCATTTGTAGCTTTTCAAAAGGGCTAAGACAGGCAAATAGATCATGCCAGTGTGTTTCATGCTGATAGTGCCTGGAAGCAAGTGAATGCTCTGGGTGTAAAGCTATGTCAAATCTGTCTTATGGGACTGATGTTCGACTATCAGAATGCCAATTTCACTCTTCCCCTGCAGAATGGATATTTCTGAGGCACCTTGGGGAATGAATGTATTGATATATGGATGACTTGTGGGAAAAGAACAGGAGCTCTAGAACTGACATAAAATCAAAAGTGAAAAAGAAAAAGAGTGGGGAGATCCTGGAAACTGAGTATACAGATGGGGGAAAAAATGAATGGAGATGCATTAGGAGCAGATTGGACATTTTCTTGGTCTCAAATAAATGTTCCTTTAGTTTTAGAGTATATGCTGAATTAGTAATAGGAATTTTCATTTTGAATGTTTGTCTCTAAAAATAGTTATAAACCCAAGGTTAGATAGTATAACCATTTTTTTCTTTTTCAATCACTACTTTTGACCAAATTCAACTCTGGTGGCAGTCTGCAGACTTACTGCAAGAGTAAGCCTAATATGTGTTATTTTTATGATATAGTGTTTATCAAGTTGTAGAAACAGAAAATGAAGGGCTTTTTCCTTTCTCTGTCTAATTATTTGGTGTAGTATTTTGTCAGTACAGTTTGTTGAGAAGGCGGGATTCTGTTATTGACTTGACAAGCTTCGAATTAAACCCTTAACTGGGGTTATTGTTTGTGTCCATTTGCATTGTGGTATAATTCCATTTATACATTCTTAATGAGTTTGGCCCGCAGCAGTGTTATATGGAATAAAAATTAAAATGACAACAGCAGTAGAGTTAAGGATCTATTCCAAAGTCCATGGAAGTCACCCAAAAGATTCCCAGTCAGCACAGCTGCCCAACTGCATTATGCACCACCAACACAAAAACAAAAACAAATTGCTAAAATAATTTCCCTTCAAAAGTCCTTATTCTATGATACAGTGTTTTGATTTAAGGATTTAAGGATTTAGTTTCCTTTAAGAAATTTTATGAACCAGTCTTTGAAATTCTATAGGTTATTTGCTCTAAGTTTATAAAATCATTGCTAGTATCCTGTTGTGGGGTCTAAACCTTGTGAAATTCTGTGAACTATTTCCATTTGTTGTGTGCTTAATACAAGATCAGAGTCATTTTTGCTGATATATTCCTGTTAAAATTCATAGCCATAGATCATTGTTTTCTAGTGACAAAAATAATTAGCAGTAAGACATATTAATGACTATGTTATCAGGTAATGATGTCTTCGTTAATGCATGGCTCTAATCTCTGAAATAACTTTGTCAGTAGCTGCCTGTGGAAGGAATGCTTAGAGAAGAGGGAATGCTTTGATGTACCCACTGTCCGAATTCATTAACTGCATAAAACTCAATCCTGTCTACTGAATGGTGAGGCCATACTTCAGGTCTTTAAAGTCCAGACTTGAATTCTCTTGAATTTATACTGGAAACTCTTAGTGATATCTGTTTTGGTTTTGTATGTGCTTGCACTGGTTGAATTCAAATGCCATATAGCTGATCAGTTAGAGTTCATTCTAGGATCTGAAAATTATGAAGACTGATATGCTAAAAGAAATAGTTGTTTAGATTTTGATTGAAGTTTGCATCACTGCTTTTTTTCTACTGTGGACTGAATCGAGCTGTTATACCCTGGACCCTAGAGACATAGAGAAATAAAATTTGTTTATGGATTCCAATCAGTCTGGAACAGTTTCATTTTTGATTTTAATAAAATATACTTTTCCAGGATTATTGTGGGGACTGAAATGAGAACTTGGAGGGATTCAGTAAAATGACAAATGCTGTCTATACAACAGTAGCTTTGAGCAACGTGATATTGTTTACAACCTTTACAAATACATAATATGTTAATTTTGTAGTTGATAGAGGGAAACAAAACAGGGAAATCTTTGTGTAATTATTTTTTCTGTTCTTTATTTAATAACTTCTATTTAGGACACTTCTATGCTTATGGTCCTTTTCAAATTTAACTTCCAGCTCTTCAACATTCTCCTGCAAATTCTACTTGGGTTTTAATGATTAAAATAAGAGTGAATTTTTGTTTGCAGTTGCCTTTATAGCAGATATTAACAAAGCTGGAGTTACATGACGGAAATTCTAAAACTTTTCTCTAGCTGTGAGTTAATAAATTGAACAGACATGCATTCTAAATACCTTTCTGACTGCAATGGGCAAAACATGTAGTGAGTCCTAATAAGTTTTTCAGAATTTCATTGGAGGTATAACATTCTAAAGAAATTATTTGATGCAAAACCAAGATTTTTTCTTTTTTACCTTATGTTGGGTTTTTTTTTGCTGTTTTGGGTTTTTTTTAATGTTAACCTTCAGCCTCCCTGTTTTATGTAAGAAAATGGTTGGCTATTTGAACAATTCTCTCCTTTCACCCTCTGCGCCTAAATGCATTTCCTTCAATCTCTGAAGAAAACCCCAACCTGAAAACCTAGGATCCAAGGCCAAAAAGGTAGAAGCAGTATGACAGGTAACAGATGTAGGTGTGAAGATTTGTTGTGTATTTTTTCCTAGTAGTAACATCTGTCTTGGCTAGTTTCCCCATACTTATGTGGAAGACTGGTGATCTGTCATTGTTTTTGTTCATGAAAGTGAATACTACCACTTACTCCTGTGAATTCTAGACTGTTGTTTTTCTTTTATATTGTCAAGTGGAGCGTAACTCACTTTAAAAACTACTCTGTTATATTTGATGTAAATCTGTTGTCACTATTACAAGATTGGAGTGTTCTAAGACTATTCACCTGTGGATACCTATAAAAATATTTATGGGTTTGCAAAAAATTTTTCACTAACTCTTGAAAATGTACTAGTCTCCTGTTCAGAAATGTTGATTTATGGGGGGTTCTGAAAATGTAAAACAGTGCTTTAGTAGAGATGATTATTGATTTTGCCATCTGACTGTAGTAGAACTCTCAGTTTTCTGAAAAGTGGGGCAAGAGTCTATTGTTTGTTTTTTGCAGCAATATCATCATTTCAACACATCTCTGAAGACAAAAGAAAAAGAGGACTCTCATATATCAGCAATTCCATGTCTAATGATGACAAAGGAATAGCATCCTATGTTTTCTTTCCTGTACCTTGTATAGGCAGGATTTACAGAGGTAGTCTTGTGGTCATTTCTGTTCTTTATACTTTGGGGTCCTACTTGTAGGCGTTTTTGAGTAACTTAAAATTGAATGTGCTCAGAGTTCACTAAGTTGGATGGGCCAAGGTGAGGCTTTGAGAAGTGTTTTGTGTTGATTGAAAGTTGCACTAAACTTTTTGCCAAACTTCTTTGGTTTTTCAAAGTTGTCAGTAAATTTTTTTTTGTTGTTTTGACCTCTGTGTGTCTAAATCAGAGTAAATTGAACAGCAGTAAGCCGTTTAAAAACCTCATTAACTGGTTGCTGTTTGTGGTGCTGCTTTTTTTTTTTTTTTTTTTTTTTTTTTTTTTTTTTTTTTTTTTTTTTTTTAATTGGGAGTCCTTACAGCTGCGACTTAAGAGTCCAGTTTACAGCTGGCTTCCTGGCTGGCAAATAGTGTGAGTACAAGAATAATTTAAAGTGGGTAATGTGAAAGTGGTGGGTTATAAATCATGTCTCTTCATTTGCTGTGGAGGGGGTGAGAATAGGCACAAAGATGAGAGAAGACACCCAGACTGAAAGAATAATTATACCAGGTCTGTGTTTCAGTGAAGTATCTCTCGTGCTTTCTGAGTTTCCTTAAAAAATATGATTTAAGGGTTGAAAGTAGCTTGTTTCTGGTTTGTTCACTCTCATAAAGTTTAAATTGTGTAGTCCCTTGAAACAACTGAAGTTGGAGGTTGGGGTTTAATATAATTCAAAACTCACTAAAGAAGATGTTTATTTGCATGTAGCCTTTTGAGAACCCTTCATCAGTTTCTTTATGTTCTAACTTATAAACAGATTTCTTTATGTTGTGTTGGCTAATTCATAGTTGAGAGAGTATCCTTAAAATACAGTTTCCAGGATCATTAGATCATTTATGGACTGTAGCTTCCTTCATTGCAATCAGTGGGAAAAATCATGCTGTTCTACACAAATCTATTTATCCAGCGGAACAGGCTTTTGCAACATAAAATAATTATGGTTTAAAACAACAGAAAAAATCTGCATTACATTTTCAGTGCATAAATTGTGCTTCTTTTCCTGGAAACTGGTAATATTAATAAAAAGAAGAGTGAATAAGGAAAAAAGATTTTTTTTAAAAATGAGGCAAATAACTCAGTGACTTAATAGTGTAATGACATTTAATCATCTGCCGTCAATCCCTGACTCAAACACAGAATTTTTTTAAGCCTTTGTTTGCATTTTTTGTGTTTGACTGGCAAACAAAGAACATGTTATTGTAAAAGAACTGTTTTTTGTCCTTTGAAAGCTCTTTACCTTTAGAGAAAACAAAATACTCCATAAAACTCCACTTGTTTGGTGTGTTGTGCTGTATTTTTTTAAAAAAAAGTTCTTCCATGTGATAAAGATTAACCAAATGTTCCATGAAAAGATGTTTTTCTTTTAGAAAGCATTTCACTGGTTATTTTATTAATAATTTGCAGGGTCTTGGGCAACACCTTGTTGTACTATTGCATATGAATTTTGCAGTTCTCTGAAGATAACCAAATTTATTTTTACAAGGTATTATTCACCAAAAGTAGGCAAATGCTTAGCGATATGTACATCTTTCTCATGCTTTGTCATCTTAAATTTATTCTGTTTTAGGACCCAGGTGGAGCCTTGTGTATAATTACCCTCATAAGCATCTTGCTGAATAATGTTCACTTTTTCAAGAGCTAAATCTGCAGGTTTTCACTGAGTTACTCTAGCTTTTTTTCTAAAACTATAAATCCTGCAGAGTAATAACTGAATGCTACATGATTTGGGTATACAGTGTATTGGGAAGTGTTATTCCTCATAAAATCCTGTCAAAAAACTGTGGAAATAAAAATTTTTCCACAGATATTTGGACAAGGAAACAGAAAGGGATAGGAGTGTACAGAGCCTAACTTGTTACATAGAAAAATGCTGAATTATTGTGGGAGGCTAATCCATCATCCTGATAGAGATGAGGCAGCTCTGTATCCTTGGGTCCAAGAAAAAGCAAGCCTGAGAATGTGTTGCAGACACACAAACATAAGTAGACAGTATGTACATGGATGTAATGCTCTTCATCTATATTTTAAAAGGTCGCTGCCCTTAGACAGCGACCCCCTCAGACCAAAAGGTGCTCCAGAGAGCTATCTATCTCCTCTTAGTTCATCTTGGGTTTCACACCTGGGTTACTGGGGCTGATGGATCTCCTGGGACAGTCCTGGGGCAGGCTGGACACCCAAGAGAGGATGTACATTGGGTCCCTGACTGTGCTTTTTCTTCTGTGCATATCTGGACTTGTGGAGATGGACCACTGATGGGTGTGGGAAGAGCTGGGACAGAGTATTTATTATTCAGGTTGCTGCATCTGCTGTTGCCTTTCTCTGCTTCTCTTTCTGTGTACAGATGGACTTTTATCACATGACATAAAACTAAGAGGCTCAGGAAAGATACTTTGCCATAGATCACCAATACTGTCTAGAACATACTGACATAGGACTGCTGATGACAATTAAGCTATGCTGTCCACTGCCAAATTATTTTATGCTGTTGCCATCATACTGATATGAGCCTGTCTATTGTTAAGGTGAAAGTTGGGCATTGATGTCAGCAGTTTGTTAACTAAGAGAATACTACTACTACTATAATATTACAACTATTGGAAAACCTACTTTACATAAGGGATACACAGGCTTTTGACATCAATGGACATAATCCTATTGACATATGCAAAATTATTATGTGTATAGGCACTCTTGAAACTTGATTTTTCAAAATGCCCCTTTGATAGTGCTTGACTGATTATTTAAATATGTGTTATTTTTGTGTGGAGTTGGTGGTTTTGATTTTTTTTTTTTACCTGCAATAACCTTGAGTGTGCTAACCTTTAGGTCTTAATTCTATATTGAATCTGGTGGCATTCTCAATTAAGGCTGTTGGGGACCTGTGTGTGAGGATTGCCTGGTTTCTTTGGTCAGCTTGCATTTATTATCTCATGTCAAACTACTCAATTCACCCTAGGATGCTCATCCTAATTTCTTTTCCTTTTCTTGGCCTATTTCCTTTCTTTAGCATAAAAGGTGTGTGGAAATTTAGGCTGTCATGAGTTTGTATAGCAAGACAAAAATGTTGCTGTATCAGCTGTAAAGGACTAGTTTAATATAAACAATAAAAATAATAACTAGACAATTACCTTCCTACAAATGCCTGTATCTCTGAATGTACACTATTACTGCATCTTTGTAGTCTTAGCATGTCTTTTGCCTGTATTGTTTGTGTGCCTTTTTAAAAGCACATATATTTTTTTATGCAAGGAAGGTTAGACAGAAAGAGAGGTTCTGTAAATGCATTTATCTCCTTGTAATTTGGTCACCAGGCTGTACCTTTTAAACAAGCTCACAATAGTAGTATGATTTCAGTTTTCCTCCCCTTTAAGCCAGAAGGTGCTAGCAACAATTATCCTGCTATAAATGTTAGGTGTGCTTAATGATTTAAACATCAGCCAAAACTCTGTATATAAACATTTCTGGTTGATATAAAAAACAAGAGAGATGATAATGTAAGTGATTGCATGTCTTCTATGCACATAATTTTTCCTTTGTTCAGTTGAGCACAGGTTCCTCTACTTCTAGTTTAAGGCACATGAATGAAAAGAAAGCAACAAAAATTTTCCTTAAAAAGCTGTTTGGAGGCACCATGACATTACACAGATGATATACTATTCCCTGAGTGCCCAACTTAATTGCCACTCTGCTGCTAAAGTGGCCATAGATATCCCTGGACCAGGCAAAATATTATTAT
Source organism: Sylvia atricapilla (assembly GCF_009819655.1). Taxonomy (NCBI): domain Eukaryota; kingdom Metazoa; phylum Chordata; class Aves; order Passeriformes; family Sylviidae; genus Sylvia; species Sylvia atricapilla. Next base: position 85,619,303 of record NC_089140.1, on the reverse strand, counting down.
TTAGTTCCATGGCTGAGTCAGTGTCTCTGCCGGCTTCATCCATTCCTGTGAATAAGATGGACAAACGTCTGAGTGAACCTCCAGGATAAGTTGATAATGTACAGGAAAGGGAAGTTTGTGCTATAAATCTCACTTAACTGTCATAAAATCAAGAGCAGAAACACGGCAATTTTAAGATGAGAAACTGTTGTAGCACCAGCTAAATACTTGGAGTTAATCCTTTAATGGACAGCATGACAGGAAAGCTACATAAAGGCTTTGTGTACAGTCTCTGTGCTAACCAAATTCCACATTATGCTTTATAGCTATACCACATATAACACAGCAGTGCTGTTGTTCATCTAAAATGTGGGGAGTCATGGGAGATTTATTTCCAGCCTGATATTTAAATGTTATTGGGTACCTTTCAAGCCTCTTTCTAGTTTCCAAATTCTCAAAATTGTATGAAATAGTATGTATGTGCAGCTATATAGTTGTATTTGTTGGTTCTGCTGACATTTTAGAAATAGTATCTACTTTTCTTGGGGATTTTTAATTGTTTTTTTCCCTTACTGCTTTATACTAAAAGAGATTATAAATGCTTCATTAATCAACTGTTCAGAGTGTGATTGCTCCTGAATAGCTCTCAAAAGCTGGCTTTTTACCACTTACTTTCATTAGTGCTTAATTAACAGAGGAGATGAAAACTAAAATCTTCAGCCCACTCAAGAATGAGATATTGCTTTTCAGAAGAGGGATTCAGAAAAGGTCTGTGTTTTGCAAATGTGTTGCAAAAATGCTGTAAATTTAGACCAACGTCTTCTGTACTGACTAGAAACATCCCTACTTTGTGCCAAGAGGAAAAGTGGTAATATTGTACTATCACCTTAAACTGTAATGTATAGCTTGCTGGATGCATAAGCAATGCCTGAGAAAACGTTACTAGATTTGGAAGCAATAATTACCACGTTAAAATATTCTCTCTGTGCCCAGTCTTCTCAATTAATATAATACTGATCTACTTGGTGTGTCCTGGGCTGCCTAATGCAATGGTAGAAAATAATGAAAATACTTGTGGTGCAAAAGAAGCTTGGGAGTGAAACAGTTTCCTGAGCATCTTTCTTTGTTGGTGCTGTTTGTTGGCCAGTAGCTCCAGAGAGCCAGGTTTGAGTGACAAACGTAGGAGCCTCTAATAACACACATCATATTATGGTTCCCCTTATTTGTCTTCTCTTTTATTACAACTCAGTGTTTGACACCTCACCTGACTTCTTATAACAGATTTAAAAGAATTTAAGTAAAAAACATAGGATGTATGTCCTATGAAGGAATTGACTGTCACACTTAATGATTTAAAAGGATTAGGATTTGATTTCCTGCTTCAGGATTATTGATTATTTTAGAGGCTGATCCAAATTTGGTCAGTATCACATGTGTTTATCCAATTAAGTGACCAGACATCTTGGCCTTAGTTGCAAATAAAATAATAGATGGCCTCAATGTCCCATGGCAATAAAAAATGTTATGGATTGAAGTGACTTTATGTAACAGCCTAATGTAATAAAGAAAATTAAAAGTACTGTATTTTAAAATATTACCAGACATTAGAATATGAATATGTGTTTAGGACTCACTTTCATGTTCTTATTTCAGACATTCAGGTTAAAATATTCACTTAGGTTTCAAGTACTTGAACCTTTGCTTGTAGCTGCAAATTAAGGAGCATTCTTAAAAGTGACTCTTTACTGTATTTTAGAAGAATGTGTTTTGAATTTTTCTACTCCTCTGTAGTTGTACATATAGATATATTACTTTCTCCTTCCTATACTGTTCCAAAGTTTACTGTAGCAAGTTCTGCACCAGGATGCTAACAGTCAAAGATTTTTTTTGTCTTGTTCTAATTGTTATTAATTGATATATTCTTGCTTAAGATGTGCATTTACAAGAGGATGTATGTGAGAAACTCTAAGGTATCAGACTGTAATAAAATTTATAATAAACATACAATGCAATAACTGCAAATAACTCCATCACCTTTTAGAAGGAAGTTCAGTATAATGCTTTAACTCATCTAAAAATGTCAGAACTGGTTAGGGTCTCAGATCACTGAATCTTGCATGTTTATCTTCCTTGAAAACTGTGATGATTAGTTGTGAAAACACATTTAAAGATTTAACCTGAAATTTGGAAGAACATGTTCTTCAAAGGTAGCCTGGCACATGCATTTGCTGCATTCATGGGTATGTGTGGCCTGCCCTGGTGCTCTGTTCCATGGGCATTTTTGATCTAAGAAACAAGAAATCCCCAGGCCAGGGTAATTATTGAGAGGTGATGACAGTTTAGGGATGTGGACTGACAGGAACCCCATGAGGTTCGTAAAGGAGAAGTGTTAAGTCCCACACTTGTGGAGGAGCAACCCTGGGCACCCAGTTTTGCAGATAAGGCCCTGGGGGGCTTAGTGGACACTGGGTGGGCATAAGTCACCAGTGTGTCCTTGCTGCAAAGGTGGCTGATGATATTCTGGGCTGCCACTGGCAAAGCACTGGCAGCAGGTCAAGGATCCGTCCACTTTGTTCAGCACTGGTGAATCCACATCTGGAGTGGATGTGGACTCAATACAGTTTTGGATGCTTCAGTACAAGAGACACGAACAAATTAGAGGTACAGAGAAAGTGCTTGAGGAGACAGAGGATCTCACATGTGAGGAAAGGTTGAGAGAACTGGGGCTGTTCAGCTTGGAGAAGACTCAGGAGAATCTTGTCAGGAGATATAAATATCTGAAAGGAGGATGCAAGGAAGAAAATGCCAGGTTCTTTTCAGTGGTACCCAGTGACAGGACCAGAGTCAATAGACACAAATTGAAACATGGAATGTTCCATCAAAACCTCAGAAAATACTCTTTCACTGTGAGGATGATTGAGCACTGGCACAGGTTGCTCAGGGCTGTTATGAAGTCTCTATCCTCAAAGATATATTCCAAAGCCATTTGTACATGGTATTGAGAAATTTGCTCTAGGAGACTGTGTTTGAGCAGGAGCATGGAGCACATGACCCCGCTTCAACCCATCTGTGATTTCATAAAAATTCTTGTAGAAGCCATTTGCTGTTTTTTTTTCTTGAGAGAATAGTTGCCCCTATAAATTCTTCAATCTGAGTTATGGTGCTATGGGTCAGATGCTCTTTTTGACTTTCTGGTGTGATTTTTCTTTCCTGAATTTTTTATGATTTAAAGCTGCATAGCTGTTGGAAATGATTGGCAAGCATAAGGCAACCATATGTCACAGCTCCAAAAAAACCAAATGTTTTTAATGTCACTGAAGGTCAGGTGACACAGCACACTTAGACTAGTCCTTTCTCATTCTAAATTACTTGAGCATATTTTTCTCTACTAAATTGATATTGTGAAATTTTATGGGAAATTTAATCAGTTAGGCTTCATCAGTTCTCAAAAATAACCTTATGGGACAATATTTATATGATATTAAACCACTAGGAGTTACTGGAAAGGCAGCTAATTAAAGCAGAGTTATTTGCTAGTTTAAAGCTATATGACATTTCCATTTTTCATCCATGTATGGGTTTTTACCAATATGTATGTATGGCAGAATATCAAAACAACAACTTATATGTGTGTGCATATAGTCTGTATACTCAACGTGTGTTGTGAACCAGAATTAATTTGATCTGTGGATATTTATTGTTGTTTGTTACGTAAAAGATGAAGTATGTGCACCCAGAAGGATCACAGATAGTCAAGCAGGTACTGTTTGGGTTGTTTATCTTCAGTGCCAGAGATTGTTCCATGTCAGCTAATCAAGCTTCGAGTATGGTTCATTATGTATTTTCATTTCTAACCAACACTTTAAAATGCAAAATAATTTTTACATAGTTCAGCAATACTAATGCTCTTATTACAGAATGAGAGCATTTACTTTGCAAAATATGTCAGAGCTCATAAAATTTACTGGTTTAAAATATGGGTTCAAACTTCACCTTTGGTGGGTTTTTTTTTGTTTTGTTTTTGTTTTTGTTTTTGTTTTTTTACAGGAAGGGAAGTTTTTAGTGACCTAGACCTAGCAGTAGGAAGACCAATCTCTACACTGTGGACAGAAGTAGAAATAGTGATGCATGGTCTGGCAAGATGCATTTGGCTTTTCAGGGTAAATATGCCTATAACTGCCAAATAATTCCTTTCTTCATGTTCTTGATATGTCATTCAGTAAACCATATATTTCCATCAAACATTCTCATTTTGCTGCAGACTAAAAGCTTAGTGTTTGACAAAGAAAAGTGAACTTAAATATCTTCTTCATAATCAATAAAAGAGTTGTAAACATAATATAAATAGAAAGATGTCTATAATGCATTTTTATTTATGAGTAACTTTTTAAAAGATAGAAACAAAAAAATTGTATTGCTGCAAGAGAATGCTCAGGTGACTAATGGTGTATATACTTGCCTACATATCTGAAAAACTGATGAATTCTTCACTGACCGAAAAATGAAGTTTCTGATGGAAAATCTCATATGTTTTTGTATTAAGAATACGACAATGATGTAAAAAAAACGTGGCAACTCACCTGCTAATTGTAGGATTTGTTTCTTTTTCTATCAGAATACATGCTGATATCATGTTTTTTAGGAGGCATCATAAGTAAGGCATGCACTGCATGTAATAGTCAACCTTTTATTGAAATAAAGCCTGTATGGCTAATGTCGGCTCACTTGAAAATGGAATTGCTATTGATATGATCATCCTATTGTTTTTGACATTTTAAAAATGGTACAGCAGGTATTTCTCAAATATTCACATTTGAAGTGAAGACATATGTTGGGGTGGGCGGAGCCCCAGCTGCTTTGCCCTGGAGGGAGCCAAGCTGAGGAGTTAAGAAAGAATTTCGCAACTTCACCCAGAGCCCCTAAGGCAAAAGACAAACATTCTAGTCACAGCGACCTGGCTGGAGACCCACAAGCCCCCTCGGGATTTTATGTAGATCTGTTGCAATTGATTGGTTTTGTACTCTTTTCCTCCCACCCTGGTGTCCCATAAAAACCCCTGGGTTTCCTCTGGTCAGTAGAGGCACCTCGTCCCTGGACCCCTTTCGCTGGTACCTTTGCAATAAAGTTACCACCTGCGGAAATTCCACACGAGACCTCTCTCTCTCTCATCACGGCCGGCTAAAAGAGGGGCAAACTCACAAGGGCAGGAGCTGAAATCACTGAGCTGAAAGATCACTGCTCTGCCCTCCTGCTGAGAAGCCCCTCTGCCAGCTGAGGAGCACCCTGACCCCCCAAGAAGCTGTCTTTAGCGAGACATCTTTTGGGGTGGTTGTGGCTCTCTGGGTCCCAAGCGGCGGACTCCTCGACCAGCTGGAATAGACATATGCTGCAAAAAAAACCCTTAAAAATACCTCAGACTTTATTAATCACAAAGCCTCAGGTAGTCTCGAACTGGTTTGCTTATCTATCTTGAGTTTTTTCAGTGTCTGTGTTACATGTCATGGCTTTAGGTGAGAATTCATGAAATTGTTTAGCCTAATGGAGAAGAAACTCCAAAGATTATAGGTGGTTTTATGCCCCAATTATTCCAAAACTTAATGTCTTTCTGCTGACTTTGTCACAGCAGTAGTTTGTGACATTTACAGTAGACAGCTGTGCAGATTCAGGCATCTGCTAAAAGAAACAGTTGCATTTTTATCCTAAATCTGTGTCAGGGTGTTAAAGGAAAATGTATACCAAAAAAATAATGATATATGATTTTTTAGTGTTTTTTTGACTGGTATTTACATTAAGCCCTACAGCTTTGATCTCAGGAAAAACCCCCACATTCTCTCCATTTGAAAATGTGGACTGAACATGGCCAGCAGCTGAGCTCCTATCCAGTAATATGCTCATTCCCCCACAGCAGGATGGGCAAGCAGAAAAAACTCATGGGTTGATGTTGCGGTGCATCCCTGATTTCCCCTCTTATCTTGAGAATGTTCCTGGCATTCCTTCTGTCCATCAAGTTAACCCTGCCCATTCTTCCAGGTTCTTCAATGTCAGTCCCAAGTTGTCCCAACCTCTCACTTGTCAGTTAAAGTTTGTTCTTTCCCCCTCTTCTAGAAGACTGTGTGTTCTTCGGTACCCAGATGGCTCATCAGCTTTGTACCCTCCCATTTGTATCCCTCCATTGGCTGCAGCCTTTTGTGCCACCCCTTGTGTTCCCCACTGTGTTTCCATTTGTTGCTGTGTTGTACCACCCCTTGTTCCACCCCCTTTTTAAAAACCAGTGTATCTCTGTCCCCAGTGCTCTCTCTCGCTGATGCCTTCAACCGGAATAAAGCTCTGGTTGGAACCTCATATTGAGAGCCTCTCTCTGCTCCTTCTCCCGAATCCTTGTTGTTGCCTCCTTTGCCTGGCTTGGGCTGCACACCCCCGAGGTTCAGCAGCAGACGCCGTCTGTGTCCCTGCAGTTCCCCATGCTCGTTGTAGAACTCCCACCCCACAGCTAGCCTGAGCTCTGGAAGGCTGAAAGGGAGAGTATGACATGTTGAGATAAAAGCAGTTTAATCAGTGAAAGGGAAAACCAAACAAACAAAATTATGTGAAGGCTGTCACTCATCACCTCCCGCTGGCCGACCAATGTCCAGCCCATCTCTGAGCAATGACTATGTTGGGAAAGCTGCCACCAGACAGTTTTATAGCTGAGCATGATGTTATGTGGTAGAGAATATATCTTTGGCAAATTTGAGTCAGATCTCCTGGCTGTGTCCTTTCACAACCTCTTGACAATGTTACTCCTCCCACATGGCTTCCACTCCAGCTGTGGTTTTGGGAACCATCACTTCGGTGTGCAGTGCAAAGGTGGGTAGTCTCTCCGCTTCCAGGCCCTCTATTCTCCAATGATGGTTGGCATTAAGGGGTCTCAAAGCTCAGCAAATTGCAAGCCAGCTACTGGAGCTCCCCTGTATTTATAGGGCCTGGAACAGAAGGCAGTGAGGTGGCTTATGGCATCAGGAGGCCACTATGATGACATCTTCCAGGTATTGGCAGGACTGGTTCCTTTATTTTTTGTGCACCACTGTGACTGTGTACAGCCTGCGTGGCACTAAGCCCACACATCAGGGACTGCTGCAGCATCAGATTGCTGCAGGTGTCAAGGGGGAGATGGTTACCTAAAAGTACTGTAATCCTCTGGGATGAAACCATTCTGTGGTGACAGGACTTCTTGCATAAGGAGAGAGGCCTCCACAACCATCTTGACTGCCAGGTCACTTGCATGTTGTCTTATCTAGGCCTGTGCAATTACATGGATTTCCTTCTGATGTTCCATGCCAGCTCCTGCTTCTATTCTCTCTTGCCATCTCTTTCCACAACCCTTGATTTGCTCTTGTTCTACTCTAGTTTTGAGGACAAACTTCTTCACCACTCTTTCAGGTTTCTTGCCTAACCAGTTCAGAGAAAAAAAATTCTGGGTTTGTTTGAAGAGCTGCAAACAACTTCTGAATTGGAACCTGCAAGCAGGTTTCCATGGTGAGACTTCTGCTCTTCCATGACTTTGAGTACACAGAAGTTGGGGAAAGATGAGAGAAACAGCATTATTTTTTCTGTCAGTAGCTTCTTAAGGGAGAGTAAGAACAAGGAATTAGAAAAGCGAGTAATGACATCAGTTGAGGAATGTGTAGAGACACTAATGACTTGAGATCTATCTTTGCTTAATTAGGATGTCTTTTCAGGATCAGGTTCAGTTCATGACGTAGTCAAGACTTTCCTCCCTGTTGGACACTGGATGTTTGGCAGCACTATCAAGATTGTAGTAGTATTTTTCTAGTTTAGTAGATAACCTGTACTATTTCCCTTCCTTTCTTCATTCCTTGATGTTCAGTCTGGTGATACATATATATGAAAAAAGATTGTAATAAAGCAAAAAGATAAACCAACCCTTAAAACTTAATGGTGTGTTACTTTGATACATATCCTGCGAGATCTGGGAGACTTGATCAACAAAAGGAGGTTGAATATAATGTTATAACGAATACCCAGGAAAACAAAAAGAAATAGATATTACCTCAAATTCTTTTAAAATATATAATATACCTTATGCATGTGTACATATAATTTATATTCTTGGCTTGCTATTACTCTACATGTACTAATTTTAAATTTTAAGCAGCTGAAATGAGTTCTCGGTGGTTTACTTTTACAATTTTCTATGCTGACAAGAAATATTCCCTGTTTTGTATTCTCTTAATTATCTAAAGAAATAGATTTATCCTGGAATCTTTTGTTGGAACTTGTGGTATAATGGAATTGGCTTCAGAAGGTAATCAAGTCTTTTCATCAAATTATTTCTCGAAGTTCTTACTTCCTATTTCTGGTTAGTATTTCCATGATTAAGGAAAACAAACAAAAACCCTCATATGAAAACAAAACCTTTTAATTTAAAAATATTCAATAAACAGGAAAGAGGCATAGTTTTGCAGAAATATAAATATTCATATTACTGAACTTTAACTTTTTAGATGCAACTTCAATGTGGAGTTACAAATATGGACTATCATACACTTCTGAAAAATGCTTTCTTTATGTTAACCTTGATCTTCCAGAGGCTTTTAAAGTCATAGCCTTGTTTCAGATTTGTTGAATGCTCAAGTAGTCTATCACAAAATAAAGTACAGAACAGATAGAATGACAAACCCATTTCTTCCTGATTCATAGTATTGGTCTTCTTATATTGCAAATTCATTAAGAAGTTGAAGGAAAATTCTCACTTCCTCTGTGTAGCTAGCAAAGTCTTTTCTAACATAAAAAGGCAAAATCTGTGTATTTTTATTTAGACTTATGCCTTTTTTTCCAGTGAATTTAAGGAGGTTTGCATAATTTAGGTACCCGTACTTTCCAGTATCCTCAGTTTACTGTGATGCTTCTTCTATTAGATCCTTTAAAGGGTCCTATCTAGGAGCTATAAAACTATATTTAAACTTCCAAACTATATAAAATATTTATTCAATGCAGTCATATCCATTTTTCTAAAATTCTTTCATTTTTTTTCCCTCCTCCTTTTTTAGAAGTAGTCACTAAAATGCCTGTCTTCTCTTACTGGAAGAACCAGCGCTTTTTTTTTTTTATATATATATATATTGTAGTAAGAGAGAACAAAAGTTTTGGCAAAATTTTTGACAGAAAACTGCTGGATTTTCTAGTAGGTCTGCCCTCCACTGGCTTTTTAAAATGAGAAATGTAGACAGCTCTTTGATAAAGAACCAATTTCCATTGTTCCTGAGAATTTGTATTCAAAAATGCCCTTGAAGGTTTCTTTCTCCTAAGTTTCTGTATGACTAACTGTTTTGAAGTCTTTGGGTTTGAAGATTTCAAATTCAAATACTTTTAATCGCAGCATGTGGATTAGAGAAGACTTTTTCTAGTCATGATGGCATCATGAAAAGAAATTGTTTCATTGAGTTTTAACAGCAAAACTCTTGGTGGGGAATAACTAGACCAAAGAAATACAGTTGACAGAATCTCAGAGCAAGGAGCAAAAAGCAGTTCCCTTAATACAGCAATCTTTACACACATAGCAGCAAAAGTTCTGGGAACAACAAAAAACATTATTTGATTTGTGATTAATTGCAGCATGATTTATTTGCCTATGTTTCTTGTTTCAGAAGAAGAATTTTTTTTCCCCACAAATAGTAGTTTGGGGTTTGTTTTTGTTTGTTGGTTTGGTTTTTGTTTGGGTTTTTTGTTTGTTTGTTTTTTTGTTTTTGTTTTTGTTTTGTTTTGTTTTTTCTTTTTTTTTTTGAGGAAAGGCTGCAATATTCAGTTTGCTTGGATTGATAACCTCATGTTATTTTCCCATGCTTGCTGTTGCCTGTAGTAATGAAGTCTTTGGTGTTCTCAATAAAGATGGCAATTCAAAATCAATGTGCAGCATTGCTTTCTGTTAGAACTTTTATTAAGTTGTGGAGACTTTTTACCTTTCTTTGCTAGTCATGTATCTCTGCTCTTGCGTTTGTTTTTTCTTCTGGCATCAAAAATGGAAAGCAACTGGTTGCTTCTTTGGTTGAAACTGCCAAAAAAACTCCTGAAGGCTGTACACTGAAACACCTGTATTACTGCCACCTGTTTCACTATTCCAGCAATGCCAGAACATATGGTCTCGTTCAACTTCAGAGTTGCAGTTCTTTGGTATTTTTCAAGGTTGTGCCTTAATTTTTGGAGCTGAGGCTTATCAACAGGAATAGCCTCCTTATCCATGCCATCTTTCCCTCTGATTGCTGGAAGATTTGAGTCTTTCTTTTTATGATTTTGTGAGTTCAAATTTTCTATGTGTGAATACACAAAGTGAAGTGTGCCAATTACAGCCTGTCAACCAAGTAGTGGAAGTCTCTCAAGTCAAGGAGGCTTTGACTTGACTGTTTTTGACAATATAACAGGAGCTCTGTGTTTTTAAAGAGAAAATTCATGAAGGCTTTCTGAATCCTGTGACATTTGTGTTTTATGTCCATATCCATTTGTAAATTAGAGAAGTCAGTATTTAACTGGAAGATATAAAAACACTAACATGTCCATCTTTTGCTAGAATTGCTCTGCTTTTCTGGAGATATAGGAATGTTTAATAGGCTGTGTACTGAAAACATTGCATCTGCTCACACTGCTTTTTGTACACTTTGCCCCTCATTGTGTTGTGGTCTCAGTGGATAATCCTAAAAATGATCTCTTTCCTGTTCATTTTACTCTCCCTGCAGAGTGCTTTGCTTCAGTGTGAGATCTCCTGTGACTCATTTCCATCAGATTACATCCTGTCACTTAAATAAAAAGTGATTTCTTTTTAGTTGAGACTTTAATAATATGATTTGGTTCCAAACAGAACTTATTTGAAGAAAATATTTTTAGCTGTGTTTTCCATGAGACTCACAAACATATCCCCATTCACTTTCTTGCAAAACAATTATAGCTTCAGCTTAGCAGGCAATTAGCAGTAACTTGTATTTTGTTGTGTTTTTTTCCACTAGGGGAGTGTTGGTGGCTGAAAATTATTATATTCCTGTTGGTAAAGAGTCTGATGCATGAGTAATTTATCCTATATTTCCTTTCTTCCATAAAGCTTAATTTCAAGCAGATGTTCTATGCCTTCAGAGTGGTACTGTATAATTTTAGGCATGTGGTAGATGTTATATGTGGCTTTTTGGGTATGATCAACACAGGTGTTGTAGGATGTGTTGCTCTCAATTTCTGTAGGCAGTATTTTACTGTTGGTGGTATATAGTTTGCCCATGAAGAGTGAACCAGCAGGCTTTGCAGGGTAAGAATAGAGCTATTAGCATTGCTGTTGCTGTTTCTGGCAGCTTTGTTAATCCAAACTCTGGTTTCCATTGACTTTTCCTACAAATTGCTGAGAACGGAAGTTTTCAGCTTTCTTACAGTGCACTGTTTCTTTTGCTTCCCCCAGTGTAGTGTTTTTCGGGCTTGGTTTTATCTCATTTTGCATTAAAATGAATGCAAACATTTTGGAGACAAAGAGGAAACAATTGTCAAGATCTATGTTTAGGTTCAGGACTTAAACCAAAATGCAAATTTCCATTTTTGCTCTTAGTCATATATGATTCCAAAATAGTAAGAAAAATACACTTTATTCTTTCTTTCTTTTCTACAACCTATAATTTAAGATTTATCTGCTTCTTTACTAACACCAGAAGATTTTCATCACAGAAGTGGTAGCTTTAGTAGGAGGTACACTCTAAAGTGAGAAATGACTTCCATAGAAGGCCACAGAGCTCTGAACTGATTCTCTTGGTGAAAATGTAAGAACGGTGTCCTAAGGCTTATGTTGTCCTCATGTGTGCACTGTTAGCATTTATTCGGTTTGTACTGAATACAGGATGGGTGTTGGGTAAAGTTTTTTTACTTTCTGAATGACTGTGACTTCTGAAAATATTGTGGGAAGTATTCAACCTTCTGGCATATCCTTGGAAAAGTTGAAGTATTTTTATCTAGAAAATATAAAAAATGAAGTATTTTGACTTTTCAGAATGAGGTGTCCTGTTTTGAAAATGTTGCTGTAAAATGTGCCAGTATTATCAAATTCCCTCTTTTATTAAGGCTAAGCTACTTTGCCCAATTTGACTTTCATGTGTGATCAGTTTTTCTCTGAGACAGGGCATCTGATAAATTTTCTATTCTCTGATGGGTTCTTTGAGCTCTAAAGACAAAGTCTGTTATGTTTTTCTATTTGTTTTAATTATATGACATATATAATTTAATTTGGTCTCCTTTCTTTTAACAATTAAGGACTATAGGCAATTGTAGCCTATATGTATGCATATATAATATATGGAGGCAGTCTGCTATTTTGAACTTGTTTTGAACTGATAATTTACAATAGTTCAAAGGTTTAAAAGGTTTAATATGTTTTTTCTTCTTAAAAACAAACCAAACCAAAACCAACTTGCTTCACCTATATTGTGCTATAGTCTATCTGTAGCTTCCCTTTTAACATGAAAAATTAAATCTGTTAATTAGAGCAAAGTATGATAATGCCTGTTCTCTTTTAATTGCCGGAAGAACAGGGGTGGCCTCCAAAGACCAATGAAAACAAGGAAAGAAGGAAAATTTTCTACTAGACAATGTAGCTCTCTGATCAAAAAAAGTACAGTGCTTATATAACACTCAGGTAGACTCCCTCAGTGTCTTTACAGACAGATGTCGAGTGTGAAATAAAGAAGGAACAACTATAATTTCTTCTGGATGTTGCATCAAGTATAACAGCGATAATTCTACCTCAGATCTCTCAGCCAGTCCTCATAGAAGAAGTGTTCCATCCCTCTCATTGACTTGGTGTCCTTCCTTTGGATTTGCTCCAACAGGTCAGTGCCTTTCCTTTAGTCCCCAGAGCTGGGTTCAGCCCTGCAGTGGGGTCTTACCAGAGCAGAGCAGAGGGGCAAAATCCCCTCCCTGGCCCTGCTGGCCACTATGCTTTGGATGCAGCCCAGGACATGTTTGGCTTTCTGGGCTGGGAGCGCACATGACTGGGTCATGTTGAACTTCTCATCCATCTACACTCCCAAGTCCTTCTCTACAGGGCTATTCTCAATCCATTCTTTGCCCAGCCTGTATTTGTACTTTGAAATGCCCCAGCCTCAACCCAAGGTGCAGGATCTTGCACTTGGCTTTAGTAACTTCAAGTTTCACATGGAGCCACCTCTCAGGCCTGAGTGTTACATTTTAGAAATTAGTGTAACAGGTACATCTGTCTGTCTCCTTGGTAACCGCTTCATCATTATCAATGAATTATTTTTCTCCTTAGATATGAATAATCCCTACTGAATATTTCACCTGTAGGAAAGGAGAGAGATTAGCAAGTCATTCATGATGATTTTCTCTGTTGAGCTGTACTGTACAGCAGAATCAGTTCATTTTGTCAAATTTTAGAAATTTTTATAGAATCTGAACACTTTAAAAAATGCTAGACTGCTTTATCTTTTTACTAAGCTACATACATGGTTAAATAAGCTGAGAAAAAAACTTCATTTTGAGAATGCTTTACTTTTAAACCAGTAAATAATGAAGAGATCGTAAATATTAATATATTACTGGAAAGGCTGAGAAATGTTGGTTGCTTTTCCTTTTTCTTCATATTAAATTGGAAGTTTAATTGCAAAGTTTGCTGTTCAGTACATTTTAGTTTAGAAGTAAAATTTGTCATTTAGTTCTGTGTGCTTTAATTGGAAGAGTATGAAACTTCTAAATTAAATTGTTAAGCCTTTTCAAAATACTGTACATAGCAATGCAAAAGACAGCTTGTCTAAACCAGAATGGGAAAATTTGTGTCCAAATGTTTTATTGCATATACCATTTTTACTGCAAATAATGTTGTGCTGGAATGTATGCTTCATGTATTTTACTTGAAACAAAAATCTCAAACTTTAATCTTGTTGTAAGTGCCACAAATTCCAAGCCTTTGGTGAGTTTGACTCAGATCTCCTATATTTATGTTTTATTTCTAGTGTAAGCATAAAGCAGTCTCTAGTTAATTTTTTAATCACAATTAATGAAATTATGCTTGTCCTTTCATTTGTCTTTGAGGGAAATGAGGGCATAAAAATGAAAGGAATTTGATGGGACATGCATCTTTCATTGATTATCTTGAAAGAAAGATTGCTGTTGTGGTATGGCAAAATTAATTTCACTTGCAATATGGATTCCACATGTCTTTTAAGTACAATTTTTGTGGCTGCTCCTTGAGTTACATTCTACCATGTGTGTATGTAACCTCAGTTACACTCTCAGTGCAGTTTAACAGGGTTGGATGGTACAACTGACTCCAGAATTATGTACCTAATGTAAATCCCATGGAAGGAATTTGGATTTCAATAACATTCAATTATGTCTTCAGAACACCAGCTTTACATAGGGTGGATGTTTTCCTGCTACTTGTACAATTCTTCCATGGTCAGTGCCAAATTAATTGCTGCAAGATGAAGAGACCATCATTATCATGCATACCACCTTTCATCTGAGAAAAGGTGTATCTTACATGATAATTTATGAATTTTTTCCTCCATTTTTATGGTGGGTCACTCCTTATTTCTTGCCTCAAACCTCTCTGCTGACAGAAATATCTTTTCCAGTGTCCTGGGTTGTAGTTTAGGATGTATTCTATCACCATCTTCAGTTAATGGCCCATCAATGCCTTTTGCATGACTCAGAGATAACTCCCTCTGGGAGTTATCTCTCTTTAATGGGCCATCAAGGCTCTCTTCCATTACTCATCATCCCATTGTAAGATGCTCCGCCCATGGGGAAGAGCCAAGCATTCTCACCTGAATATAAGCTGGGATTTGGGACAGTAGAAGCAGCCCTCACCCACTGGATTCCCAGAGGACCAGAGCTACCAGACCTTTCTACAAGATTTCTGTTTCAAGAAGACCACCTCGTCTGGACTGTTTCCATCACCCTGATCAGGTTGTATTCTGACTCCGTCAGTGGTTTTCCTTTTTGTATTTATTTTATTTTATTTTATTCTATTTTATTTTTCTTTTCTTCTCATTAAATTTTATTTCTGACTTAGAGCCTCTCACTTGGTTTGTTTTCAAAACCACAACATCCAGTTACAAACAGCTCTAGGGTAAGGCGAGTGGGAAAGCAGACTTCTTGTTAACTTCAAGGCTTTGAACATTTAAAAATCATGGAAGATTGAACATCCGTGAAGTAATCATGGATGCTACTGGTTCTTTTAATCTTTGTGAAAAGAAGGTAAACGATATTTCTATATCAAGTACCATAATGATCAGCGGGTGTACTATTGGATAGAATTACTCTTTATTGACAGAGGTCCCGGCTGATGACAGGAAAGTGTAAGAAATACTCTTCTAGCTCAGTGGCTGTGTGTCTGTCCTCATACTCCATCTCCAGTGGTGACAATGGGAGATGTGGTTTAGGGAAGGCTTTGTGCACTTGTACATGTTCTCTGGTCCTTTGTCTGTGTGTTTTTCCAGGATCTACAGATCTATCAGATATGTGAGAGGGTGCATCCTTGCCCAGTCCTTTTAGTACGTGCCATGCAGTGTTCCTGACTTTGGCCAATCTGTCATTGAGCCTTCTGGTACTGTCTGCCTTCACAGCCTTCTGTGGCAGCAAAGTCTCTGTTTGCTGTCTGAAGAAACACTTTTATCTGCTTTGGGCTGTCTCTCTCCCACTGCTTCTATCAAGTAGCCACTTCATTCCTGTGCTGCAGGATTTACTGAATCTCAGTTTATCCATTGCTTTTGTGACTTTATGAACTGCAGTGCTACCTTCCCTCATGCTGGTTCTGTCTAAAATTGAGGTCTCAGTTTTTGTTTTCTGGTTTTTTTCTTCAGTTCCTGAGGTCTGGGTGTGCAGCCAGCTTGGCCACCCATGCTCTGTTTGTGAACACAGTGTGTACAGGAGGAGTCCAGCCCTGTGGTGTTGGACACTATTGGGGTTACAGGACTGCTAGTACTGAATTTCAAATATGATTTCTGTGGTGCTACCAAAGTCTGACACCTCTTAGCTAAGTGAAACAATAATGTTGTTTTCCACCTCTGTAGAAGTTTTCATATGAATTCTGAAATGTTTATATACATATTAAGGAGATTGTCTTTAAATGAGAGTTGCAATAAGAAATAAAAAGAAACACAGTATGTTTCTAAGTAGAAACTCCTAAAATATACTGTACATTAAATGATATTTTGCACTGTCTCATTCTTTTTATATAAACCATTAAATCTGATTTTATTACATTAGAAGTTACAACTGCCTCAATCAAGACATAGCTTGGGATGCTTTGGGATTTGAGGGCTTTTTTAACTATGGTTTTTTGATTATACTCTTAAAATCTGCAGAGAAGAAGTGATTAAAATGTTATGTTCTGCATATGTCCTCAAAGTACACAGAGTTTTTACTGCTAAAATAGGAAAGTGATGACAATATTATGAGAGACTCTATATATAACCTCTGTATAACCTATTTAATACAAAATGATACTCAGCAAGTGGAATTTAAGTCAGAGAGCACAGTGATTCCTGTATTCTGAGTATTGTTAGGATTTCTGCTATGATTAAGGTATTACCCATGTTGTAGTTCTTGAAGTACAATAACTACATTTTCCAGCTGAACACCCAAATGTTTTGAGAATTTCTTTTTGAAGCTTGACTAAATTATTGTGTCAAATCAGGGCTTGTCCATATTCAAACATAATCCTCAAATTTAGTTGAAGTTAGTCTTAAGAATATTTTTACTGTAGAATAAAAATGGAATCTCGATCCTAGAATTATTCCTATTATCCAGTGTCATGACATTCTAAAAAAGGTTATATGAAAGAGAAAGACACTTTCTGATCACAGTGTTACAACAAACTAACCTGAGTTCAATTTTTGAGAGGTTTCTTTAACTCCAGAAATAATGTTCACAGTCAAGGATGAGAAATATATATATATATTTTTTTTTCCTCTTAGCATGACCAACAAGAATAGGCTGATATAAGCAGGACACAAAGATACCACTGTGGTACTGCTATTCAAAATATATCTGATAATAAAATTACTTTCTGCTCTTGAGAGACCCTATGACATGACATTGTAGTATTGCAATATGTTTTCTTATGGAGTGTTTTTTTGTAGTTTGCATTTTCTTATGTAGTGAAGACATTCATATTCTATGACTCTAGATATTCTATAGTTCTAAGTCTTAAAGAGGCTTATAAGTTGTGTTCCTAAATTTCTGGTGACTAACCCATTTTCAGCTGGCTCTGTGGACATGTGGAACTGCATCTGCATTATGCAATTCTTCATAGAGCAGAAAGCAAAGGTTATTTCAAGAAGAAAGAACTGTTTCTCAGGGTGCATCTTTGGTTTCATGGCACTATGTTGCCCACAGGTGCTGCAGGCTTCCCTGTCTCCACTTGTTTGATGACTGCTTGCACACAGCAATTTTATTTATTGATCTTCTCCAAATACAGCTTTGCTCTTATAGCTTTTTTCTTTACCCACTTCCTGAAGAATCCTTGTACATGTGATTTCAGACTCTGGACTGCACTAAATACAAACCACTTGTCTGCACTTTGGTTTATGAGAAAACACTTCTTTGTTCCAAGAAGATTTTTCTTCTTAAATATAAGTATTGAAGAGATGACTCACAAATTTGCAGGGAAACCCTTTGGGCTTAGGGGAGAAGAGGGATGGAGTAGGGCAGAAAGAAGTCAACTAAGTTTTAAAATATCTTCTGCTTTTAAATTTCCCTACTGGCTCAGTACATTAATCGGCATGTCACATCACATTTTTGTGAGCTTCTTTGTATTATGTCACACAATGTGACAGAGATAATCTTTGTGACAAATCACAGAAGCCAGTGTGTCAGTGGGGAAATAGGAAACTGACAGTTTTCTGAACAGTCCCATAAAGACTCTCATTATATTTATGTAAAAATCAGCTTTTCAGAAATTTAGAATTTAGAAATTCTCTTGCTCGAAGTCTTTTCTTCAAGCAGATGAAGGAGTATTAATTAAAAAAAAATTAAGAAAGAAGATGAAAAAAACTGACATGGCAGAGGCTCTGGATTATGCATGGAAAAAGCCTAGACTGTAATGGGGAAAAAGGGATCCAGTTTTCCCTTTTGCCCCCATGGCACAGTTGTCTGAGATGTTTGTTCCTTGTTCCTGCCCTGCAAATTTACAGTCTTAAAGCTTCCCACTGGAAAATACACTGACTCCTGGGTAGCTCAGGAGCAGCTTCTGTATGAGGAGAGCCACTGGGCATTTTGCCAGCTATACTGAAATAAATACCTGATGTTGGCCAGGGCTAGATCAGTAGATCCTCCCTCCTACCCTCTTTTTGGTTTTGCACTAAATAGTAATGAGATATTTAGGCTTTCTTTCCTGGTAAAATGCTGATGTTACTTGTGTATTTGTACTCATTTGTATTCATCATGGTTTACACTTTCTATTTCAAAGACTCACGTTTTGTGTTCCAAGTTTTCTATTTAGAAAGTGTCTATGTAACAACAACAAAAATGTCTTTGGTTCTTGGGTAACACGACCCTGCAGCTGTTATAAAAAAGGAAAGGTATTAGGGATGAACTTTCAGATTTTGAAAAACATTTGCTGTATATCGTATACCTGGTTTCTCTTTTGTCTTCTTTATTTGTTTGTTTTGTGTGTGGGGTGTATACTTGCAAACTAACCAAAGGAAAACATATCTCTGCTCAGTCTGTGCAAACCTAGCTACAGCATTCTCAATTGTATTACATGGGCAGCCCACAAATTTAGAAGTTTGAGGGGAACATTTGCCCTGAAATATAAAAAGAACTTACATACGTAAGTTATATATAGTAACTAGAGTTGCTGAATAAATATGCAGTAGGCTCTTCCTAATATTTTCAGTGGTTCTTTCCAAACAATAGAAAACAATCAAATGGTTGGTGCTAAAATTAAGTTATTACATACAAGCATAAAACCTAGAACCACCAATACACCATTGCTGTCATTGGTTTCTTGCAATTTTAAAATTTAAAGGAAGTTGAGTGATTGATAAAGCCCTCAGGCTGTTTAAAAAATAGGATCATATTTCTCTGCTACAATTGCTTCTAACAATTTCTGTTTTCCGTGTTCCTGGACAGCTAAACCAGTAGCTTTGCTTAGGGGGCTTTATGAGGAATTTGAAAAACTCACCTGTGGACGGCATATTCCTCCTTGTTTTCCATTATTGTTTAACATAAATTAAAAATATTATAGTAGCTCCATCTCTTTGGGCTGTGATTTACATTCCCTAAAACGAAAATATTGCAGTAGGTTAGGATGCTACAGCAACAGTGATGGCTTCCTTAGTCTTAAAAGTTAGCCAGCACATCCATCTCTCATATTAAAAAGCAGTCATCTCTGGCAGAAGGGTCATCTCTGGTCAATTGCAAGGGATATCTTAAACTCTTGCAGATATAGAGGTTTTTATTTATATATATATATATATACATACATATATATTTTTATATATATATTTATATATATATATATATATATATCTATATATATATATATCTCATAGTGTCTGTGCAGAGTTCCATTTATTTTTATGGGTAAGTAAAAGCTGCACTCTGTTTTGTACTGAAGCTTAAGAGGATGAATAGTTGTAAGATACTTGTTTCTGTAGAACTTCTATATGTGAATAGTGTCTGCATCCTCATTCTGCACTGTAAGGAGGTGGGGGATGAGAGCGAGAGAGAAATGCTGCAGGGTTCCTCTGGAACACAATAAGAAAGACCTGGCAACAAATGGAGCAATAAAGTAACTGGTTTAATAAGATAGAATAAGAAAAGGAACACAGATGGCAAGTAAATCTTACATCCATTCAGATGCTTGGAACTGCATTTTCATGGACCATCAGATGGATCCTGAATGGACTTTCCCATAGCATGCTGCTGAGAGCGTGTTTATGGGGAGCTTCCTCCTCTTTCAAATACCCTTGTGCCTTCTTCATGAACCTTCTTCAGAGAGATTGAATGTTATCTTTTCATAATATCCACCAGTCTGCCACAGACTGCCACAGAGCACTCTGACAGATTACCTTACAGCAGCTACACATGCCAACATACAGATTTCTCCCAAGATGCAAGAACAGGTAGAGCTGGCATTGCTAAAGTCTTCTGCAGAGTTCTTAGTACAATCTCTCTGTTTTTGACTGGGGCTAGGTTGAACACGCATGGGGAGGAGAGGCTGGAATCCTAGAGAAAAGGAGAAAATTACACTTTTCCTGGATTCTTCATGAGTGGTCACTTGTGAACTTGAAGAGCTATAGTTTTGTGCTTTGACATACAGTTATGTAATTTGCCTACTGAAGTAAATCTTGATGACTGCAAAGCAGTCTCTGATGGAAAGAGCTCAGGGATTTATCTTTGATCAGATAACTGCTAACAGTGAGTCAGAGATGTATTTCTCTGCTCCCAAACTTGTTTTCTGTGATGATAGAATCAATTGCATTTACTCATGCTGATTCTGAAACAGGAAAATAATTTGTTGAATGACTCTTGCTGATGCCATCAATATTTAAGTGTTCCTACAAACTTGTAAAATATGCTTTTTTCTTTTAGGAAGATACTGGAATCTGTAATGCAAACCAAATCAAATTTGCACTTTTACAGAGGGAAAATTCAATAAGGTGTATGTGCAACACAGACTATGTAGGAGTTCAACGTATTTTGGGGAAGAAGGATAATTCAGTGTAATGTCCTGTGGATCACTAGTTGTTAAATTTTAGTTATCTCTGTTTTGAACCCAGCAGCTTGATTTAAGTACATCCACCAGACTAGGGTCTGATATTAACTTCCTTACTGCCATTAACAATCCCATATATGTCTTTTGTAAGAGGAAAAATTAGTGTCTGAAATCACAATTCCCTGCATTGCTGTCATTTGTTGTGTCACTTATGTAAAATGGTTTCAGCAATGCATTATCCTCCCCAAGCCATCATAATCTCAGGTTTTGCTTGTTAATATAAATTGCTCTCCATAAAAAGATTGCTTACAGTTGATTATATGGGGTGCTTGCCTTGGCAAAGAGAACTTTCCTTTTTTTTTTTTTTTTTTTTGTTACTTAATATTTAAGAGTACCACAAGCCATTATATGTCTGCAGCTGTTATGGGAAGGCATAATAGTCATGTCATTCTTCCTGTTGTTCAGTGGGGATGTGTTAGGAGTCACTTCAAGTACACAAGCTGTTTCTTTACCTCCTGTGTTTCTCTTTAGCAGTCCAAGTCTGTGCAATTCTTTGGACTTCAGCTAAACTAGGATTTTTCCCAGCCAATTTCAAAGTCTGTGACAGCACCAGGCATTTGAAATTTATGTTCTCACTTTCAGCAGTGGTGTTACATTCTCTCACTGTTAACCATCCTGTTGACCCCTCTTCCATGTAAACAGTAGTTGTGGCATTGTGCTTTGAAAACTTCCAGCTGAGCTGTTTCAGGGTACATTGGGATATTTATGCAGCACTGTTCAGAGGTGTATAATTGGTCCAAGTGTGGTTTGTCCACATGGTTCTGTGATATTATGAGTAACACTTTCCTGATTTGATTTTCAGGACTTTTCTATGTGTTTTTTGTAGAATCTTTGATACAATAAATTTCTCCCCAAACTGAGATTTTGCGTATTAATTCCTATTTATTTTTTGTACTCATTGTCTTTCCCACTTCATGACTGCTTTCATTTTCTTAGCCTTACCCTGTAGCCTTAAGTGGCATAGGTTTACCGCAGATACCCAATAGTAACATGATATAATGAAGATTGTGTTGAATTCACCTTTTTTTTTTTTTTTTTTTTTTCCTGTGGAGTGGGACAATTTTTCTGGTGGTTATGCACTGGCAGAAAAGCATTAATAAATATCTCCTGTTTTACTAAACTTACAAATACAAAACCTTTGTGCTGTTTTGTATTATGGGATTCCATGAAATCTTTGGTGAAGGATATTTGGCTGAAAAAAATTATAAAAAACAACAGTTAAACTTAACTAAAATCTTAATTCAGTTTTTGGGGCTAGAGACAAGGACCAGTTGAAAAGCATCTCATAAAGGAAGTTTGTGTATTTTCAGTATTCAAAGTGCTTCTCAGTTCTCAGTATCTCTGCAGCCATCAGGAAGAGCATTTGGTGTTTACTTATGTGGTGTGTTGGGTGTATACTCTGTGGTACATATTCCTGACCTCTGGAATGTCCTAGAGGAGGTGTTGTTGAGATCTCACATATGTATGTTGTTTGAAACAGTAGTGTACTTCACATAAGAAGTACTGTTAGATATGAATCTTGTTTAGGAAGCATCTTCCTACAATGTATTTCTTTCCCTCTGTTTCTCTTGTTTTGACGAAATCCTGCTTGACATTATGTCAGGGATACTTTTGCTGGTTTTTATTTCTTTAAGAGTATTAAACCCACAGGATCTGGCTGACTTAGCAGTTCATTCTGCATTTGGCTTGGTCTTTCTGCCTTCTGCTTAGAATTCTGTTCTTTTCAGACAAGTATGTGTACCTTACTTGCATTTTGCCAATTTATGTTTTATTCCCCTTTTCACTTCAACAACTGTACACTCAATGTGAGATTTCTTGTTCATTCTCTTTTTAATGATCATGAATAATTGAACACACCCTTTGAGTTTTCTGATTCCCCCTAAAAAAATATGCAAGGAAAAAAATATTTTGCTGGATTTATTTTGTTTTAACAAAGTTATATTTAAAGTCAGAATGGAAGAGATTTCTTCTATGTTTGTTCACTTGCAGACTTGTTTTCCAAACTGTACAAAAGTCTGACTTTTAAATATTGCATGACAGTTGAGGCTGAATGTAGTGGTTTACACTTGCTTTCATGTATCTGCAATATTAAATGTCATGAAAATTTGGCACATAGGAAATTCAGTGAAAATCTGTTTTCCATCATGTCGAGTTATCATAAACTTTTTGTTATTAGTGATTTGAAAGGTTTTGGTAATTAAATATATTAGGAAATTTCAGTGTCTATGGACATGTATGTATAACAAATGTCAGAATAATCCCACTGATCCTGGTTGGCTATGCCAAGGTGAATTGCTCTCATTAACATAGGATTTTTTTATTTCCACGTTTGCAGAGAACACTGTTTCACTCTGTTGCAGAGATATCAGCAAAATAACAGGAGTGTCACTGTCAGCTGGATGTTGGTTCTGTACTGCTTGGTGAAAATAGACATCAGAGCTAGCTGGAAAAATGGCACTGTTGTGACATATTTGAAGATTTTGAAACTTTTCATGTCAGCAATGGAAAAAACCCTAAATTCTGTTTATATTTTTATGTATATCAGATTATACAAAATACTGGAATCTGAACCATATTTTTCCCGCTCAGACATTTCACTCATGTACTTTGAGCTTGAAAAGCTCTCCGAATGTATCTTAAACCTGTTTTTATCAAAGTTTTTCTGAAGCTTCCAGCACTTGTACTGGAAAACTACTAATTAAGTATAAGTTTTGATTTGTTTGTCAGAAACCATAATTGATCAGTGCAGCTTCAAAAGGTGGAGAGATTAACAGTGTTCTGTCTTTCATCCCAATGGCAAAGCCAGGTAGAGTGGTGTTGCAGTGATGGATGAGTCTATACAGATGATTGGCAGGTGTGATGCTACATTTTTTTCCCTCTGCAGCTTTACTTAATACTTTTGTTTCTAAGAATTTTTCTAGCACGTCAAAGATTTTGGAGCCATTTTCTGAAACCATACATTTTAAAGATTGACAGTCTGGGCACAGTAGCATATTCCTTGCACATGGCTTCCTTACTCTGACTGCCAGGTAATGCCTTCATGCCTGAAATCACACTCTGTGCAGGTTTTATTTTTGAGATCTATACATTTACGGGACATTTCTATCACATCTTCAAAGTGCAGATTTTAAGGCCAATACAAAAAGCAGGAGAACCATCAGGTACAGACTTTAAAAACAGTTTAATTGGTCAATTGGAAAAAAGAAACAGCAGAAAAAATTGGAAGGACGGGATTATAGGAAGACAATAAAGATATCTATCTTGAGGTGACACATCTTGGAGATATGAAGGAAAGGGCATTGAAGTTTTAGGCTCTTTTGTTTTCATTTTCTTTTTCTCAGACCTTTGTTACACTGAAGCCTGCTCTTTCCTGGCAATGGCTTCACAAATTCTTGAGCACCTGACCTCCGAGCTGGGAAACAAAGTCCAGTTAAGAATATGACAACAAATAAAGGCTTTGGCTACCCTACACCTCAGTCACATGAGAGGTGGTTCAAGTGAAAAAAATCTTTGTTGGATTTCAAGTAAAAGATTTTTTCAGAAAGTTGATAATTCTTTGAGGCAAAATAGGGAAACTTTCCTACATTTATTTATTAAAATAAAGTTAAATAAAATACCCTGTTGGATGCTTTTGCTACTCTTTATTGTTCTCATAGTTCCTACAATGTGTATTTGATTAATTAGAAATGATCCTTTATTGGAGATAATCATCAAAGAGGACATGTGAGAGAAGTTTTTCAAGATGATTTATTGTTAAAGGTGATTTTTTGTCGAAGTCACTTTCTTAGTAAGGTATCATTGCCTAATTATTACGAAGATTTGTTGCTGGAAAATCTAGTGACTGGTGAAATTTTAAAAAAATTAAGAAAGCTGGGAATAAAGAACCATCCTCCACTTTGCCTTGAGCTCTGTATTTTTGTACTGATAGCTCATTTGGTACAGCACTGGAAACAGTTCTGGCTAATTAATATAGTTAGTATTTACTGAGGATGCTTATGCATCAGCAAGTTAAATTGAGTTGTTTGTATTCAACAACCATTGGTTGTTCTCTGTTTCCATATCTCTCAAGTGATTTATAATTAGGTTGACAGCAACTGAGCAGGGAAAGAAGGGACAGGAAGTCTCAGGACACCAGGTTTGAAGAACAGGAAACCATTACAGGTAAGTTGATTGACTTTGTAAACGTTCAGGGATATGCAGTGAGCACACTGATTTTATCAATCCTATTGGAATTGTGGTGTAATAATGTCATGATAAAACACACCGTGGGTTTACTTGAACAACTGCCTTGCTTTATAAAGTTTGAGGAAGACAAAGGACTGGAGAAACATAAAGCTGATGAATCACGCCCAAGAAGAGAAGATTACTAGAAGAGCACTTCAGGATGAAAGGCAACAATTAAAGGTAGGGAATTTGAATAAACCTTCAAGTTAATAAAATATATAGATGGGTTTGGTTTCCAGTCCTTTACTGTACTGAATTTTGGTTAGTGTTTGATTGTTGACAGAGGCTCTGAATAATAGGAGGCCAGACAGAGAGCAAAACATACGTTGAACCAATGTGGTTAGCACGGCATTCTCTGTTTATTCTCTCTCAGATGACAGGTTATATAGATCTTAGTATAGTTTACAATGACAGGCCATACAAAGAATGCAAACAAACACTATTTATCTTATTCTTAAGGTGACTGAACTGTTCATGCCACAACACTACACCTAGAAACCCAGTATTCCCTGGGTATGCCTCAACAAGAATTTCCACCTGTACCACAGGGACCTACAGGCTTCGTAGGCCAAAGGGCTCAGTCTGTGGTTGCTCAACCCTCAATCCAAATATAAATCATGTTCTCACTCTCTAAGAAACTCCACAATATTTGATATCCATACTTTTTACTCAGCTTCTGTGGTGATCCATCGAGATACCTTCACCTCTTGTACTTGATACTTGTTCTATTTGTCTTGTACTTGGCATTTGAAGAATTTGGGAATTGGCACCTGGAGATGCTCCTCTGACTACAGCAACAAAGACACTTAGGAAAGGTATGATTTAAAAAGTTATTTATTAGACTTAAAAGGTTAATTAAAAGTTAAGTTAAAAAGTTATTAATTTCTTTCCCCTCCAAACTTCAAGTTAAATGTAACGTAACTGACAGATAAGAAGATAATTGGTTAGTATTCCACATGGTGTTTGTTAAAGGAACCTAAACTGCATAGAAAGCAACATCCACAGAGCAATTGTATGCTGAATGAGTAAATGAAAAAAAAAATTATGCAACCAGGGTATTTTGAATACTTTTTAAAATCATGTTTTCTTTGAAAAATAGTGTGTAGGCAGCCTTCGTGGTATAAATACTATTTATTGTAAAGTGTCTGCTAAGCAACTTAATGCAAAATTTTCAACCATTGTTACTTGTGAGTATGTTAAGTCAGGGTATTAAAAGAAATTAATGCTTATCTTTTGTTTCTTTGTCAGTGAGGCAGTCTATGTGGGATGTCAGATCATTTTATTCTTTGTTCCATGCAAAAAATATAAAGTAAAAAACGAATAGATTGCACTAACTTTCTTGTGCACAAGAGAACAAGGTTTGAAGTGATGAAGAAGTAATTTGTCTAAACATTTACAGTGTGGAAAGAAAGGGAGGAGGGTTTGTACCTTCACTACTACTCATTGACTCCAGATCTAGTATTATGTAGGCAGGATGATTATTTTGTTACTAACATCAGTAGATGCCATGGCTTTGAAAGTTCTTGCACTGGGTGTTTGCCATGGCTCATGGAAACGACCATTTTTTTTTGCTTTGTGCATAACTGTGGAACACTCACAGTATTTGAGTTTGAACTCCTAGTGTGGGTTCCTGTGTTGGGCACAAGGTCTGGGACCTTGGCTGTCAGTGAAGAAAATATCCAAACACAACCTGAACAACATGCATCAGCTCCTCCACCAAACTAACAATAGAATTGGAGAAGAGTAGTCTCCATGGTGTGTTTTTTTCCCAGGGGTAATTTTACAGTGGCCTAGATCAGTATTGAAAATTTTATAATTTATATGTAATTTATATATATATATATATATTTAATATATATGTGTGTGTATATATATAAAATATATAATATAAGTAGAAAAAGAAGAAAAGCTGGTGTTTTTATTTGCGCAATATAATCTGGAGAAGTGCATTATTATTTTGGAAATGATTGCATTATTTGAAGTTGGTCCTGGATTTATATTTTTTATATATTACTCCAAGAACTACATCAGAAAATACACATTTCCTGTGATGGGAGGGGGAGAGGTTTATGTGTTTTTGTGTAAGAAGTTATTTATGCTGAGTACTTTTTGATATATTCTGTGCTTTAAATAGCTGTGTGTAAGAAAAAAAAAAAAAAAAAGAAGTTTCCTTCTGGAAATTCTATTGTTATAAAAATTGAGTGTTAGAAGATGCTTTTCTCTTAAATCCACATTAGCAGTATCAGCAGTATTAATTGATGTCTGCATCTGGCAGGTCTAAATCAGAAGCTAGATCAGTTCTGAGTCAAGTTATTTTAAAATATCTCAGATCCTGATGAACCAACAGGTTTTATTATCAATTTTCTCACCGATGTCAAGGTTAATTTAGTGCTGCAGATCACTTTGGTTTTATACAAGGTCTATACTTTCTGTCTTTGATACTTCTAAAAGTGTGATTTGAGCAAGCCAAACAACAGGAAGAAAAAAGAGATTTAAAAAAATCTTTCTGTTGGTTTTGACAAAACACTTTGTGGAAGTACAGTTGGGGTTTTTTTGCTATAGAAAGCTGAGAGTCTTATCCTGTTGCTTTTACTTGAACATCCTTTGTACCCTGAAAAACCAACACACTCTGTACCAGGAGGCTTGTTCTCAAGCCTCAACACCTAACTTGAGGGGGAAGCAGATGATGGTAATGGAAGAGCAACATATGCATGTGACAAAGCTTGTCTTGTCTTCTAACAGCAGCTATTTTTAAGTAAGGGAAGAAAGGCTCATGCTCAAAAGAGGAGGGTGCTGATAACATATGGTTTTTGCTTTTAACCAGACAAGGGTAAGATTAATGAAAGAAATTTTTTCGGCACACAGGCTTCATCTAAATTTTTCTGTGATGTTGTTTGTGGTGAATAAAAGTGTTAAAAATGCTTAAGGACAAGTAATGAGCAAGTCCCTTTATCTGAATCTGCAGCTTTAGTTCTAGGGCTGTGTCTAGCAGTGTGAATAAAGCTGGCTGTCTGGAAGGTCAAGCTGTGTGGAGAGTACCTGGAGAGTTGTTTGTGACAACAGGAGATAAACAGCTGGGAATCTGGGAGGGTTGCCCAGAGAGGCTGTGGCTGTCCCATCCCTGGGTATGCTCAAGACCAGGTTGGATGGGGCTCTGAGTAACCTGATCTAGTTCATGGCAGCCCTTCCCATGGCAGAGGAGTTGGAAGATGATCTTTAAGGGCTAATGATCTTAATGGTCTAACCCAGACCATTCTGTGATTTTAAGATTTCTGCTTTGCTCGGTGGCCTTCATGTTCACTACTATTCCTTTAAAAACCTTTATTTTTGTTGAGGTTAGATGCTCTGTTCAGTTATACTGCTGCACATTCCTCTGAATAGTCTGGACTGTGGTCCTAAATACCCAAACTGGTACCAGGCATGAAAGGGGATGATTTTGTAATGTTTACTCTTGCTTTGCTGCTGGGCAATGAGGGGTTGTGGTGGTCAGTGTGTAGGTGTAGCAGACACATCTGTGCACATCAGCAGCACAATTCTGGCCTGACTGCCACAGGCAACCAAAGGTTTGGGAGTGTATAAGCATGAGTTTATACACACACACATGAGTTGTGTGAGCCATGTTAGACATACCATGAAAGGGTGGCAGGATAGCTGATTGAGTATGGACCTGCAGCTCTGGAGAGAAGGCACTGAGGAGGCAAGACAGCCAGAAGGGGTAGAATACAGTAGATATGGCAAGTAGGTCAGGAAATAAAGCAAGAGTAAGACTAGTTGGAAAACTCAAAGAGGAAAATAAGTAACTCAGAGGACAAATGGCAGAATTCCAAATGAGTTTTTGTTCATGGTGAAGTGATTTGGCCAGTTTATGTAAAGGGCAACATTAGGCTCCAAAGGTTTGTGTTAACCTGCAGTCTATTAGCTGAAGATAATGCATAAGACCTAGAGAGCATTCTAGCCTGCAAAGCAATATATAATTGACTTGTTCTTCACTCCGTCTGATGTAATGTTACATGCTAGTTTTGCCAATTGGATTATTTTGTTCTTGAGCACAGAGTCTTGTATTTACACATAAATAGATCATCTAAAAGAGCTTCTAAATATAGATTGAGTTGAGTAAGAAGTAAAGCTTGAGAATATGGTCGGGCAAGGATGGATTCTTTTAGAGAAATGCTTGATTTTAACACAAATATTGGAAAAGGATAAGAAAAGAAAGTGAAAAGAAAGCAAAAAAAAAAGGCAAAAATAGGTGTGGAAGTTTCGAATGGAGTTGGAGCTGGCCATGTTACTTTAATAAAGAGGTTCACTCATGTTTTTATTTGAGGTTTTGTTTTTATCTGTTCAAGCACTAAGGTGTTCAGGAAAAATATTGTATTCAAGATGGTTACCATACTTTAGATTGGGTTTATCATTTTATGTTTGAGGAGAACCCCTTCTCAGGAAGCATTTGGAGTAGGTTTCTGAGCCATCTTCTGTCAACCCTCTTCTTGTTTACCCACTTAATTGGGGGAGCATGGAAAATAATCAGAGTTCTGCATGGAGCTTTGTTTGCTCTATGTGTTTTTCCCTACCTATTTCTCTGTGTAAGAAAAAGGCAAGTAGGGCTCAGTTTGGAAAGGTTACAAAATGCTGCTTTGCCAGCTTACCTGGAGGATATTTTGAGGGTCCAGCTGTTAGAATGAAAGTGAACCACTTATAATCATGCCTAGGAGATTGCTTGTCACCATCTTGCTGGGCCCACATGGCTCTCTCTCTGTGGGAATTGATAAGAATGTGCCAGATACCCAGTTTAGAGGGCAAGCTTCCTACTTTTTAATACAAATGGCATTTTTCCTCTCCAGATAATAATCCTGATAGAACAATTGTCACAAGAGACAACTTCTCTTGCAGACGAGAAGGTTGTTCCATGAATAGGGAGAAGTTTTCCGAGATGTATTAAAATCTTCTGAACTCTCAGTATAGGACAGCCCAGAAGCTGCTGA
Source organism: Sylvia atricapilla (assembly GCF_009819655.1). Taxonomy (NCBI): domain Eukaryota; kingdom Metazoa; phylum Chordata; class Aves; order Passeriformes; family Sylviidae; genus Sylvia; species Sylvia atricapilla. Next base: position 85,589,357 of record NC_089140.1, on the reverse strand, counting down.
ATTCTTAAGGAAGGCACTCAAACAATAATAGACATTTTCATCGGGCTTCAGTGGATCTGAAACACAAAAGTTTCCAGTTAAAATATGTTTTTCAAGCTTGTTACCATGCATGTAGGAAATGAACAGGTCTCTTTTATAGCAGAAGTTGCTTTCTATTGTTATTGCTAATTATAGAAAAACACAGGAGTTGGCTGTGGGCAATAATCAGGAATGGAGAAGTAGTACTGGCACATCTGAAGAGTGGTTTATCTTTAATCTTTCATTGTGTTCTTTGTGAAATAAGGACAAACTTTACACAAACCTAAAAGAAATAATCTCTTGCTAAGGAAGACAACAAGACCTATTCCTTTATCCTTACAAAGCTACTATATATTTTACAGGACAATGTTTATGTTCACAGATAGAGCACCAGAAAAAGTCAGTAAATAAAGAAGACAATAATCAGTGAACTTCCTGAGATGGTCCTTTCTCTCTTATACTGCATATTTCAAGGGCTTTATCTATAGGGTAACACTGTTTTAGTAGTGAAACATTGCAGTGCCTCAGAAACATCTGTAACTGAAAAACCTGTAGGCTACTGGAAAAGTTTCTTTTGTCTGCGGAGAGAATAAGGGACAGACTCCAGTAAAATATTCAAGAAGTGGCAGGTATGTTTTGTTGCTGTGTTTTGTGAATGCACTAAATAGCTCCCTGCAGAGATAGAGAATGAGATGAAGGGAAATCCAGAAATCTGATTATGCTGAAACCAGTGCTGCAAAGGCATGCTTGAAAGGACAAGGGGTAGCTATGGGAGAAAGTCTGTGTATCACACTTATGTGCTAACATATTGAAGGCTAAATCTGAAGAGCTTTGGGCGACTGAATTTCTTTTCTATTTTCATTCTCTCCTGGTGTCCCCAAACCACATGTGGCAGAGGCATTTTTGCAGGGTTGAAGCTATTCTCAAATGTTTTAAATGCTCGGGCCAGTTCTGTATCAACCAGTATCTTTATCAACAATCTGCATTCTTAGCATTACAAAAATCAGAAGACAGAGCCTGTGCATTGTATGCATGCATGAGTTTGACAATAATTAATTTGGCCCTGAAAATACATATATTTTCATTGGAATGTGCATTTGTAGAGTTTGCATTTTGCTCTCAATATTTGTCTATCACTGACCTGTCCTCTCCTGTTCTTCGTATGCATTTATTCTTGCATTTCTCATGCACTTGATGAAAATATAGCGTTTAAGGTTAAAAAAGGAACTCTTTCTTGTTTCATTAGGATCTCTATAGTTTGCTTCATTAACTGGTTGAAGGGGACTTTTGTCCTTCAGCTGACTCTTTTCACAAAAGGCTTTCATTCCTCTTAAAGGCATTTTCCTATCACAACTGGATTCTGCAGGCTTTAGCTTCAAAACTGTAGTAAGGCACTTTGACATCCAGAGTGCTGTTCTGCTCTCTGCCTCATGAGAATCGTTTCCTGCCAATGTGTTGGATCTGTTTCCCCTATCCCAGAGTACCAGCAGTAAGTTTGCTTTAATTTGTCCCTCCCTTGCCTTGTTCTCTGCTCATTTCAGTGTTCTATCACTTGATTAAATGCAATTATTTGTTATTGTAAGTTATTTTCAAAATTTCACATTTTGAAGAAAGTGCAAAGAAGAAGAGAATTCAAGACCTATACAAGTGAAATGTATCAGACTTGTAGATGACAGTCTTTAAAAAATTGTTCAGGGAGGAACAAGCTGGTTGAATGAACTGTCAAAAATGGTCTGTTTTGTTTTGCTTGGTTTTGCTTTTTTCCTTGTGCTACTAACCTAGAACTAATTAGGGTGATGACACTTATTTTTTCGGTATGATTTGACAAAAAAAGTATGAATATTTCCAATTCTTGGTCAGGACAGCTGTGGTTGTGTAGACACACACAAATGAGCGGCTTAAAAACTCATGAGAGACTCCAAGAATGCGGTTTCCTCAACCTTTGCAGTAGACCTAAGTAGAAAGAGAGGAGCAGAGAGCAAATCACTAGAATAGTGGGGGCTGAAATACCTTAGTAAAGCTGGTTTATTGCTGCTACAGTTACTGGTGCTAGCAACTGCCATCTTTGCAATGGTGTAGAACAAGTTTCAGCTTTGTGATTCACAAGCTTTTTACTGGGAGGAATAAACTAGAGATATTTCTGCAATGTTTCCTCTCTATTGGTTTTAGGACTTGCATAATGTCTTTCTATTTTTAATATGCACCTTTGCAGCCATTAGGTTGCTGGTTATAATCCTTATATTTTCTTTTATCAGTGCTGCTAAGTCACTTGTCATTCATACAATGTAAGCTTCAACCCTCTCATCAGCGTCTCTCTCACTAAACACAGTTCCATTTAATCCCAGCGAGCTCTGGGGTTACAGCATTCTTGGAAAAAAAAAAAAAAAAAAAAAAAAAAAGAAATCATTCATTCCTGTTACTAAAAAAAAAAAAAAAAAAACGAACAACTAAGCATCAGCATAGTCAAGGCAGACAGCAAGTATTCAAACTCCCATGCAAAACTGGTTACGAGTTTCTATTCTATTATCGTAAACCCATTTGTCTCACTGACGCAATTATATCTGAACACTTGTGCAGCCCAGCAAATGCACAGGTAAGAGTCCAACTCAGAACTTACAGAATGACAAATTTCTTCTTGACTCTAAAAGAAAGATTTTGGTATTTTGTTTCTTCTAGAGCTGGCTGTTTAGAAGTCAAACAAAGCTGTTGCACGAGTAACAGAATTAACATCCCTGGTTGTCTATGGACTTGCTCCTCATCCCCTAGTTTTTCTTCCTCGTCTCCACTGTGGCACTTCTACCTGATATATGTGGCTTAGGAGAAACCACAGCACACATGTACAGCAGCATACTAACCACAGTGTGCTGACTTAATGTCTGGGGGCTGTCATTTGATTACACAAAGACCTAAGTTATAAATTATTCTTTAATGATCTACTCAGCTATTTTTTAAATGAAACCTGTAAGACTTTAATTAATGTATTTAAGGCAGCTCCCTCTGTCAAATGTACACAAATGTGGCTAATATATTCAAAAAATAGAGGGGAGTGCCACTTCTTATCATAAAGTCAATCTGGATGACAGAACATCTTACAAACCTTCTTTTGTGCATCATGATGAAGTGTGGTCTTGTATGCTAAAAGTGTGATGGCAGACCTTTGGGTAATTATTGGTGCCGCATTCATTAAGGACTTGGTAACCCCACAGAAGTGCACCTAACAACACCAAAATTAAGAATTGAAATAAAGGAAGAGCAGCAGCTGATCTCTGAAACTGAAAAAAATATACACCCAATTAATAAAAGACTGTTAAATGAGACAACTGAGGGCCAATGTGCAATGTAAGAAACTGATTTTTCATAAATACAGATTTGCATTAATGTTCTGTCTGACTAAACAGAATAGTTTGAATTTGGAGTAATATTTGAATTTTTGGTAGTAATCTATAGCATGAATTTGTTAGCTTTAATTGACAGAAGGAATTGGGAAGGCGATAATCCAAATATTGTACTGATTTACATAAAACAGACAGATTTATGTCTTACATAAAAAGGAATATTAAATGTTTACTGCCAACCAGTCATGTCTTTTTGCAATGTAATATCTGTATTAGTTCCTTAAATCTGCTTGTTGTAATTTGAAACCCACAATTTTAGTGATTTTAGTGGTGTTTAGTGGTTTTAGATGTTCAGTACATTGTCTGTAATTGGTCACTTTCTTTCTGTTCGCTTAATTGTGTAGAGGAAGATGTAAAAGACAATTATAAAGAAAAATTGTGTGAAGAACACAATTCAAATACAATAGGAAAAATGCAGTCAAGATTTTCACCTAAAAGTAAGCTAGTGACATGCTTAATCATGATCTGGTGTCTGACACTGTGTTTTAAAAGTGTGGTGCATTTCTCTAGCTGCTTGTAGTTTAAGTAGCTGCAAAATGCTTGGTGGTTCCCACACATTCAAAAAGTGACTTAATACAGTGAGACATGACCAGATTTTAATGGATATGCACAGTAAGCTGTCACTACTGCAGAAGCTTTGAAGCTACACCATGTAACCTGTCTAGGGCTTCATGATTAAAATTTATACTCTTGTAGGAGGGGAAATGCAGAGTAACTTTTAGTAAGTAATGGTTTGTGCATTCTTTGAAATTGCAGTTTGGTTTCAAGAAAAAAAACAAACAAAAAACAAATGCTGCTCACCTCAGCTCTCCCCAGCTGAAGTGCTTTTTTTAAGAGATATATAATCCATGGAATTGTTTTCACAACAATTTTTAGTCATACTGTTATGTTTCTATAAGATAAAATTTCAATAAATCACCCGTCATCTGAATAATACTCCTTGGTTCAGTGTGAATATGAGCATTTCGACTATTTCAAACTCTGCTTTGCTTTTGGTGTCACTTTTTGGGCTTCTTTATTCTAATTTTCTACTTTTCTAAATGTATCTTATTCTGGTTTCCATGGCTTAGTTTTTGTTTCTCAATTTTCTATTGTTATAATTCAAGCTTTTTTTACTGTCTTTTTGAAAGCAGTATAATCAAATTCAATGTAGTATTAAAATATTTCACTACATAATTAACTTCAAGTCTTTCAATACTTGCTTCTTATATGAAGTACAAAGATATTTTCTTTATGAAGTCAATAAATTAAAACTCTACAGGGCTTAATGAAATTTTAATGAAATGATTTTATATCACACTATGGAGTTTTCTTCCATTCTCAGTTTTTACATGGGTAAATGTAACTTTTATATTTCCTGAGTATCTTTGTGGAATATAAGGAACAAATACAAGCTGCATAATTGATTACTGATTAGTGATCGTTCCTTGTATAAACACAATTGAACATTTTTTTTTGTTGTTATTTTATTCACATTCTTTTAAACTGGAACATCTGTTTCAGTCCTTTAAATAAACTCCATAAAGTTGGAATTAGTTTCACCACTTACTCAGTGTGTTCTTTTGCCATTGATAATTTTCCTTTTTCTATTTCTTTAACATCTAGGTCCTTGAATAAAAAATAAAACAAAAAAACCCAAAACAACAAAAAGCCACAACCCAGAGCCAAACCAAAACCCTTCAGGAAAAGGATAAAAGAGTGACATATCTGAAGTGGCTGCAGAATGTCACTTGCTTTGCTGCTATGTGGTGTGGACTTTTTCTTCCATAACCCTGTGATAATAGAAATGTGCAGGAGTCTCACAAAGCAGTGAAAGAGAGGAATAAATTGAAGGGCTCAATAGTACAGATTACAAAAAAGAAGATGATTTATATGAATTGGATTTTCTGGAGAGTTTTTGAGTGACCTCACTAGGTAGCATGTTTTGGTTTTTTAATTAAATATTGTTTCTAGCATCTTTTCTCTTCTTCCTGAGCTGTTTTCTTCAGTATTTTATCACCACACAATTTTTGTTTCTTTCTCACATTTAAAAGAATAAATCTTTATGTTAAAAAAAAGGAATAAAACAAAGAAAAGTTGTAAAGTACTGGGCAGATGAATATTCCTGTTTTTAATGTACAATGAAATCCATAAATTCCAAGACAGTTTTTAAAGATGACCCCACCTCCACCCTTTTTCCTTTCTTTTTTTCCTTTTGTCTGTAATTCCATGCTTCTTCTATACAGCTACATTTGATAATACTGTAGGTCCATTCCTTTGGCATATAAGGGGATAAAATTTTCTGTTGCCAAAGGAGAGATTCTTGTTTTCAGTTTTAATCCTTCAAAATTCCCACCCCTTTTACACCCTTGCAAATTATGCAGAATAATTCAAATATGCTTCTAGGCTCAAAAGGGTTGAAGGTGGATTTGGGATTTAATTTAACTTTTCCTTACAATTGCATTCTGAAAATATGAAAAATAAATGAATTGTGCCAACCTACTCAGTCTTGCAGTATGAGGAAAGGAAAAGAAATCTTTCTACAGAAGATACTAGTTAAAAAACTGCAGGCTAGGCAACTTGGATTTCAGCCTCATGATTTTGAAAATGATTGCCAATCTCTGAATATTGATTTATCAAACTGGAAGATGCACTGGTAATTGTATGGATGCGAAGTGAGAACAAAAGCACATCCAAAGTATACTGAACTATTCAAGAAAACTTGGGTCTCTGCAAAAGTTATCCTTTTCCTAGTTAAAGTTAGAAAAGAAGTTACAGATTGTCATCCACCCCACCAGGCTTTATTTAAAGATTTGATCTTAGTTTGAGGCCCAGCTACTAGTCACCATTGTCAGATGAATTAATAATTGGGTATTTCTGATCATACATGTAGAGGTGGCCCTGCAGGACAGGGTTTAGTGGTGGGCTTGGCAGCATTAGGTTAACAGGTGGAGTCAAGGATCTTAGATGTCTTTTCTGGCCTAAACAATTCAATGAAGATACGACTACTGATTAAGTGTCTTTAGGATAGTCACATGTACCTGGAAAGTGGAACAACTTAGAAACTGTCACAGAAAGGCACACGACCAAGAACAGAGAAAGAGAACAGTCAAAGGATGTATAAAGGTGGAATGAGTTTGCATAGGAGATAATATTAACCAGTGTCTGTATGGAAAATGAGGATGAAAAGGTATTTTGGAGTGCACAGTTCAAAAGAACATTTACAGCTTTGGTAAGAGCTCATGAGTGAGCCAGAAGGATGTGAATGAGGATGGCCTTCAGCACCAATGTTTTGAATGAGCTGTGAGAAAAGAAGATTAAAGCAGATGGGCAGAATGCAAGAAATGAGTAATTTAATAAGGATGGGATTAGTCTTGATCTGGTTTCTGTCAACAAGTTGGACATGTAGCTTAGTTTAATTTGCCTGGACTTCCTTGGTGCGCAGTGTAACTCTAAGGAACAATTAATCCTATTTTATTAAAATGCCTCTTTTAAAATGGAGTTGCTTATCTTTTGAGAGTGACTGTTTTCTTTTTTCAAGAAGAAGGATGTCTTAAGTGGCGGCCTCACATAAACTTCCTAGCTTGTAGGCAACTTTAGCTAAGAGCTTCTCATCCTAAAGATGGGTTAAGAAGTAGAAAAATGCCAAAAATTTACAGGGTCAAGGGAGTGCTGGTGAGCTTCCTGATTGCCAGAAACCCAAGTTTAATTCCACAAGTACCCCAGTTTGTGATCTGCTGGACACAATGTTTCTGGCCACAGGAAGATCAACTCCAAAGGTAGTGCTAATTATGATATGACCTGAAGCATGCTCCTTTCTCAGGGACCATCCATGGCTTTTGATGGGATTATGCATTCTTGCCTTAGTTCATCTGAGGAGTCTGTCTCTACATTAAAGATCTGGTCTTTCTTGCATTTTTGAGTATCTAAGATCTCGCTGCTATTCATGACAGTTCTGTCAATGTAAAAAAAAGCACTATTTATTGAATAGTTGCGTATCACCTGACTCTAAGGTTCTCTTTCAAAGCAAATCACTAGAAGCCATGAAAGTTTTAAGCAATCCATGAAGATTTCATGCAATTCAATGGTCTAATCTCTATGAAAAATGAAAATGGAACTTTATCTAAAACTTGGAGAAATATGCTCTATATTAAATTAGGTTTCCCACATACTGCATTTTTCTCTATTTCTATTTAAAATGTCTTTTTGGGAGGATTATATTCCCTGTGTCTTTTAAAATCTCTAGGGTTTTCTGTTCTGAAGTGTAAAACATGGCATTTATCATATCATCCCCACCCTTCAAATGGCAATCTTTCTTTCATAATATTAGGGATTTTCTTGCCACTATCACACTGAGTAACAGAGGATTAGACCACTCTGCAACAAATTTGTATTCAATGTGCATAGTTGAATTAATGATAAAATACACTGAGAAATTTCTTGAAAAGTCAGAGGGTTTGAAGAAGGTAAGTTTTTTCTTCTATTCTGTGAGAAAAAATCCTCAGTAGCCCTTCTTTAAAACCCTACTGGCTTTGTGTGCAGAGACAAGAATTGATATGTTTTTTTCTGAGCTTTTTCTGCTGGACATTCAAAAAGAAATGGGATAAGGAACGTTGCTTGAGGAAACCTGCATGTTCAGTTTTCATCCGGGATAACTGAATGATATTACATAAAAGAATGAATTTCTTGCTCTTTACTTGAGCTTTTCTTTTTTTTGGAAGGGACTGTTCCAGTCCTTTCCCTTTTAATTGGTTCTTGTCCCATCACAGGTCTACTGCTGTTTTCCCTCAATGATCCTATATTTCCCTAGATAAACATGAAATTTCAAAAACTGTTATCTGTTCTGGATGTGAGGAGTTCTCACCTCCAGAGTTCAGATCTTCTAGAAATTTCTCTCTACGTCCATTACCCTCTGTATTATTGGAAACTTTTATCCTATGAATGACTTCTAAACACAAATATATTATCTCATAATTAAGTAAATGATAATTTAATTAAGTCTAGTTAAAATCCATAGAAGTTCTCCTCCACATGCCTTTGCAGATGCTAAGGGGTAGATAATTTTGTATTTGGGAATAAGGACTAGAAATTAAAACCAAACATTCCTAAACATACTTGGGAGTTTGTTCTGGTTTTATATTAACAACTTGCCTGTTCACTCTGTCAGAAGAACAGTATTTTATACAGATAGCTCACAGCTGATTAAAATATTTGTCCTTTAATATAAAACAGGAAATATAAGAATTTAAAACCAATATATTCTGGATATTCAGTATTGCACTATCTAGTAAATATAAGAACATACTTTTAAAGAAACACATTTATTTACAAGATTTAGAAGATTCCACACTGAGACATAGCAGGTTTTACAGAATTCTTCTAAAAAAATTAGTTTAAAGCTGTTTCCAATTCAAATGCAAGTTGATATTCTTTGTGCTACTTTTAATGAAATTTTTGCAGCAAACTATTATGTAAATGTTCTTCCTTTTATTTTTCTAGATAAATACTATTTCTTGTTTATATCATATCTGTGCTTTTAGTATTAACCTACATGATATGTTAGTTATTTTTTGAAGGACGCTGAATTTTAAAGCATTCCAAGACTGTTGATTATTTAGGCATTAGGAAAAAAAAAACCAAACCTGAGATGAAAATCAATCCTTCTGTATTCTTGTGTCAAAGTTCTGTTGAAAATAAAATATTTTCTTCGCAACATGAGGAAGAAGAAAGCCAGACTCAAACTCTGAAGGAAATAATTGTTCAGAACATGACTTCATTAAATAACAAGTACAAAAGGTTTTGCTTTAGGCAAATTTGGGTATATTTCACGTCAGCTGAATTAGGAATTAAATTTTTTTTGGCATAAAGCTCTGAGGCTTCATAGATCCTCCCTATTTCTTTTAATTATTTGAGTATGTGTACTTAGGCTTTCTATATTAACTATTTGTACATTTTTCCTGATTTTTTTATATTATCAGTAGATCTTGATTTTTGTCATTGCTTTAAGCAAATGCGTTTAATTTGGAGGTTTCCTCTTAGGTCTTAAGACTTGTGTGCTTTTCTGAACTTGTATGTAAGCTTAAGTCTTTAAGCACAGTTTTCTGCCTCATTTGACATGTATTTGGATACCCAAAACAAAAACAAAACAAAACAAAACAAACCCAAAAAACCTCCCAAAAAAAACAAAACAAAAAAAGCAAACCCAATGCTAATAGCATTATGTATTTTTAAAATGCCAATTTTGAAAATGCTGTAGAAACAGTATCCCATCCCTCTCGTTCAGCCAGATGAGTTACAAGAACTGTGTTACACAAAAATTTCCTGCATAGAATTCTGGAGTGCAAATTGTTTAGAGATGCCTCTGTTTTACAGGCAGGAATAGCTCACCCTCTGTGGTACTTACGTTGGCATGTTTCGATTCTGTACTAACACAGAGTGTGTTTGTATCTGTGGTCATAGGAAATGGTTGAAGTACATGAAAGAGATTTCATGTCAGCTCACCTAGAGCACTCTTCTTATTAACCATGAAAATTTTCAGCCAATCAGTCCAGTTAATTAAAGGATGAACAATTTCATTAATAGCTCAGAGCAGGACTCAAGTGACAAAAAGTAATAGAGCAGCAGTACTTGCTCTTTGTGGCACTTTTTAAAGTTTGTGTAATTGGAATATTTAATCAGAAATTGGAGCTGGCAGTTGCAGATTTGATTAAGGGATGGAATGAATAGGAGATAGAAATTCATAAAAAGAAACTTCAGGTGATGGATTGCAGGTTTTTGCTGCAGTGCATGAGCACTTTCTGCATGTTTAGTAATCTGAAATGAAGCAGTAGTAGAAAATTAGGAGGCAAGTAATAAAGAATGAAATAGATCAACGTAAGACTTATGAATTGTGTGTGTACTAGATATGAATATTGCATGAGTATATGTATTTGTGTATGCAGACACACATATTGTTGCCCAGATCAAATTTCAGAATACTGGGCAGCCTTGTCATTGTCACCCTTCAGCTGTCATAAGCACTTTATTGATATCCATGGTTCTATTTGTTCTCTGCTGCTTTTTTTTTTTTTTTTTAAATATTGTACAAATAAAATGTTGCATTATTTGAAAGATAAACCCGTGGCAAAGCATTACCTCATTTGCAGGCTAATTTTGTATCTATCTGTTGAAGCACTCAAATTGAGATCATGGTGAATTTCTACCATATGGAAATCTGCACTTGATTAAATTAGCTTTTTTTTGACAACTTCACAACTTTCAGAGTTTGTGACTACTACTTCTGATAAATGCTTTCCTCCTGAAAGAGTGAAAAGTACTTTTAGAATGCTGCATTGTGGATGCTTCTGTGCCAAAAGCAACATGCGGCCCATGTTCAAAGCAGTTTTACCCCACCCTGAGTGCACTTGTTTTACTTGTCTTAAGATTTAGCCTGAGTTAAATATAACTGTTGTTACATACTTCTGGTAATTATATATATGGAGACTGGGCTGGTTAGGTTCAATAGAACTTTCCTTTTCCTTTTGGTGTCCAGCATTCAATAATGGCTTGTCCAAGTGTTGTGCTTTAACCCCAGAAAGCAACAATGCCCCACTCGGACATTTGCTCTCTCTGCACCCCTATGAGGAGAGAATGGGGGAGGTGAGAGAATCAGAAGAGTAAAAGACAGAAAACTCGTGAGCTGGGATAGACAGTTTAATAGGGGGAGGAAAAGCAATGCATGCAAGCAAAACAAGGAATTAATTAATTGGTTCCCAAGGACAGGCAGGTGTCAGCCATCTCTTGGAAAGCAAGGCTCCATCACAGGTAACAGTGACTTGGGAAGACAACACCATCCTTCCAAACATCCACCCATTGCTCCTTCTCCCCCCAGCTTTATATGCTGAGCATAATGCCATATGCTGGGGGATGTCCCTTGAATCAGCTGGGGTCAGCTGTCACAGCTGTTTCCCCTCCCAGCTCCCTGTCCACCCCCAGGTTCCTTGCTGATGGGGTAGGGTGAGGTGAGAAGCACAGAAGGCCTTGGCTCTGTGTAAGCACTGCTCGGCAATAACAAACTCATCCCTGTGTTATTAACACTGTTTCCAGCACAAGCCCAAACCATGGCCCCTGCTTGCTGCTGTGAAGAAAATTGATTCTAACCCAGCCAAAACCAGCACAACCACCATGTGCTGATGGCAGAGAACAGGAGTAATAATCAGTTAAATAAATAAATAAATCAGTTAAATAATCAGTAATAATCAGAACAAATGTTATGGTATTAAGAGGAACTCAATGATTAACTGGCAATTCTTGCTTATTGTTGGCCTTTTGTTCTACAGCTAATAATATTTAAAAAAAAAAATTTCTGGAATTTGGTGGATGAGTTCACCCTAGATAAGATTAAAAAATGGTAAATTACTATTACATGTGTTATTTCAGGACATTGTTTTAAATCACTGGGCATTAAAGAGAGGTGCATACACTGAGGAGGTAATTCAAAGTCATGTTGTTTTCATTATTGGTGGGTTACAACCAGCAGGTCCCAGCTGTCCTGGCCAGCCTGTAACCAACCAAAGTCTGCCAAAGACCCAAGAGTTTTTCAACAGTGATCTTCTGGCTCTTGAACGTTGTTCAGGAGGATGTGGTTGCAGAGAAGGAGGGCTACAGCCTGGACAGGACAACTGGAAACTGCTGGCACATGTGGGTCCCAGCAATGTGGTGGTACCTCTGGAGTTAATCTAGATAACACAGGATTCAGGGCTAAGGTTTTCTGTGGACTTTGGCAGACTTTGAGCCTGGCTTTAAGGCAGTTACAGGTGGCTGTGCTTGCTCACTTAGCCCTCTTTTTAAAGAAAATGTGATCTCTCTCACTACCCTTTGTTAGTTTCAATGACCACCAACATTTCTGTAGGAGACAGAGGTCTCATTTCTCCCTTTCTGCAAACAGATGTGTGTGTTGCCCATTTTTGCATTTAGCTTGTAATTTTAGTTCATTTCATTGCTTAATAGAATTTTATTTGTGTTTATTTACATTTGTATGTAGTCTTAGATCAGACTACTAATAGATTATTACTTCATTATCTCTTTTTAAAGGAAGCAGTCTCCTCCAAATGGTTTCTTGCAATACTAGAAATTCAATCTGCAAAGTAATTAAGTGCTGAAGTTCTAGGGGCTTTTTTCCTGTGTTTTGTATTTTCTCATATACAGCTGATTTATAGCCTCTGAATTTTTAAAAGTGGTAAAAAAAGATATTATAGTCTGCTGCCTACTTTTATGATGTCTGAAGTACACTTCAAGAGGAAGTCTATTTGTGTTTTATAAAAAGTATTGGGAGGAATTAACTGATAAAAAAATCATGTTGAGTTAATGACTCAAAAACCATTCAGTTGTCATAGTTCCTCCACTGATAAAAGTGGGGTAATGATTTGTAAGATGGAATTTACAGGGACTACAAAAATTATATATTATTATATACTATTATAATAATGTGTAATATTATATAGTCTAGTATTATCCTTTTTTTATAAAATGTCTGCATTTGAAAAATTAAAAGGAAACATGGTAAATCTGTTGTTTATTTCCAAAATAAATTTCTCTGCTTCCTCCTGAAACTGTATTAATATCAGTAATTTTAAGATTATTCCCTTTTTATGTGTCACACATTTCTTTTAATCTTTATAAGTTTATTTCGCTTTACTACACTTTGAGCAAAGAAGGAAATATTATCTAACGTTTCCTTACACCACGTGTGTTCTTGGCCATTGTTGTCTTGTTTGCAGTTTGGGTAAGGAAGGGATAAAATAGTACTTGATAGTAGCAATTCTATATTGGTTAAAGGGGCAATGCTGAAATGAAGACTGATATACTAAAATGTTTCCAGCCGCATGCGATCACTATGATTGTTGCTGCAATGAGTTTAAAAGAAGTCACAGGATTTCAGAGTGGGTTTGTTTGGGTTTTTTTACCTCGAGGAGAGCAATCTAAATGCAAATTTTATACCTGAATAAAATCCAAGAAGTAAGTATGAATGAGGCTTGAGGGGAAATAAAATCAGTGGCGATGACACTAGGTAAGTTAGTCTGTCATGCACTTTGAATGTGAAAACGTATTATTTTTTTCTCAATTCATCTTACACTTGTAAAGTAATAGAATAAAATCAGCTCTAATGTGTTGATCATCTAAAATTATATACATGCATGCTGAACTAGTCTGAACAAAAATCTGAAAGAGTTCTACTGTGATGCTATGTTAGAGTTCTGAGCCTGAGTCAGGTTTTCTGTTGATTTCATTCAAATTAAGTTTGTAAAACAGTTTAAATTTCAGAGTCATAATAAGGAAGCTTAAAAACAAGGGAAGTGAATTCTTTGAGTTCTAGGATGTGGAGAAGATTGGAGGATATTATTCCAATGCTTTTCAAGTCTGGTAGTATTATATTGAAAACCATAACCTGGGAGCTGTTGACATTCTGTCTTTCTTCCTGCTCTTCCCAGTCTGATATGAAACTCTAATTGAATAATCTATCCTTGGCCCTGGATCTCTCCAACAGAAATAACTCAAGTGTTTTCTGAAAGATATGGTTCCATGCCTGTTAACATATTTGCCACATTTCATACATTACAAGTACTTCTGCAGTTATTTCTGGAAACAGTATGCTTTTCTTATGACCCCTATTACTGAAGCTCTCAGACTGGTGTAGTTTTGACCAAAGACCTGTTTGGTCACTTTCTACATTCTCTGCATCAATTAGCTGGGGAGCACGTAGGAGGTATTAGAAATCACCATGTATGAACGTCACAAATAAAATAATGTTGAACTGTTAGGAGTAGATTATTTGTAAGTTAAAGCAATTTAAGATAAAATACCATTTTAAAATAGTTGTTTATAACACTTGATACAACATGTCATATTTGCTATGAGATATAAAGAGGAAAGGAGAGAATGTCAATCTGTTTTATTGGGTTCAAACTTAAATGTGGTCCTCTCTTCACCCTGTGTTCTGTTGTGTTGCTGCAGGTGTCAGGGAATCGGGACATCTCAGCACTCTTTCCTTAAATCACAGAGTATGTAAGATGGAACAAGTACCTGGTGAAGAGTGTAGTTTGGTGGCTACTCATCCTTGGAGTTTCCAGGAGTTCTGTTTACATCTGTTTTGCCTTGAGTCAAGTTCTTTTTCTTTAGTACTTCATAGGAAGTAATCTTGCTGATTCTGACCTTACTTTTTAGAGATACCAATGCTGTTTTAACAGATCTGCTGTAATCCCTGGTTGAAGACTGCCTGACTGGTGCTTTTTCTTGAGGCAAAGTAAAACTTTCTTTATAGCAATACAATTTGGATATATTCAGCATATTTATTTAGTGTCTCAACCAGCTGAACCTGGTGTTTCATATTGACCTGTGGAGAGTGAAATATTTTATGCAATCACATAAATTGCATCACCTTAATCAATGAGGTGTTTTTTTCTTCAGATCTGGTATGATTGTAAATAACCAGTATGAAATGTAACAGTTTTGGGACTTTTGCTGATGACCTTTCACAGAACCCCTGGAAGACTGACTGATATGGGTTAGGATAATGGTTAGGATTGGTTGGGATAATGGTTGGGATAAGGATGAAATACACAGGCTCTTCCATTTTTTTCTTAATGCTCTTTAGGTGACTAGAACATAATGAAGGAATCAGGGTTTGCCTCTCCCTCTTCCTAGTAATGTCTGCACCCTTTCGCTCTTGGATATCTACAATTTTTGAAAAATTTTAAAGAATTTTTTTTGCTATATGTTTTGTGAATAAAATGCAGCAAACTGTCAGAAATATAGTTTTAGAGGAATGAATATTGTAAAAAACCCCACTTTTTGCTTCTTCCTTTTCCACAAATAAATGAAAAAAACCCTCTCCAAACAAAACGCCTCCTGTGCAGCAATATTCCAGTCCCAGCACTGAACACTGAAAAGAGTTTTTGTTCCATGTGTGAAGCACTATAAGTAAATGAATGATTCCTGGGGATCTATCAAAAAGTCTGAGGGAAGGAAAGATGTCCTCAAAAATCTATGATGCATTTGACACATTTAAGTTAATTAGTTTTTTGTAAAGAGATAATATATAAATGATCAAAGTTAATGAGTCATTTTGTGCCCTGCTAAAGCAGGGTTGGCTGATTTTAAGTTTTAGGGGGTTTTGAAACTGGTCTTGTGTTTCTCCATTTTTGTTTATCTTGACATATGTAAATCTTTCAGACATACAATTTGCCAACATGTTAATCTACACATTTGACATTGTGAGAAAGAGAGACTCAATTTTAATTAAATTATTGATTAATCTCATTAGACAATAAAAAATATTTTTAGACTTTGAACTGCAAACCGCACATAAAATAACATATAAAAACATAAATTTTATTATCATTCTTGTATTTGTATTTCAACAAATTTTATCATGTGATTAAAATGCCCTTTTTTCAACCATGTAGTCTATATATTTTTTAACTGTAAATTTGTATTTACCAATTACATTTTTTCTGTGCTCATGAGGTTTAGAGGTGCTTTACTTGTTTTAAAACTTTTCAAAAATGGTCATCTGTCATTAGGAGTTAAACCACTTGGTGTCATATATACCAAAAGCACTGATGAAAATCCTGTTCTAACTGTAATCCTGAAAAGAAAGTGGCCTTAGCTGTCTTTGTCATTGCTATGTGTCAAAATATCCATTTCTTCATATCACAATATGATAATTTGGCCATTGTATATAAACTTTCAAATATCAAAAGTTCTTCTAGAGCTTTTTGCCTTTAGATCCTATGCTGTGAATATATCACAAAGATGAAAGTTCCTTCTCTATTGCATCAACGTGTACCTAACTTTGCTTAAAGCATTGGATGGCTTTTTGAAGGATTCTGAATGATTGTCCCAGATACAGAGCTAAGATTCAACCAATGATTACACATCTCTGGTCCTATAAGAATGGGTCTTTAATAATTTTATCTTTACTTCTTGATTGGTTTGTAGACTTTCCAAAAAGACTTCTCTTCTAGTTAATCAGCTCACAGTAGAGATGATCCCAAGTACAGAAGCATCCAAATTTCTTGGTTAATAGCTTTGCTCATAGAAAGTGCTAGCAGATGTCTAAAATTAAAATATTCTTCCATTTAGCAGGTAACTAAAATTAAATATTCTTCCATTTTAATTCCGACAATCATGAAGAGAAATGGGTAATGTAATTTTACAGTGGAATAAATTAAAATGAAATAGTAACAATAAAATATCTTGCAGTGTACTCATATGAAAAAAAAAAACAACCAAAATTACGCCCTGAACCAGTTTGCTGAAGTACTGTCTCACTGGGATCAGAATCTTGCTCCTGGATTCAGTGGAAAATTAATTTCTCTGATATATTTTCCTTGTTTTTTTTTTTTTTTTTTTTTTTTTTTTTTTTTTTTTTTTTTTTTTTTTTTGTTTGGTTTGGTTTGGTTTGGTTTGGTTTGGTTTGGTTTGGTTTTTTGTGTTTTTGTGGTTTTTTTTTTTTTTCCTTGTTTTTTATTTATAAGGACGCCATGCCCAGACTTTCTTTCCTTGCTTTGAGCCTCAACTCTTCTCACAGTGACTTATGGTACCAAAAGGTCAGAATATCTGGCTTATTGGTTTGATATGGTCTAGCTCTCTGTGTGAGATGCTCATTGTTCTGGACAGAATGGGGAAATGTAAAGGAGAACAGGGAAATGTAAAGGCAATGTACTCTTCACTACATGGCTGCAAGTGGTATGGAATGTTGGTAATTAGCTTCAAGGGACCTGTCCAGATTCAGTTTTATCTTGAATTATTTGAGTTTTAATGACCTTGAAAGACTTAAAAATGCAAATATGGACCAAGAGCCGATCTAAGATTAAACAATCAGTCAAGGTTTAAAGTTGTCTGAGCTGCAAAGTAACTTCCCAGGAACTCAGCAGGAGGGTGGATGCAAAACTTGACTTATTTTGAATAGAAGAAGTAACTAAAGGAAAAATAATACGAGTTAAGGATCAGGCTGAGTAGAAAGGCTGAGAGTAAACATCATCACCTCTTGCAAAATCTCCCAGTAGTAAACAGGACAAAAATCTGCCAGTAGTAAACAGAATAAAGCTTTTGAGCAAAGGTGTCTTTAGCACATGCCCTATTTTTGCCTTGTTTCTTTTTAAGGGTTATAATTGAAACCTTCAAGTATGTGAAAATTACAGGCTGTAGTTGATAATTTCCCTTCTCTAAGGAAACAGTGATGGACTTAATGTTATAACGGATCTGGGGCTGTCGCAGAACTTGGGTCCTGCAGGGCTGTGAAACTCCTGTCATCACTCTCACAGATTGGTGCTTCCCTTTTGCTTCTTGAAGATAGAAAATAGGGCATTCTATATTTCAAAAGTTTTATTTTGTATGAAGTGTTTGCTGGGAGTGGGCCCAAAGAAAATACCCCTTCATCCACACCATCTTTTGACGCATATGGATTGCTAATGGACTTGAGAATTCATGCCACCTTTGTCAGAAATGTTTTAGTTTAGGAATGGTTGGTTCAGTTTCCAGTGTGTTTGCAGAGACAGAGAGCCACAGTCAGTCAACAGCTGCAAGTTTATTAACAAATATGTACTTGAATTAGTGCCTAAGTGCCCCTCCTGGGAAAAGGATTAATGTTACTTCTCAACAGAGATGACGTTCTCCTCAGAGTGTTGTGGAGGGACAGGCTTCACAGAATTACAGAACAGGTCAGGTTGGGAAGGACCATGGTGGGCCATCTGATCCCACCTCCTTGCTCAGGCAGAGTCACCCTAGAGCACATGGCACAGAATTGCATCCAGATGTTCTCAGGTACCTCCAGTGAGGAAAACTCCACAACCTCTCTGGGCACTGTTCCAGTGCATGCTTACCTGCATAGTAACAAAATTTTTCCTCCTATTCAGGGGGATCTTCCTGTGCTTAGTGTTGAAAATCTGGGTAAAAAATGGCTTTTATAAAAGATGTGTAATGTATATGCCTAGTAATTTTTGTGTCTCTTTTTTTTGGTTTTGGCTGCATTCTTATTCTGTAATTGGAAAATAAGGGGGGCATTGAGAGACTAAGATCCAGAGCCCTAAATGTATTTAAACCCTCATACCACTGAAGCCATTAGAAATTCAAAGCTTAGATAGGAGCTGAACAGCTAAAATCCTTTTGTAACTTACCTATACTTTTTTTAACCATGGTTTTGCATAAAAAGCCATGAAACCTAATTTTTCATGATATTGAACATCAGTATATACAAATGCGAAGATGAAGGACTACTTTGGTACTATAACATATATATCATGAATATTAAAATTTAGAACAAGTTGCTGCTTGTCATGATTATATTACATTTTTAAGAAATACTAGTTTAGGAGAGGGAGATCATCACCTCTTCATGTCCTGGAGGAAGTACAGTGATTGCTGTCCTGACTATTTTTGAGTCTTACCCTCTCTCTTGGGTATGTCCCTTTTACTCCCATACTCCCTTGAATTGTTGGAATTGAGATTCTTAGGGCTGAAGACTTGAATGAAAATGCAGGGGCATTCTTGGCACTTTTTGTACTGCCTAGGCAGGGAAAATAGCCATACTTTAATGTATTTTTAGTCCAGATCATAGTTAAGCAGACTGTGAATCTTAAAGAGAGTTTTAAAAGTTTTTTTTTTCTTTTTTCTTAATTTACAATTATGTATTCCTACTTAGGCCAGTTTGTTTTTTTTGGGTTTTTTTTTTTTTTTTTTTTTGGTCAGTAATTGTGTTGCATTAGATTTTTTTTTTTTTTTTTTTTTTACTTTTTTTTTTCCTGGAACAAATATATCTGAACTCAATACTATGATGTTTCTTTAAATGTAGAACTGTGCATCATATAAGGCACTTCCAGTTGCCCGGCCTTTATTTTCTAAATCCTAAAAGTGGTGTCAGTGTAAGTAATTTTTAGTGTAATGTTTTCCATAAGCAGTGAGTATATAAGGTGTATTATTCATATTATGACTTTAGGACATGTATTTGTAGTCCTTAGACTTAATAGAAAAGTGAAAAATTACTGGAGGTAATATATTTTACTATTATAGTTAGTAGCAAAGACAAATAGCTTGTTGTAACATGTAGTACATCAATAACTTTTACATTTAATTGTATTGCTTAGAGGCAAAATCACATCACTCTAAGTCAAGGGCAGGTGGATGGATAGTTAGATGGATAGATGAAAAACTAGATTAATTCATTTTATGAGTGACACACTTTGGAACAATAAAAAGAAGGGAAGAAATGCAGAGCAAAGGATGCAAATTACATCACACATTTTTCCCATGTTGATTTAAAAAAAATTGAAAGGAAAATTGTTGTAGTCTATGCGTACATGGTAGGAAACCGATTTTAGTAGAAAAAATGGAAAATGTTTCTGCAGTACTTTGTGAGGGGAAAAAAATTAATTGTTGGGACTTTTCATGCCTTGTTTCCTGTTATGTATTGGCAATATTGTTGGTATCTGGAAATGGAAAAATTACAAACTGAGATTTACATTATGTTTTGATAAATATTTTCAAAAATAGATGTTTTGTCAGCTTTTAAGATGTCTTGGGCATGCTGGAGGAGAAAAAAAATCGGATTCACTTGGATCCAAGGAATTTCTCAAAGGTCAGAACAATTAAGAGCAGTTGAAATATATATTCAGTTAAAAAAGAAAACATTAAAGAAATTTTCCAAGAGTTAGGAACTGACCTTGCTAGAGGGCTTGTACAGAGAGGAGAGCAAATAATCTCTGAGAAACAGAGGGGGCTTGTATTCAATCTTATTCTTCATATTTTTATTCCTGACCCAGTGAAAGATTGTCTTGATTTGTCAAAGGTCTTACATTTCTACCAGTTACCATGGCTATATGGGAGAAGTTGTAGTCTAGTTTTTGAAGCAAAGGAGAAAGAAAGTAGGTAGTAATTTGCAATAAAGTCAACAGATAGTGAAAAGATCCACACCGTAAAGACATTTAGTGTTTGGTAAGAATGGTGATAGCAAGGTGAAAGTGGAAAAGGACAATAAAGAATGTAAAAGGGTTTTTTTTGTTCCTGAGTTTCATGGTGAAAGACAAAATTACTAGGTATGAAATTGCATATATGTGAGCAGAGTCTCTCTGTATAAAAGACATTATATAGATATATATTGTAATATATGTATGTATTTTGTATAATAGAATATTATTGTAATATAGTAATATCATTATATAATACAATATTGCAGTTATTATATTATTACTATATTGTAATATTTTAATATACTATGTTGTAATATATTGTATTATACTATACCATATTATATATATATTTCAAAAATATTTATATCTATAAATATCTACTAAGACTCCCAAATTAAAGTGCAGTAAATGGAGAAAGTTCAGCATTTTTGACTAGTGGCATAAGTTGTAAAGAGAAATTAGAAGAGAAATACTAGAGATGAACAATCTCTTTCTTGTCCAGTAGGTAGGAGAATAACTGAGGAGAATGGGAGAAAGTTAAATTTGTACCCAATAGTTTTGATTGCATGGTTTAGTAGCCTGATTTTCCTTGGGATCAGAAACAGTCTGCCTGCAAAATATATAAACTATTAATAAGCAGACCAGATTGTCTTTTCTGTACAGCCTGCCACAAAATGAAAAATATTGAATGGGATTTGAATGGTGGTTAAATGATCCCTGGATGCAGAGATGAGTACTGGGATTATTTTAAATCCCATTTGTTTTCTTTTTTCTTTTTTTTTTTTTTTTTTTTTTTTTTTTTTTTTTTTTTTTTTTTTTAATTGCTGATAGTTGTAGATACTCGGTTTTATTCTGCTACTAATTTGTAATTATGCTTGTCCATTTTGGTAAAATTTCATATCAAGTCACAGGAAAAAAGGACAAATTGTTTATTTGTGCAAAAGAATAGTTTGGAAGAAACAAAAATTCTCAACTTTATTTGCTTGAAAGTTGGAACATTGTACAGCCAGAGTAGTTTGATGAAAAAACCATGAATTTCTAGGGGAAAAAAATAAGAAAGTAAAATACAGTGTCAAAACAAACTTTAAAATAAAGAAATATTAAGCCATTTACATTAGAAAACAAAAAGGTGAGGAAATTTTTAAAAACTGTCTGAAATGAAACTATAAAGAAACAAAACCTGAAAGACTTGGATGAATAAAAAGCATAAATAATAAAGGAGGAAGCTGGAAAGTCTGTATTGGAAAATGTATAAAAGTGTGCAAGAAGATTACTAGAAATTCTAAAGGCAATTCTAGCATGATTGAAGACAAAAGTGAAGAATGGAGAAAGATGGAAGAGATGAATTTGACATTTTTCAGAAGTGGTTTCCTGGTACAACTGCAGGTGGTTGCAGTTGAATTCCATAACTGGTGTAGTAATCAATTTCTGTTATAGTACTCGGATGAAACAAATTATGATATTACATAAATATGCAGTTGAAGAACACTAATAGCACATCAGGAGCTCATAGCATATCAGTAGGGATCCTGAAAGTAAGAGGACCCTCTGTAGTGAAATTGTTTAATCCTTGGATAAAAGAAATATAGAATAAATGGATGTCTGGAATTTAAATTAGTTTTTACTGTAGTTTAATTCTCAGATAATTCCATCGAAGAATAAGTTTTAGATTGTAAATTTAAATCATGTCTTAATAATAAACTGTCTCTCAAAATACCTTTATGGAAGAGATTCATAATTTAAAATACAGTTTTACTTGCTATTTGTGGAAGTGTGTAGGTATAATTATATCTGGGCATTTATTTAGAATCCAGACACTCAGATTATATTTCATATGCTTTCTTCAACAGTTACAAATATGATTAAGATAAAGATGTTTTAATGTGGGATTCACTCAAATATTGAAAATACAAGTTTGAGAGCACATGAATGTATTGGTATGTACTGCTCAGTCTTCAGAACAGAAATGAACATTTATTTTGTTTCATTGAAGTATGGAATAGAAATAACCACGGAGGACTTAAAAAACACTATGAGAGTTAAAAAACTCCTCTGACACTTGTCCCAGACTTGTACATTGCCCATAATTATTTAATTAACCAGTGTTTTGGTGTCTCTCCCTTGCTTGCTTCTCTGTTCATTTGCCAAAGAAAAGTTTAAGGAACTGTTTCCTTTTCTCTCTTAGTGCCAGCTAATGTTAAACCAGGCAATGTGTTGGTGCTCCTCTCTCTGTTCAGCCTGCTCAAATACATTCGACTTTGTCCCTGCACCCTATAATTATGTCCAAACTTCCCATTTGCCTCTGTTGATTTCTCCAGTTGTCTTAGATTGTAGTTTATACTTAATTCTGCACTTCCTACTCCTGTTTTCTTCCCTTGGAGAATAATATTTCTCTCTTCTCTCTTTTCTTGTCTTGAGATCCTTTTAAAAAAACTGATATGAGTCAACTAGTCGACTAGTATGTGTTTTGACAACACCCTAAACCTTCTCAGGGAGGAATTTTCCATTGGAAGCCTTTCTTCACAGTTTCTCTTTTTCTGTTTTTTGTAGAACTTGTGCCATGTTTGGGAAATGGACATATCAGATGGATAGCTTCTGTAGCAGAATGAGAAATACAAGGAAAAAAAAAAAAACCGAGGTAACTTTTGTATGCCAAGCCTTAATTTTAGTCTTAATCAAATGAAAGAAAATCTCTTCTGAAA
Organism: Sylvia atricapilla; assembly: GCF_009819655.1. Lineage (NCBI taxonomy): Eukaryota > Metazoa > Chordata > Aves > Passeriformes > Sylviidae > Sylvia > Sylvia atricapilla. The sequence continues at coordinate 85,566,317 of NC_089140.1, read as the reverse complement.
AGATTATTGTCCCAAATTTTTGTTTGGAGTAGATTTGACAAGGCTAAGCAAAGAGGATTCTACCTGTTACCTTTCAAGGTGTGTCTAAGGAAACCATCTTTCACTTGCTTTTTGGGTTCATTGGTACAGCTGTCATAACGCCACTGTGGTTATCCTCTTAGTTCTCCTTGGTAATACATTCAGCTTTCTTAGAAACTTTCAGAGATTTTTTTTTAAATGAATTATCACCAATACAGGTGAAACTCTTCTTAATTCTCAATTCTACAGTTTGCATTATTGCTAATACATTTCTGTTCAAGTATTTAATTTTGATAACTTGTTTTTGTATCATAGCATTTTCTTTTTTATGCATCACGTAAAGAGGTCAAAAATGTTCTCATACCATTTTTTTGCAGCAGTACCCTGTACAACTTTTTCAGGTAATTGAGTAAATAGGAAACATGAAACAGTCTCACACTGTGAGCTTGAATGTCATTTAGAGTGTGTTGCACAGCCATCTGACTTGCAGCCCACATGTAGATAACACAGTGGTTCTGCGTGTTAGCCCTTAAAAAGAAAACAACATTCTGAAACTCTGTGACCTGCATAAAATAAGAACTTTAGGGAGAATACTAGTACACACTTAAACAGTAGATAGTTGGCTGTAAAGATGAGTGTAGTTTTTTCTGCATCAGTTCATAAGATTTCATTGTAAATCAGCCCGGAAAACAAACAATAGGTGCAAGAAGGCCTCATGCCCATCGTGGGTTTGGTTAGTCATGATTTCTTCTTGTCTCTGAGGAAGCAGATTCAGTTGGTGGTGCTGTGTAAGCACTACTGAATCTGCCCAGAAATATGTTTAGGTAAATACAGAGAGGTAATTAACCTTTATCAGGCAAGTTACCCACAGCAAATCCTCACATGCTTGTGATAAAATATGAAAGACAGAATTTATCTTCCGGCTTTATTTTGGAACCTTTGTTTTTTTATATTGCTCTCACTGACACTAAATACGCCACTTTTTCATTCTAATCAGGTTTGTTGCTTTCTACTGCTTTGATGAATGGAACAGGTAGTACAACAAACTTCTGCCATATTCTGATAGTCCCAAATGTTTTCCACAGTAATTGTCGTTACTGATCAGCTTTTCAATTCTTTCTACTATAGCGTTGATTCTACTTAGAAGCCTTTTTGTCCTGGTTCCATCCCAGATCAGTGGGGGAAGGCATGGCAAAGTTATTATGTTGTTCAGTACCATCCTATGTCATTGCCAGGTTGGGAGAGAGGAGGTCTTTCTCTTGCTTACAAGGAGAGCATTCCTTTCCAGTTGGGAAAAAGGTTGATATGGTGGAGGAAGAGCTGGTCAGTATTTTGTTATGGGCTTTCAGTGCAAGTAATTTCTTTGTTTAACATTATTAGTAGTATTAATATTCCATTATTAGTATTCCATTATTAGTATTGTTGCTGTTAATTTTCTAATCACATTGCTGATTCCAATAAATTATTCTTATTCCAACCTGTGATCTTTGCCTTTTGATCTTCCACCTGGAGGGAGAGGGGAAGTGAGTAGCAGTGTGGGGTATTTTACTAGCAGGACTACTAAATTGGAGACTACAATTCCTAAAACGTGGCACTTTTCCAAAAAGACTTTGCTGGTTTCACTTTCCTCCATAGTCATAAGACTCTTCTCTCTAATTAGCTTATTTGGCTACAAAGCTAATAAAAACATAACAAAAAGTAGGAAAATCAGTATGTTTAAGCAATGAGTCGTGATGTAGAAGAAATACATAAATATTGTATAATACGTGTATGAAAGTGACTAGTTTTTGCAGCTGTTTACTGCTATAAAATTTGAATACAGAAAAAGGACTGCCATCAGTGTGAATGTGGTGACTGAATATAAACCCAGCATGTGTGTGTGTGGAAAGGGGCAACTTTTGAATAATGAGTGTTAAGAGTTACCTAGAAACTAGAGAACTAGGTTTCTTTTTTTCTGCTTGATCTCATTAGTTTTAATAGAAAAAAATATTAAGACAGTTTTTTATATTGTTTCTGGGAAAACATGCACAAAAAGCAATTAAATATTAATTTAGATAATATTGGAATGTTATTTATAATTTTCAAAATATCTATGTAGATGTTTTTCAATATTTTCTTTTATATATTATTTTGAATTTGTAGAGTTTCAATTGTGAATTTACTGGATTATGACAAAACATTGCTATTTCTTCTATTACTTCCCCCCCTTCCCCCTGTATTATGGGTAGCTAAGAACAGTGACGTGTTTAATAGAGCATATTTTTCTTTCTGTTCTCTGTGTGTCTCCAGCTCATCCACTACATTATTCTACCAGGTTAAACTGTATTTGTTTTCTCAAGTTGTCTAAAGTTCAGATACAGGCATCAGGCACTATTGAAGAAAGCTCAAGTCTGCACACAATTTCAAGATGTACAAATTGGTACAAATTAGTCCTGGATGATGCTCAAACTGCTCTTACTTAATTTTGGAGCATTCTTTCTAATGTGGTGACTGTAAAATATGGAATGATTATTTGTGGAGTAGTTTCTATTTATTTTGAACTTGCAATTTTTATTGGTTGTCAAAATGTCCTTTTGTGCAGTTGTAAAGGTAAGGAGAAATATATTCATGGTATAATCTTAAATTCAATTTCAACTCTTTTAAGAGCCAGTTCTATCCTTTCACATTTAACTTTGAAGGAGCTTAGGCCTTAGTATGTATCATAATTAAACATACATTCTATTTAGACTGTATAAATATAAATTCATATGTACTCTTCTTTGATGTCACTGAAGCTTTCTTGCTGGTACTATTGTCCAATTGGGAAATTATTTATTTTGTAAACAGTTTATGAAATGTTTTGTAAACTTTTTGTTGAGATTTTCTGGAATTTTGAATACCAGCAATTAAAAAATTCTGTCTGTTCTTGCTGTCTCCTAATTAGCAGTGCACAGTTCACACGCCAAAGTTACCAAGACTAAGCCTCAGAATTAATTTCCTGGGAACATTTCTGTAAAGCACTTTAAAACTTCAACACTATAATTGTTCTGCTGTTGTTCAGCTTTGTGCATTCATGTTCATGTATTTTTAATATGTTTGCTAATGTCTTTTTTCTTATATGGTGTCTGAACAACTACTAGCTGCTGCTTATTTTGATTGTGTATAATTTTCATGAGTAATTATGGTCTCAAGTTCCTCTCTCTCTTTGGCTGTAAATGGTTTTTCAAGCAGAATAGTAACCAGCATGAATTCAGTGAGCTGGCTCTCATTTGGTAATTATATTCCATGTGTCTTTTGTTTTTTCATTGAACATAGGTAGCTGAAATTTACGTTTTGTTTCTTTTATCTCTATATAAAACTCTCTCTCTATACATGGTATCATTAAGGTCTGTATTTTGTCCAGTAATGCTCGGCTTCATCTTGACAATACAGCTACTAGTGTTAATATAACAGAGGTAATTCTCCAGAGATTTGTGTATCTCTACATTGCAGGACATTCTTCCTTAAAACAGTCTGAAAGCAGGAAATGGAACGACTTTTTGTTTCTGATCTTGCACTACTTTTTGTTCTTTTTCAATCCTAAATTAAGGAATAAAACCCAGCCTTTCTGAATCCACTTTAGGTGGTTTTTAGACTTGAAACTGAAAGAAGTTAACCACCTTGACTTTATCTGCTACACCTTTACATGGAAATGTTTAAATCCCTCCCTCAAATAAACTCCACCCTTACAACCTAAATGTCATGATATTGTGGATTTAACTTCATATACTTATGAAGTTGTCTTACTGGATTTATCCTCACTGATGAGCTCTCCATCAGAGGTAACTCAAGATTTTTGTGCACCAAGAAACTTGTTGACTTGTGCTTACAGGTTTGCAATACCTTGTTGTTGCAGTGGCCTCTCTGGTATTGACATCTGAGGGGTATGTATTCCACAGAGAAGGAATAGAAGATAGAAGGAAAAGAAAATGAGGAGTGATGGAGACTTCCTTCTTATCATGCCTATTTTCCAAAGTATGTAGATGGTTTGGTTTTCTTTGAAGTTAAGCTGTATTTTGCTCTGCTTCCCTGAGCACTGGATTTGGAAATTGTATACAAGGGTTTGTAGGGAGATAAGCTTTGGTATTTATGGTGGCAATGATTTCCACAGTGTGCACAACATTCTATTGTATAGTTGGAATATCTGTAGCTATTGTCAATCATTATTTTGCTACTCAAGGTGACATCTAAATAATTGTGTGAGCCAAGGTTATAATTTCATTACTGTACAAAACGCAGGTGATCGTGCATGCTTTTGATCAAAATCATTCTTTACTCATAGTAGTAAAATAAAAGGGATCAGAGAAAATAGAAGGTCCTGCAATAATCTAAGATGATATGTGTGTATTATCCTAGGAGTTTGCCTAAGCCAACAAGTTACCTCTGACTCTTTGTGGCTTTAAACCCTAGATTAGTAAGAAAATATTCACAGTTTTACCTTTGGAAGGGTATCTTCAAAATGCTTTTTATTTGCTATGGAATTATATAGAAGAATATTTAAACTACTGTGAGAGTTATTATTTTTAAAAGTTATGTAAGTCCTGTTTAAAGAAATAGTTTTTCCAAAAGCATAGAGATTTAGTACACTAGTTACGTGGCTTGCTATAATGAGTGAATCTGCTTCCTTTCCATTTTAATGACAAGGGATTTTTTCCCTTACTTTGAAGTATATTGTGGTTTTAATCAAGTGTCTCTAAAACTACCTTGCTGTAGTATTGAATTCATTCATGTCTGTCCTGTTTCCGACCAGGATAGGGTAAATTTTCACAGTAGCCAGGAGGTGGCATGGCTAGGAGGAAGAAGTCATCTTATACCACCTCTTTCCTTGCCAGAGTGAGGGGAAGGGGCTCTTCCGGGAAGAAGGGGTTCCTTCTGGTTGACAAAACTTGGCAAAGGGAGCTGCCCAGTATTGTCAACTGTTGTTTAAGGGCTTTTTTCTGTGAGAATTTTCTTATACCCTCTGCCTTTAGAATTGCTGCTGTTACTGTTTGTTTCCTTATTTCATTGTTGTTTTCAGTAAACTGTTCTATCTTAACCCATGATCTTTGCCTTTTAGCCTTCAATTCTCCTCTCCAGCCTGTTGCAGTGGAAAGTGTGGGGCTGGGGGTCAAACAGGAGAGAAAGAAAAAGAGAGGGGAATGTGCCTTTGGAGAGTCTCAGTGGGTGCACTGAATTGGGGAATGTCACTGCCAAACCATGAAAATGTCACAGTATTGAAATGAAAAGTACAGGTGTTGAACATTCTTCTGTTGCTGTTAATACTGTGATAACTTTTTTACTCATGGCTTACATAATTAAAATTCCTTCTTTCTGTTTGTTTATCATGATAAACATTTTATCATCAAATAAAAATATATACACTTGCTCCTATAAATAGTGCAAGGCTTTCTGGTCAGGAAGGTCTAAGGCAATAATATGAAAAGGTTTCTTTTCACTGGCTTTCAAAATTTTTCTGTATGGGTTAGAAGCAATAAAAGTTTAATAAGCTAGAATACTAGAGAACAACAGAACCTGTATCAGCCTGTGTGATATAGTGTACAAATATAGATTGTTTAAAGTTCATCTGCAGACCTATGAAAATGTAAAATGTTCTTTGTCAGTTAAGGATCTTAGGAAAATAAACAGACACAAACCAACATCACCAACAAAAACATGGTCTTGTTGTTTGTTTCATCTAATCTAGTTTTGACAATATTGTACTGGAAATGCATTTTTAAAAATTCTTTTAATGAATGCATAGAGAGTAAAATAGAGCTCCATTACTCATGAAAAGCAAGGCCAAACTGCAGCAGTATTTACTTGATGACTTAGAGAAAACTCAAAAACCTTTCACTCTCATGTAATATTTTGAAGTGTGACTGAAAAAAATTTGTATTGGGTTGAGTGGCAGTCTCTGTCCAGTGTCTGGAAGCAATTGCTGGCAGATAAGTAGCAACAGTATATTTGACAGCAGATGTGGATTTGTAGATTCACACCTGAAATAAATTTTTACATCTGAAATTGTTCTATATATAGTTCTTGTACCAAATGTAAGAAGCTGTCAGATTGCAGGACTCAGTGATGACTTACATAAGCACATTTTTTGCTTTTAAAAGAAATTAAAATATAGCCCTGCACATGATATCAAGATATCCACCAAATCAAAATAACTGGGTAATTATAATTAGATTAGGGAGACCTGTAAGACTGGTTTACAAAAAGGATTAGATGAATTAAATATGTTCTGGCTAATCAGATGTCCACACAAACATTAGCTTAAATCTCAAGGAAGGCAGATAATTATTTAAGGACAAGAAAAGAAGCCTTGCTTGTTAAAATAATTCAATATTCGGTCTAAGTAACAAATAATTTTCCTGGATTGAAGAATCAACTATGGGAAGAAGTGGAATCAAAATATTAAAATTAGAATCCATAACATATGTAAAAGCAGTCCTGTGCTGGGATGAAGGTAACCAACCTGATGTTGAGGGTGACCAAAGGCCTTTTGAATTTTTACTTGTTGCATTGGTTTTAGAAAAAGGTCCTGATGGTTTTTGGCATGGGAAGTAGCTAAAAGTAAAAAAAAACCTGTTAATTTTGGGCTCAGGTTTAATGTACTTCCTCACATCACACATATTATATGTGCAATGTGTTTTTATACACAAAACCAGAGTGAATACAGAATGATACTGTATAGAGAGGAGATGTATGAAAGCCAGCTCCACAGTCATCTGTTTAGTAATTGAGACTTTTTAAGCATCTGAGCAGAGTTGTTTTGCTGCTGACAATTGCTGTGTTAGTAGATGGGATCCAGATAATTCTTTAGGTCCTCATTAAAGATTTTGATATAAAAATATTAGTCATGAACGTATCCTATCTCCCCAACTGATAGTTGAAATAGGTAAGCTAAGTAAACAGCTGGAAGGTTCAACATAGACAAAGAGAAGTAATATGCCCTGTCAGCTGTAAAACTCCGTTATTTCATTGCTCTTAAATAATCACTGAATATTGCATTTGTAGCAGAGTGGATCAGGAGTCTCCTAAAATTCAGAAGTCTAGGCTGAAAGGCACAATCTGCAAAAGTTTTATTTGATACCTCCTAGTCAGTCTCAATGACAGCAAACATGCTTCAGATTATTTAAAAGTGAACCTGTGTTCCATTAGCTGCAGGAGTAGAAAAGCTTGAATCAAAATGATAGCAACAGTGCTTTGGATAAGAGGTGAAACTGGAGTCACATGTGCACAAACAAGGCACCCATCCATGTTAAATAGGTCAAAGGAATTTAAATGCATGTTGCCATACTGTTTGACTGATAATGTATATTGTTTCAGGCTATATTAATTTTATATAGTAACTAGTAACTCATTATATCTAGATTAGAGAGTACTCCTTTATAAAGAGATTATTTGTATTTAATGTGTGCTAATTAATCACATTGCTGTATCTATTTTTAGAATAATTAGATGCCTCACAAAGAAGTTAATTATCTGGCATGAAAAAATGCAAACTTCTGATGTGCTATAGGAGAGAAGGGGTTTTATATTAAACTAGATTTGTTCTGAAGATTTACTTTACAGGGAATACAACTTGTGCTAATCCTGACTGGTTTTGTCTCAATCACGAATGATGGTAACTGTACAAGATTTGTTCTGTAGAATCCAATACCATTACTGTATGTTAATTTGCATTCTGGATTTGTTTTATAGTGAAGAGCTCACCAAGAGAAAGAATTCAGGTACTTGCACTTTGTTATTTGTTTCATTTGGGCAACCAGAACATCACAACAGAAACAGAACTAGACAGTGACTGCATCATGTTAGCAGCATGGCAATCACTGTGAAAAAGGAAAGCAGACTTCCTGAAAACTTGTATTGATTTACCTCTAGATTACAGTGCTTTTATTACTTACAAATAGAGAAGGGTGTAGAGGATACTTTTCCCCCTCCTGCATTGACTGGGTTTGACCAGTTGAATGCATAATTAAGACATCCCTGGCTTCCTTTTGCAATCTTGGATGCTTCTTCCAGTCAGATAGCCAGTTGTTCTTCTGTTCCCTATAAATCTCAACTCTGGACCACCTCTTCTTCCAGTAACATAGAAAATATCCTTTTCCTGTCTTTAATCCTGTATGATTTGCACTTGTCTTAAATAATACGCATTTCTAATAATTCTAGGTACTGCTGTTTGGCTGTTTTTATGGGCAACAATGAAAATACCTAATGGGTGGGAAAATACCTAATGACCCTTTCTCTGGAAAAAGGTATTTTATAGAAAAATGAAATTTAATGGCAGACATATAGTAGCATCTTCTCCAAAGAGGAGTAATATCATCTACACACAATCATCTAATAATTTAATAATTGTGCCTTATCACTTACTGACCACACTTGCGGTTACAATTCAATAAACCACTTTTGGTTTATACCAGTGATTGCTGTATAATAATATATACAGGTTTAATTATATGAGCCAGAGTACTTCAAAGGACATATGGTGTGTTCTATGATCCTGAACTTTGGAAAAGTAAGAAAAATAAGAACCCAAATAATAAATTAATCTCCAGCTCTTGCAAGTAACCTGAGATTTGACTAATAAATGGTAATTTCTTACAAGAAGTTCTATGATAGGGTTTTTCATACAATCATAAAGTTGTTTAGGTTGGAAAAGGCCTTTAAGATCAAGTCCAACCATCGACAAACCACCACTGTCATATTCACCATTAAACCATGTCCATTAGTGTCCTATCCACCGGTTTTTTAACATTTCAAAAATGGTGGTGAATCCACCACTTTGGGCAGCCTGTTCCAGTGCTTGGAATCCCTTTTGGTGGAGAAACTCAGTATCCTATCTAAACCTTCCTGGGCACATCTTGGGGCCATTTCTTCTCATCTTACCACTTGTTATCTGGGAAATGAAAGTGATCCCATTTCACTAGAATCTCCTTTCAGGCAGTTTTAGAGAGTGATAAAGTCTCCCCTGAGCCTGCTTTTTTGCAGGCTAAACAACTCCAGCTCCCTCCACCACTCCTCACAAAACCTGTGCTCCAGACCCTGCATCAGGTTTGTTGCCCTTCTCTGGACACGTTCCAAGTACCTCAGTGTCCTTCTTTTATTGAGGGGCCCAGAACTGGACACAGCACTCAACCAGTGCCAAATACAGGGAACAATCACTGCCCTGGTCCTGCTGGCCACGCTATTCCTGATGCAAGCAAAGCTGTCATTGGCATTCTTGGCCACCTGGGCACAGGCTGAATTATGTTCAACCACTGCTGACCAGCATCTTCAGGTTCTTTATCTACCAGGCATTTTCCCAGCCACTCTGTCCCCAGCCTTTAGCTCTGTAGTTGTTGTGACCCCAGAGCAGGGTGTGGCACTTGGCCTGGCTGAAGGCACTCAGTGCCACCTGGAATGTTACACTCAGGCCATTGCTCTCATCCCATTGTTCCAGCTTATCCAGATTCCTCAGCAGAACCTTTCTGCCTTCCAGAAGACCGGCACTTTCTGGGCCTGGGCATCCAACCAGTTTTTACCCAGTGAGATACTGCACTTTTCTCATGGTGTATTTAAAATGTCAGCACAAGCACTAGTTTGTTCTGTAAGCAGTGATCAGAACATGTAGGTTGTTAGGTTTGAGCATGTAATTTTTATAAAGAATAGGATAATTAATTGTGTATATAAGCACATATTTCCTGCAAGTCTTCATTGTATCAAGGAGCTACTGTTAGGATTCGTAACATGAAATCAACCTTTTTGGTTTCAGTCTTCAGTGTTTTACCATTTTCAAAGAAGGTAGACCTCTTCTAGACTTGTCATGTGCCCACATTTCTGAGTAGTGCAAATTACCCAGCTTTTCTTTGTGTCCTTCCATGGATTAGTCATGATTTTTTTTCACAGTGAGGTGTCCAGATCATTCAAACCATCAACTTAAAAATAGAAGTAGAACACAGGAAATCAGTAGTATTGACTCACAGCCCTAATCTAGTGTCTGAAATATAATTTTATGTTTGTCTTGCAATTATTGACTTTTTCTGTGTATCTATAATGTCTTTTCCTTTTTTCCATGCAGAGAATTTATGAGATCAGATTTGTAAATTATTTGAAAGCAAAAATGTTCTTTGAACTCTTAGAAATGTACCATAGGTAATATTTGCACTAATCCCTGCTCTCTGCTGTGTGACAAGTGTCATTAAACAACAAAAAAATATACCACTTTTCCTTGTTGAGGAAGCTAAATTTACTGCTATCTGTGATACCCAGCAAGTTGGGTATATTAAATGATGGCAGTGCTCTGAAGGTGCTAATCTACTGAGGAGGTAGGTAGTGATGTTGTTAATGTCCCTCTGAGGTACATCATGGTAGATTAACATCAGACATCTGGGAGCTGTGTTGATGACACAGCGAGGAAGGAATTATTAGCAGGGCCAGTCGTCCTCCAACAATGTGCATTGAGCATTGCTGTGGTCTCTGAGGACACAGAGAAATGAGTCTTGTTTTATTATCAAAATCAGGCTATAAATCTTCTGTGCAGTTTATAAAAAAGTATGCTTTTTTTGTTCCTTAAACAACAGGGTTTAATTGTTTGTATTAAAATAAAACACTGCTGTTAAAAAGCCAGCAGGTAGCCTTAATATTATGCATCAAATCATTTAAACATAAACTGATACCCTAGGGTATGAGCTGTAATCAATTCATCAGAGATTCCTAATAATGAAGCAATTAATTTGGGAAAAGATATCACTTGCCTTCCAGAGCTGTCAAGTTGCATTTCAGTTCATCCCCTTCTCACTTCTTCCTTCCCTCCTCTTGGCATAACCGAGCTTTTACTCACAGCCATTCGTGTCAGACTTCCCATCTGTCAGAGCATTGGTGCTGCCTGAAGAGACACTACACAAACACTCATATCTAAGCAGTTTAACTTGAACCAGATGCATGCCATGCACTCTTAAAATTGTATTCAATACTGTTTGCCTTTTATGTAGTGCTTTCCCAAAGTAACAGTGCCTTTAGGAAGGAAAAAAAGAGCTGAATCAACCAACAAACTCAAGCCCCACTGAGCAGTGCAGTTGCAAGATTTATCACAGTCCTTGGTAAAGGCAACAAGAGCATGGAGGAGAATCTGATCATGTAATTTAGGTGGTAATGAGATCATTGTTATTTCAAAGCTTATACCATGATAATATATAAATCCAGAGACTAAATCCTAAAAATGAGATGTGATAATTGAGTGCAAAATGAAGGTGTGAAGAATTAATGCTAATCTTCTGGACAAACACAACTGCCACGTGGAGCTGTGTGTTATGTAGCAAAAGCTGCTATGCTAAAACAACTTGTTGTATCTGTGGTACAATAACATATTCAAGTATTCCCCAACTAAACTGGAAGTAGGCATACACATGGCCTTAGCCAACCTTTTTTATATCAGCAGTGAGAGTGACTTTGGCAGGCGAGTTGACTGCAATTGGCTGTGCTCAGCACCTTAGCAGATGTGCTCAGCACGCATTAGGATCTGACTATTTTGTCTCTGTGAAGCAAAACACTGCTGAAAGCCACTGGAGATTTTGCTTAACTAAGGTTTCCAAATTGGCCACTGGGTCTGTTTTCACTCGTAAAAAATATGTCATTATCCCCAGGATTCTTTTTAATCTTCAGAAATATTCTTAGTCTAGCTAGTATTTTGTGTGCTGGATTGGAAATATCCTGAGTGAAATATAATATGTTTTGAATTAGACAGGCCTACCTTTGCAATTGTACAGGTTTAAGAATGATGTGGAATGATTAAGATGATGTTAGGTGATGCGGCAGTGGGGGGCTCATTTTTCTTGTAAAGGACTGATTATAACATGCTCCTCAAGGAATTTATTTTCTAAGGAATAGTCTTTTAAGTCTACCACCTCACAGGCCTGTTTCCAGCCTTCATGGTGGTAATTATCACAGAATCACAGAATGTGCTGAGTTGGAAAAGACCTATGAGGACCATCGAGTCCAACTCCTTGCCTTGCAGAGGACATCCCAAGAGTGACAGTGTGTGCCTAAGAACATTGTCCAAACACTTCTTGTGTTTGGACAACTCTGTCATGCTGGTGCTGTGACCACATTCCTGGGGAGCCTGTTCCAGTGCCTGATCACCCTCTGAGTGAAGAACCATTTTCTGATGTTCAGCCTAAACCTCCCCTGATCAGCTTCATGCCATTTCCTTGGTCATGGTCAGAGTTACAGAAAGCTGGAGGTTGTACTTGCACAATATTTTTGTAATTTTATCACACACTTAAACATTGTGCTTCTGTGTAACAATAGAACCTTACGGTTATTTGTAGGATTATTGTGTTGTTAAAAATTAATCAGAAGGAGATAGCTCCAAATAGTGCGTTTTCAGAAGCACTATATCTTATAATGAGTAATGCATAAGGTGTTAAGATTTAAAGTCTCTGAATTCCTCTGTGTCATTTGGGAGTCACTTATTACTTCTTCACCAAGAAATATACTGGATTGGTTTTCATTTTGTCTGCCTGAATTAAGCTATGAACAAAAGGTGATTGAAAGTGCATTGCCAGATAGATTGCCTTTGGATGTTCCCAGGTCAAGAGAATACAGCCTGTCTCTAGCTAAAAGTAGAAGTAATATTTTCAGTGAAATTTGGTAATAGTCGAAAGAAAATGACCAACAATTTACCTAAATAGTAATAACAGTGAGTGAAATAACTGCCAGTAAGAATCAGACAGTAAGCTGTATTTGTAAAAATCCACAAAGTATGATTTGACATCTCCTGGATAGCTGTGCTAGATATCAATATGAATAGAGAGAACTCCACTCATAATGTCCAATGTACTGATCAGATTTCTTGTTAAAGCTTTTGAAAGGCTTGTGCTCTTCTGGCTCAGCTCCAGAGCAGCAGGTCTTATACCTGTGCTAATGTGGGACAGATCAATGGTTGCAGAAAGATGAGCTTCTGGAAGCATCACATTTATCATTGTGTCTGGATCTATGAAGGTGATTTCATTCCCATCACTCTCTGGAGACTCTTCTCTTTGTGTGCATCTTTTGAAGGCAGAATTTGTTTTCAGGCCTTCAGATATTTTTTTTAATAAGGAAGTGGTTTAAATGCTAGATTATAGATTAGAGATTACATTATATCAGACTAAATAAATTGTTGCCTATTATGAGAACTTGCTCTTGCTTTGTATATGAACTTTGTGGTACTTGACTGAGATTTTTAATCACAATATGTAAATATTTAAAATCAGGTTTTTGCAAGGTAATGTCTGCATGCACTTATTCCTAGACATCCTTGCATTGAGAACCTGACTTTCCCCTCCATTAGTTTTTCTGAATGAATTTACAATTATTTGTGTTCAGAAGGTTTATTTTAGCCTGTTACCCAAGAATCTTATCAACACTATTTAGACAGCAGTGAGTGCCCTTTCACCCGTTATTTTTGCTCTCTGAAATGACTTTATAAATTGAGCAGTACTGTCCTTTTTTTTTTTTCATTGGCCTGTTTCCTAAAACATTTTATTTTGATTATAATGTATGCCATTTTACTTGGCCATGAGCTTAACTAAAATGTGGGAATTGAGCTGAGTTCTTTCTAACTCCTGCCTCATTCCTTGTTTCTCAGCTTCAATCTCATGTGGATTTAACACTTTTCTATTACCCTCACAGGCTGTGAGATGTGTTAGTCCATTAGGATCATGCAGCTGCCTATGTAAGTGTTAGATAAATCAGATGTCTTCACAAAGTCCTCCTATGCCTTATTTGAATTTTAGAAGCATTGTGAAGGGAAAGAGAGAAGACAGTAGTCAGGAGACAATTTTTTTTCCAAATCTGCCTACAGATTAAGGTGAAACTGATGAAGCAGAATAATGTCTGTGGACCCAAAGATCTTAACATGGTAGTCTTCAGAATCAGAAATGAAAAAGACTTCTTTAGATCCAACAAGAATCTCTATTTCTCTGGAAATTTTGGATCAGTTTCAGCTATTGTTGCTGGCTTTCTTTATCTAAAGAGATTGTTTTCTCATAATTAAAACATAAGGTGTCAGAACAATTTTTCTTCAATTATTTCCTCTTCAGTAGAAATATTTTTCTCTGGAAACATACCATCATGCTTAATGACTAAGAAACAAAAGAAATATACTTTTAAAAAATCCACAGCTCACAAAACTCTCTGAACTACTGAGGACTTTCAGGTTTACATAGATCTAATCATAGATGGTTGTTGTTATTTTTACAATATATCCAATACCAACATGATCTGTGTGGAAATACATCTCATTTTCCTTGTGTCCTGACCTTTTTCAAAATCAAGGCCAAGGAAATAAATAAATAAAAAAAAAACCACCCATAAAACAACCAAATCCAACCAACCAAACAACAACTTTGAGGGAAAACCCCCTTCAAAATCACACTAAGTCATAGCTTTCTGGTTGAGAGTCCTAATGAACTCAGTATATTAGAACTCATAGCAAGACATTAAAAAAAAGTAAAGCTATTGGCAGATACAGCTGGGAGGTTTACCTCAACGTGGCAGGTTAACATCACCCTGTGAATGATAATGGATTAAACCTGGAGCTGGGAAATGTTGTAATCTCTCTTGTGACTGGGAAATCAAGGAAAAGCTGCATTGCTGATATAAACTAGGCAGTCTAACAGCTTTTACTCTTGGCAGAAAACTCATTTGCACACCCAGGAGGTGTCTGGGAGCTGACAGCATCTGTGTCAGGTCAGGTATTTCACAGTTCTGTATGTTTCCTTTTTCTTTATTGAGGTATTGCTAAGAATTTTAAAAAATTTCTGCTACCTATTTCTTGAATAAAGGATTCATATATTAATGGTTAATAAAATCATAAAGGTCACAGAGAGGTAAAGTAGCTTGCAAGAGAAAGATTACAGAGCACCAGATGATGCAGGTTTAATGTTCATAACAAACAGATAGCAATTGTTCTTTAACTCAACACATAGCTTTTAAGTATCCTCTACAACCTTTTGCTTATTGTTGATACTTTGGACTTAAGGAAAACAAATAGATGATTTCTTAAAATAAGGATTCTACAAGTTTTCTTCCTGTGCTGACTAACACATTGCTTCTGGCTCAAGATTCTACGGAGCTGCAAATTGGAAAGTATTCATAGGGAATAGCAATGCCTGGTTTCTTTCTTTGTTCCCTAACTCCTGCCTAGCCCTCTTCTGCTGGCCACTGCTGGAGACTGAGTACTGGGATAAGCATTTCTTTGGCTGGATGCTCTTTTGCAGCAGTATTACACATCTCTAAGGCTTGGACTCACCAGGCTGTTGGACAGAGTTTGGCAAGGTCTACATCAGCATGTAAGTCCATGAAATAGAACAAGATCTTTAGACAGGAGCTGAGAACATTACATGGAACATCAATGGTAGGCATTACTCAAGGTTTTTCTTTGAACTAGGTTTAATTTCATCTTCTGGACTGAATATCCCTCATGTGTGTGATCATGATATATTTGAATCAATAGTGGGAAACAAATCATGGTTTGTGTACTCTTGAAACAGTTTCTGGTCTGATTTCCTTTAGAGGTAATCAAATTTGTGCTCACCCAATCTATCCAGTGTGCTGAACCAATTCACAGAAGGTAGGCACATAAAGAGATTTGTGTCAAATTTACACTGATATTCTGAGATAAGATATTAATATAACTCAGATCTGCTTAGTCTTGGCTTCTTGCAGAAAGACTTTCATTTGCATAGCTGGCTTCTGTTTCGGAATGACTCCTATATGGTATGTGGGGCTGACCTGATGGCACAGCCATGCAAGTCCAGTAATTAGTTAATTAGCGTTATTAAAGTGTGTGTTTAATAGGCATGCCTGCGGTAATAAGATAATTAACTACATTGGATAATTAACTAAGTTTAATACAAACTTACATGTTGGGGAGAATGAATCAGGGAAACCTTATAAATATGATTGCTTAGCAAAAGATTCTGAAAATATGAAACCTATAATCGGGATAGAAATAAAAGCTTACTTTGAGTTGTAGGATACTAAGTTTTAGTTACTAATTAACCTGAAAACAATAGTCTAGCTAGCTAAAGGAGAATCCCTTCTGATTCAGCAGAACCCTTTCTGCTGGCTAAGGGATCCAAAGGTCGATGTAGCAAAACAGAAGTTTAAAGAGTAGTTTTTAGAGTTTAAAATATAACACAGTATGGTAATATAGTAGTTCTTATAGGCTGTATGTAGATTCTATAGGATTTTGTGTCTTGTGTTTGTTGGTCACTGAAAATTAGAATATTCATCACAAAAGGAGATATAATGTATTGTAACAAGGACCTCGCTCTCTTACCTCCTCTTACCTCCTCTTACCTCGCTCTCTTCCTCCTCTCCTTCCTGCTGCTCTTAGCTCTCTTACCCTTCCTCTTCCCCCTATTCTCGCTCTCTCTTGCTCACTTCCCCCTGCCACTTTGCTCTCTCGCTCCCTCCTCACTTAGCCCACACCCTCCTATTCTTTCTCCCTCTCTCTTTGGGACTGCCCTTCAGCCGAGGCTGGTGGCTGAAGGCAAGGCCTTTTTACCCACGACCCTTGCAATAAAACCACATATTCTAGAAAATACAGGTTGGCAGAATTCCTTGTCCCAGCCGTCCACGGACTCGCCTACATTTACAGAGCAAGTTTGTATCAAATGTTGCTGAAGTCCATCCTTTTTCTTGGTGACACAGAGGAGTTTTCTGTATGACACAGCTCACTGAGGAGTCAAGAATAAGTTCACCAACATGATGATGTGTATGTTTTCTGCCTGTATTTTTAAATTACATTGCTGTCACATAACAGAGAAATAAAAGTGATGCAGGCACTGGAGACCACCTCTGCAGGTGCTCATTTATATTTAGGTGGAACAATACTGCTGTCCTGAGGCAGTGACAGAGGAAAGATCTTTAAAAAAGCACTGGAGTGCTGGAAAAATCTATGAGGCCAGAAATTCTGGGAAGACAAGGACCAGATCAAATTTCTTTTGGCTTCTGTGCAGGTAGAAGAGAATGTCCATCAACTTTGCAGAGCAGGCTGACTGGTTTGGGAATTGGACTGATAATCCGTGCTTGTCGCATTGGGAGTAAAAATGTGGATGCCACTTCTTTGAGGAGAAGATCTGCTCAGTCAGATTTGGCCTTTGCCAGCACCTCCTGGTGAGTTCTTGCAGTCATTGTGGTTGCAGTATGAAACTGGTCTGTGGGATCCCATCAAACTCCAAATAATGGCATCATGCTTATGTGGCAGGAATGAAGGGTCAAAAATTCACTTGTAGCTTCTGTTCTTTTGTCATTCTGAGATATCTTTGTCCTTTTGAAGGAAGGTTTTGGAGAATTTTTATTATGGAAATAGTCGTGTGCAGACATTCTGAGATTTTTAAAACCTGAAAGGAAACACCTTGTCCTAATTACCTGAAAAAATGGGAATTATTAGGAGTAAAGTATTTTGCATTTTTTCTACTCAAAATCACATAGCTGAAGCAATACCTAAAGATTTTCATCATCATCAAAAAAAGATAATGTCACGGCATTGTTGTCCCTCTACCAATGACAGCATAAACACCATCAGATTCAGGCCAGAAATAAGTATTTTCAATGCAAATACCAGCACAGATATGTAATTAAATTTCATCCATTCAGATAAAAATTCCATCTGCAGAACGGATTTTATTTCTCATTTTTTATTTTTAAAAATGTTATGTTTCATTCTGAATTTTGAGAGAATCAGAAATAATTTAAGGAGGATATATTTAAGGACTTTGCTCTGACACATCACTACTGCTTGAAATCTTTGGCGGTGTATTATAATTTTATTTTATTTTATGTCATCTTAGATTGTTGGGTGCAAACAATTCAAATTCTGACTTCTGGTGGTTGTTTTAAGGCTTTTTTTGTAATATAGTAAGAAAGTACTAAATTAAAGAGTGGGCTATTCATGTGAGATGATAAATCTCACAAATCACTTTGAAAGACTTTCTGCAAAATATTTATTATCAAGGTGAGTGAAAACCTTTAACACCTAATGAGGTCAGTGAGAGCTGAGAGTTTCCTCCAAGAATATGTCTGGTGAACTATAGATTTGAGTTTCCCTTGGAAAATGCATCCTACTGTAAGTCTGTGTTACAACCTTTTTAATGGTTGGTGGAAGACCTAGATCTGACTTTAGGTTTAAACAAGGTAGGTGTTTGGGTGAGGATCCATGATTTACAGAAGGTTTATCCTCAGGTTAAGGGGAATAAAATGCACTTCAATTTTAGGGCCTTCAGTTGGATAATGTAAGAGTCTTCAGGTATAAAACATTAATTTTTATGTAGTAAATCCTCCTATTGATGCCTTGGAGTGGCTAGCTAAAACAGAGGCTAGACAAAATTAACTACATAAAAGTGGGTATTTGTTTAAAACCTTCAGTAGGCACACCTTAGGCAGTCAAAAGCCTCTGAGGGGCTGCACCCAAGATGGACAGCAGTCATGAGTTCTTCAGGAAGTTAAAAATTTGGTCCATTTACATATTAGATGTTAATCCTCTAATTACAGTTTCATGTAACAAAGTAATTTACTCCAAGTTTGCACCTCACTCTCCCTTCACTGTTTACACATCTTAGGGCCTGAGGCAATAAGGTGTCCTTGAGCTTCAGCCCTAAAGAGGAATGGTTTTGTCTGGATAAAATGGGAGAACAGTAGCCATCAGGCTATGGAGTTTTAGAGTTATACACTAAAGCAGTACAGGATCTGAAAAACATAAAAGCTAAATCCTAAGGTATCACTATCCTTTATCTGACTGCACAGGCAGAATTTGCAGCAACATCCAGGACGTAGTACTAGAAAAACTCTGGGGTTTCTTTAAACTCAAAACCAACACATATCACTGGCATAGTCTGAATAATACCTTGTTGCTAAAAGCTTTTCCACATTAGACTATTACGCTCTAATGATTATAGCTGTACTTTACATACAAATACTGTCATAATGTAGCGGTAAAAGAATAAGTTATGCATATATAAGTTTGAGCTAATTCTAACTTTCGAAAAATAACCATTTACATGTTTATTACCCTATTTGATGCAAGAATGACTCTTCTTTTGCAGTAATGGCCCCTGGAATGACGTAAGATAACACCCATACATTCTGTCGGGCAAACCCACATGTAAATACTGAGACATTGGTGTGTGCTCCAGTATGGACTGTGATCATATAGTAATCTCTTCCTTTTGCAATATATGATAATCACATGAACATTTTGTGCAAAATAGTATTGTGAGTCTGTGTAATGGAGCAGAATTGAGATACTTTTGTTTAAATAGAAAAGTTTGGGCTTGATATTGAAATTCACCTTGCTTTTAGTGTAGTCACACATTTAGGGAAAGTATTTCTGGATGTTTGAGCATGACAGAAACTTTGCAGCTTTTTGGGGTAAGTATTGTTCTGTTAGGAATTAAATTAGTTTTCCATCAGTATTTAAATTATAAAAGAAAGGAAAACAACAGAAACTCTGGTCTTTACTGAAGCTGTAACTGCTGCTTCATGGAAGAATGGATTTAAAATACTTAATGCTAATAAATGTTGTGTTTCTCTGTTAAAAAGGGCATATTTAATCTATGCCTGAGGAGAATTTTTAGAAATATACCAAGACAAACTTGAAAAATTTATATTACAACAGGGCTGTTGGGGAAAGGGGAGGCAAATGATTTTTAAAAGTTATTAGAACTTTCTTTTTTTGCCCCACTTTTTTTTTTTTTTTTTTTTTTTTTTTTTTTTTTGTGAAAATACTGCTATCTGTATGATGGAAGAGATGAATTTGAGAAATATGGGAATCAATTTGGCTGAGCTAGAGGTGTTGAAATGGCTCCCAAGTCTATTAAAACTTTCACACATCCACATTTCCAAACTAATATTTGACATCACCTGTCCTATCCCAATACAGCCTGTCAAGAGGAATGAGAATGGATGTAATATGACAGCTGCTTTTAAGTAAGTGAGAAAAAGTGCAGCTGCTGTTTCTCCTCTTGATTGTAGGACATGGGACACAATGGGCTGCATGAAATACAACACAAGACCTTGTCTAAAGAGACACAATTAAGGAGGCAGGATTGAACTATCTGCAGGCATTGCACATTTAGTGATCTAGCAAAGAATTGGTAACATGATAATGGGTGGAGGGGAGGAAGAAAAGAATGAAAAGAGGAAAAGTATATTAAAAGAGAAAAAGACGTAAAGGGAGAGCAGTAAAGATACACAAATACAATAGGAAGATATTAATCTCAGGGTGTCATCTCTGATTAATGAGAAGCACATTGGTGAAAGCTGAGAGGATGCATCCAGTAATATATATCACTATGTGCTGTACGCATTCCTTTCTATGTTTTTCTTGCAGTTTTTGGTCCTTGCTGTTGTTGGAATAGGGCACAGAAATAGATATCTTCATACGATGACCCAGGAAGGGCAATCTTTTATTCATTCTGTGTTTTGCCATAGTCGTGAGGAGACAGAAACCTGAAAATAAACAAAGAAAAAAGGAGACAGCCTTATCATGAGCAAAATGCATCCTTAAAATTCAATTTCACATTTGCTGCCTGAGGATGTGATTTGGAAATTGGCCAAGGAAATAGGAATCTCTTTCTGCCAAGTCTGAGTTTAGCTCTGGTCTAGCCTCAGGCAAATTATATCATCTTGCTACATGAATGACAAATACAGAACAAAAAATACAGACCAGTCTCACCCAAGATACTAAAGGAGTGCTTATATCAAGAGTTATGTGAAGTGTATGTTGTGTGCTGTATAAAAATTATTTCCATGATTCCATTATTCTCAGCTGAATTCCTGATAAAACTGTGGTACACTGGTGGGAAGGCTTCTGGGAGTCTGTTTTTAAGGTCTGCCTGCCACCAAAATGAAAGCAAGGTAGCATTGTGTCAAGTGGAGTTCGACTGTCTGCATTTGTACTGCCAATCATATGTTCATAAAATGGAGTTTTCTTGGCCTTAGTTAAAAATATTTCTGTAGTGTACTTCTCTTTGCTGTCAAACCAAATAACATTGAAGGTAAGGAATTTAAAATTAATTTCATTGGGAAGAGATGTGTCTATTCTTACACTGTCTTTAAAAAATGTATTTTTGTTCTTGCATTTGTAAATTATGTAAATTCTTTAATATATAGAAAACTTACTTGCGGAAATGGCTTACTTTAAGCAAATAAGAGTATAAATTTCATGTACATGTACACACACACATGTTAATAAAAGTTCATTTGTGGAAGAATGTGTTTCCGGCCTCTATCACCTTGTGGTACCCTACTAAGTGACTGCTCTGGGAAAAGCTGCACCTGGGAAGGAAGAACCCCAGGCACCAGTGAATGCTGAGGCTCACTTCTTGAAATGCAGCTTTGCATGAAAGGACCTGGGAGTCCTGGCTGAAACCAACCTGGACATAAGGTGGCAACATGCCCTGGCATCAAAGAAGGGATCCATCATCCTGGGCTGTATGAGGAGTGTGGACAGCAGGTTGAGGGTGCTGATCCTTCCCCTTTGTTCAGCACTGGTGTGGTCACACTTGGAGTTCTCAGCCTGGTTCTGAGCTTCTGTAAGAGACAGTCTGAAGATCCCTCATCTGCCTCACGACCATCGTCAAGGACCGAGACTGAAACCTCTAAAAGGACTCTGAAACCCCAACACAGGAGTCCTGGCCTGGCTGAGGTGGGACGTTTGCCAGCTGTTGCCTGCAAGTGTGTTCAATGGAAAAACCTGGCACGCATTTCCATCGGAACATCAGAACCTGAGCAGAAACAATGGGCAAGTCCCAGTGAATTGACTGTACTTGCTGACGGCTGACCTGTTCTGAGTTCTGGAAACGAACACACTGTAAAGATTTCCCCACCTTTTGGCCAACTGCCTGTTGCTTTGGAAAGGAATATAAGGAGCCCTAAGTTAACTAAAGACTTCGAGATATCCCCACGGAAGAAGACGGATCTATTGACCCGACCATGAGGATTTCGACTCTCCATCGGTAGCTATACCCACCCTCTTTCTCTTTTCTTGCTATCCTTTGTTTCCCTTCAAGTCCTTCTGTCACATTTGATGTTGACACTAATAAAAGTGCATTTGTTTTGATGAATACTGAAATCCCCTCTGTGTTGTTTTTTGTACTCTGAGATCAGTTAACGAACCATCATGATTCCTGCTTGCATTAGCAGATTGTGACAGCTTCCCAGTACAAAAGAGGTATGGACATGCTGGAAAGAGTTTGTGGAGGGCCATGAAGATGATTAAGGGACTGGAGTATCTCATAGAAGGAAAGAGCTGTGACTATTCAACCTGGAGAAAGGAAGGCTTATGGGAAATAATTTTAGGACTATCTGCAGAGGGAGTGCAAGGAGGATGGAGCCACTCACTTTCAGTGAGTGTCCAGTGACAGGACCAAAGGCAAGCGGCACAAAGAGAACCACAAGAGCTTCCCTCTGGACAGTAGACACTTTTACACTGTGTGAGTGACTGAGTATTGGCACAGCTTACCCAGGACACTTGTGGAGTCTGCATCCTTGGAGAAATTGAAAAGCCGTCTGAACATGGTCTTGGGCAAAACAGCTCATCAGTCTGCCCAGTCATAGTAAAGCATGTTTAATCAGTCAAAAAGAAGAGCCTATGAATAAGAATAAGTTGGCTTTGATTATTTGGAACTGTGCTCATATATTTCTTCTCCTAAAGGAAGATATGCACACATATGGCTTTCTCTCATTACTGTGGGACACAACAATGTAAAGGAAGTAACTTACAGTAGTTTACTGCAATAAAGATAGCCCCCTGATTTTTATAAGTCTAAATTTGCAATTTAATACAGTGGAAAAGAAGATAGGAAATTTTATCTAAGCTTAATTCAAGGAACTGAAAATAATGCAACTCATAAAAACAAATTTATTTTTAACAGGTATAAGAATTCTATAGATGATTTTACATTTAAGGAGAATGAACCAATCTGAGGAGTCCTCATTAACTTTCAAGGACCATTTGACAGGTAATGAAATTCATCCTCTAAAACATTTATTCTTTTTGTCTTATAGACACACATGCCTATCTCTGAACAACACAATTTGCTGTTGGAGGAAAAAGCTCTTTCTTTTGCACAGAAGCCAGGAGGAAAATCCAGAGAGAAATGACAGGGAGAGGAACAAAGCTGAGGCTATAGAGAGAGTATATAGAGTAAGCAGGAGAGAAAAGAAAACAAATTCATTTGCTACAAAGAACAAGGAAAATGGAAAACTACTGGATGCTTACACTTTTTCCCATTTTGTGGAAAAAACTCACAAAGATGCAGTTCCAAATTTACAGCATTGTCTTAAAAAAGTAGGCATCTTTTGTTTTATTGAAAATCCTGTAGTGATGATATTTAGCTAATTTTGGTTTTGTGTGGAACTGTGGAAAACTTGATACTGGTTTGTGTCTCTCTTCTGTCTCCCTCTGCCCTGCAAAGGCTTTGCATCCTTTTGCTGTGGAAAGGACAAGCCTCTGAGTCTGTGATTTACTAAAGCTGATATTGCAATGATTAAGAGACTTTTCAGTGGAAAACAATGGGTGATGCCAAAAAATCTACAATTTGAAATATACAGACATAAGTTTTGGTTTCTTTTTGTGTAAAGAAACTCAAAGTTCTTTATTTATGAACAAAAGGTTGCAGAAAAATAATTTTAATTTTTTTAAAAAATAAACACAGCATTGTTCATTACTTGGAAATACATGATCCATAGTGTTTTATTCAGAGGTAAGCTATACAGTGGTTTAGTTTTTCCTGTAATTTTTCTGATGTCCTTAAATTCCCCAACTCCTTATGCTGAAAACTACCCTTTAGTTTCAACACACACTGAGAAACTGTAAGAAAATATGAAGGAGTGTATGTCTAACTCTGTGAGATGTTATGAATCTGTACTGCTCATTGACAGAGGATAGGTATATGCCACATGTCTTCGATTTTCTGTTAAAACCTATTCAAGAAGTATTGCTCCTGTTTATTTTCATTATTTTCCATCATTATATTCCATGCATACCAATCTTCATTTGTATGAAGATTACAATTGTATGAAGATTACAATTTGTAGAATGATCAGCAGAAATAGAAATTTGTCTTCTCGTAAATTTATTCTTACTGCAATATATTTACATCATAGGTATGGAAAGTGGAAATGAGTAAGTTAATCTACAAACACAGTGACTGTTCTCAAGTACCTGCACTTGACCTCAAGTTTTTCTGCCTAGATTCTGTTTTCTTGGGTAATTGACCTTAAGTGTCCTACCTAGCCCCCCATCATGAAGGAACTAAAACCACAAGCTACTGTCCCTGTTCATACACGTTTCTCAGTTTTCCCTCTTGATTGCTCCTCTCCTCCCTGACACCTCCTCCTTTTGCAGGTTGTTTCTCCACATGCTGGAGGAGTTCAGCAGAGGAGGAGCATCAGCTGCGCTGAATAATCATGAATTGTCCTTTTGCCTGTCTCTAAAGCAGTTTATGATTTTAAGTTGCAGAATGAACTGTATAATTTAGACATGTTCTTTGGAGAAGGAAAATATACAACCTACAGCAAATATTGCCTATGGAGTTGCACTGAAGTAAAAATATGGTCTTGGAATGATATAGGTTTTATAAGTTTAAGTAAATGTGGATATTTGATATTTTCTTTAAAATGCCTTTCCTCTCCAGAAAGAGAAAGAAACAGGTTATTTGGTATTGTAACACACCTAATAAGGTGTGTTTCCCATCTGACTGGGAAAAATGAAGGAAAGGTGATTCAAGCCTTGTCTATATCTTTTTGTGCTGGGCAGAAGAGTCCCAGGGAAACAATCTACAAATTAGAAAGTAAAGACATTATGAATGGACTTAACATGAATGTACTTGAATGTTCTGTGTAAGCATCTCTTTAGGCTGCCTCCTGGAGTCTCAAGTTAACCACTGGAAAATTGTTTAAAGTTAAATAACTTGCCATATGCCACAAATCATGCACATTAATACCCTGTCTTCGGAAAGGAACTCAAGAAGCTTTTTTATTTCATCCTCATATTTTCACATAGAAGGGATTTCTCTTGTTAATTCTAAAGAAACTTTGAAGGCAAGGACAAACTCAGAACTTTATTATTTAGCTCAAGTGTATCAAATACACAGAGCAGTTGTCAGAAAAAAACAATCTGTTGAATTGGTAAAAGATGGAAGTTCTAATTTTTAATTTGTTAAGACTTGCTACAACTTATTTTTTTAACAAATTGTGATGAGAATTTGACTGAATGAAGGCAGTACATAATGTTCCATTTAAGTAAAAAGTAATTCAACTAATTAATGTTTAGGGACTTGGAAGATTTATTTAATATATTGACATTAGAACTTGCATGATGAAAAATTCTGTGTCCTTAAACATCCCTTCAAGTACTTCTAGTACTTTGTACTTTCGGAGAGTGACATTTGCACAATGAATGCAGAGGGTACATTTGAATTGCGGTAACATCCCAATATCTCATTTCTGGTGGAGTAAATGACTTAAATCACATTCTTAGCGTGTGTCCAGTCAGTGTTCCAGCAAATATGAATTCCATGGTAATAAACGGGCACAGTACCTCACAAGCAATAGTCAGTGTTTAGTTTGGGACTTTTATATTCACTTAACATTGTGTTTGATTCCCTCAGGAGTTCAAAATTTATGCAAAGAGCAACATTCCTCTTTTCATGATTTCTTCTGACCCTCTTATAAATTTTGTAGTAGTACAGTTTCAAAAATCTATTGGTTCTAAAAGTTTTGGTCTACTTTAATGAAAGCTAGATGAGCCCAGCCCAATTTGTATAAGCCTCAAAAACTTAGATGATCCTTTTGCCAAATGTTTTTGTGACTCTGCATTTAATCAGTGCTGCTACCAGCAGTGTCATTTAACTGCCTTATATTTCCTAACCCACTCAATCTGATATATGTTTAAAGCTAGGTTGATGTGATTTAATGCTTTAACTTATTGAATGTGTATTTTTATTTCAGTTGGAAATAGATATGTTGACATTTCCATGAACAAATTCTTTCTCACAGAAGAATGTTCGGGTTTTTACATTAAGAAAATTAGAAACAAAATGTATGATTTATGCAATTTCTTAGTATTTCTAAAATAGAATTGTATTTTTTCAGCCTCACTCTGTATGTTTCACATAGCATTGATTTTTAAGTAAACTTAAGGCTCAATTCCAAGTCTGTTGAAATTCTTATTGAATGTTTCTTTTTAAATGGATGCTATATGAGGATTCTGACATGTAGAGATCCAGATGTGAAAGCAGTTGTATTAGCTTAGATCTATGTGGAGAAATTCATGACAATCCTCATCACAATCTGAGCTTTTTAGTAACAGGGCATGACCTTCTTTCAATCTGGCAGACTGCACAAGAGACAGATTATAGGAGTAAAGAAACATATTTTGTAGTGGTATTTTTGTCTGTATAACAGGCAAAATTACCTACACAGTGTAGGGGAGTTACTTCTTATTGTGTATATTAAGGAAAGCAGAGAAATACTTTAAATTAACTACCTTCTTTTTTTTTCCTGATGACACAGCTGCTGAATGCAGACATGGCAGATGCATCAGAGACATAGAGAAATTAAGTGGGTCAAGAGGGGCTCATCATATCTAGCTGGGTAGTGTCCTCAGATGTCCTACTGTCTCCTGCTACCTTCTGTCTGTCTCTACTTCAGTGGTTATTTTGCCTCTTGATGCTTTTAAAGGCTTGTCATGACTTGACAGTTTCAGATGAGACTTCAGGAAAGATACACGTTTTGAACAGTAAGATACCATGAGAGAAAGAGTCAAGGCTTTTAAAAAAGAAGGTTGTTAAATTAAAACCTATCACTTGCTATGATTTTAGGTAGAAATTTAAGCATACATGAAAAGATCCCTCAGTTCCATATATTACGAGAAGAGTGAGGCTTGTATAATTATCTCTGTGCCTTAAAGAGTTGTCCAATGTGAAAGTATTCTATACAAAGATGCATATACCTTGCATTTTTTTCAGACCTGTAGGAGTTGGTTAGTTTTCTGGCGTTGTAGTTTTTTTCTCTGTATTTTTTTTTAAACTTGGGACATCCGATTCACCTATGATCAAGTAAGTAGCTATATGAACCCATTCATGCTCATTAGATACTTTCAGAATTATGGGACTATAAAAAAACCTAAAGTACTTGCTATCAATTTTTATCTTAAATTAGTGTGTAGTGCCTTTATTCAAAAAAGAGGGTGGCTAAATGCGTGATTCATTTTTTCACTGGCATATTGAGCTTTTGGCTGCAAACTGAATTATATATTCTTTGTAATATTTTTCCATTGCTTTCTGAGCAATTTTGTTCTTGATCAAGTTTTTATGAAACTGTGTATCATCTTGATCAACATCCTAGGAAATACTGACTTTTTTTCCTCCCAGATGGAGGCTTTCAGAACTCGATATCTATCTGTAATTGATTTATGAATTTTCAACCTTCTTGTAGATGGATCATCTTCAGTGTTGCCCTCTGCTCCAAGTTCTGATGAGAATGTTTTTTAGTGATTGTACTATAAGTTACTTCATTGTTGTGGGCACTTTTCTATATGCACTCTTGTCCATTATTAAAGGAGGTGAAACAACTGTGTGAAGTTTCATAAGTAACCAGGCATCACATACAAATTTATCTGATGGATATTATTGTACTGTATGTGTAAATAAGATGTATGAGCAACCCTGCAGATGGTCAACAGGAAAAGAGCTCCAAAGCTCTGGTTGAGATAACTACTGCTATTCAATTTTTCATTCACACTTGGTACTGTGTTTCCATGTCTTCATGCTTTGTGATGGTTCATGTTTTCTTACTTTGTGCAGATGATGTCAGTGAAACTGGCCAGACTGCTCCTGTCTGTTGTTTAAAGAAGAAGATTTATTTGTTTGTTCCAAAAGGTGAAAGGATGGGAAGGGAAGGGCACACCTGTGCTCTATGAAGATAGTAATATAGTTGGACCATAGTGTCTTTACATGTGCTGTATATTGCAGTTATATAGCAGTGATGAAGAAGAGGAGCTGAAAATGTGATATTTCTTTTGTCTTGGTTGTACTGCTGTCCCAGCTGTAATTAGGTAGGATTGTGTTTGCTTTTCAGTGACTGCATTGTCATACTTACTGGGAATAAATCTTTCTTTTGTTTCTTTACTTACTACTGCTAGAAAATTGTATTTTCTTCTTTCTTTATCCCATGTTGTCTCTTCTAGCACATCACAGAAAACTCCCAAGATTACAGTTTCCTTTATGCCTTTCAAAGGCTACAGTTCAGCTGTCATTCTTTTCCCATACTCCTAGTGTCTTTAAATTCAAATTCTCTAAATCAGCCATGGATGTGACAGGGTGTGAATTATGATGCAATAGAACACTTACGAAGTATAAGGCTAGAAGTCAAGTACCATTAAAGGGAAAAATGTGTGAATCATTGTGCCATAAGTCACTTAATATATTGTGTGATTCTGTGTTGGCCTGGTTCAATTCTTTACTTAAAAAAAAAAACAAAAAAAAAAAACAAAAAAACAAAACAAAACCAAAATGTAAAGAAAGTTCAGGAATAATTTATTTTAAATTATTTTGGAATTACTTTTTAAAATAAAAACTAAATGCGTTAAAATTATGATAAATGTATTCTCTATTTTAGATTAACACTAAAAAGTCTACAAATGGATTTAGTTGGAGGAGAGTAATGCTGTGCAATTTAAAGCTAATAGAATCACGGTGTTCTGCAGGATGAGTGTCATAGAGTGATTTGTATTGGAAGGCACCTAAAGATCATCCAGTTTAATTTCTCCTGTCATGGGGGCACCTACAACTAAACTAGGCTGCTCAAAGAAAGTCCCATCCAACCTGACCTTAAGAATTTTCAAGGTTAGGGCATCCACAGCCTCTTTGGAAAATCTCACCAGTTCCAGTGCCCCACCACTCTCACAGTACAGAGTATCTTCTTTATATCTAACCCATATTTACCCTCTTTCAGTTTGAAGCCATTCCTCATTTTCCTATCACTACATTCCCTAGTAAAAAGTTCCTCTCTCGCTTTCTTGAGTGCCTCCTTTAGGTGCTAGTAGACTTCTATTGTGACGAAGTCTTCCCTAAATTCTTTCAAAATTACTCCACCTAATCTCACAAGCAAAAGTATATGAGGACTGTGAACATTTAGTTGATAAAAGTAGTAAAGACAAGACATCCTGCAGTTTTTTGTTACCATTTCTTCTTGCAGTGGCTGTTCGGATGTTGATCAAAGTAACTTTATAATATAGAAGTGTGCGGTAATTTTCTATTAGTATATGCATTATTCTCAAAAAATATTTAGAACTGTGTAAGATCTAAACCAGGGTGGGTTTTTTCAGTTCTCAAATGTTTTGTGCATTAAATCTTAGGACTTGGACGCTTTTTCTGTGACATCCACACATATGTGTGAAGCCAAAAGGTGTTGACTTATGCTGCTGTAAGTATGGGAGCACTCACAGTCACAGTGAATGTGTTCCAGTTGGTGACATTCAGTAGACAGTGGAAGCATGATTAATGGTCAAAAACCGGTTTCTGCACCTGAAATAGAGAAATCTTTATTTTCACCTCTTTTGCGTTATCTCAAGACAAAATGTAATCAAAATTTATAAAACTCTCTTTGGAGGTATGATACCTGAGACTGATTTTCATGAAGATGCTTCCTTAATTTTAAATAGTAATGTTCTATTTAAGAAGTATCCTTCCCCTTCTGACATTTGGTTTTAGATTAAAATGGTTCCAAAGCTTGTCTAACAGCCTGTCAAATGTTCATACCATGGAAGTAAGGGAATATTGCACATTACATCTAGTTGTTCTGGTTTTTCCTGTGGCAAGGTTAAAACACAGCACAAAGACCTGAGTTACAGTTAGAAACAAAATATAATAAATTTCTCAATAAAGTTGCCTGAATTGAAACTAATTGAGAAAATAGGGTTTTTTTCATGGTTCTGGCAAAGTAGGCAATGGTTATTGCTTTATCCCATCACTGGTGCCAGTTTCTGAGAGCTGCCCTGCACTTAGTATTCTAAGATAATTTAATGTGCTTTGGAAATTTTTCAGACATTTTTCATGTCTGTCGTCCTGTGGATGTATTTGCTGGTCAATAGATTTTATCCAATTACTGAGACCGAAGATACAATTTAGTGTGGTGGGCTTTTAAATTATACAGTTCCACAGCTATTGTGACCACTAATTTCTATAAATATGCTTTCAGTGTTGCAGATACATATGTTGGGCACTTCCTTATTTTTTCTTTCTGTTTGCTTTTTTCTCTGGGCTTCTGAACACTCCTTTTCATTTTGGAAAGGTATTGTGTTGGTAGACCTGGTGAGTTTTGACTGACTACTCCTTTTATGTGTATAAATATAACTGCATTGTCAGTTCAGAACTGAGCTTCAGGAAGAAAATTGCAAAGCTGGAGGTGGGCAGAAGTACCCAGCAGCTTAAATATGGAGCGGGGTTTCAGCAGAATTTTGAAATGAACTTATTTAGTTCAGGTCTTGGTTATGAGCAATTTAGAGGGAGTAACAAAACTAACCTAGTAGGTTAGTTATTTATAACATTTTCAAATTATATTTTGCCACATCTGAATTTTCAGCTGACTTATTATAAGAATTCACTTTGCAGTACACTTGCTTTTTACTGTGGCGCCTACCTATATTCTCTTTTTTTCTTCACCAGCCAGCCTTTCTGCCTTCAGGAACTTGTCCTCAAGTCCCTGACAGAATTTAATGTCGTTGGAATACCTGGGGTTTTTTGGTTGCTTGTTAGAGAACTATTGATGGCAGACAAGATGATAGATGTGTGTATACGTACAGAAAGTAGGTTGGTGTAAGATTTGTGTCCTTAGACACTGGGTTAGAGAACAAAGACCCCACCAGAGATTGCAATTCTCTAATGGGTGCTCTTACCCCTTAGAGAAATTATCAGCTGGCTGAGAGTTCAGATGGACACAAAGCACACTCAGTTCTGATCTGTGCATGTGAAAATTTGAGCCATGGGATGTTGTTGGCTTGGCTGTGTCAAGGGATAAATGAGTGATGCTTTTGGTGTTGAAATACAGCCCTGGCCCTCCATGCTCAGCTTGTAAGAAGGCCACTTATTTTCATGAGGGTATTCACGATGGATATTTTCTCTCTCTCTCTCTCTCCCTCTCCCCCCTTAGAGAGCTCAATAAAGAATTATCCGGCATTAAAAGCAGGCTGTTTGTGAATAAGACACCTGAATAATGATCCTGAAGTTGTTATTTTTATGCAAATATGGCTGTTATGATGAGGATGAATATACAAATTAATGAAGCCTGATATGCAAATAAGAATTAGTTAATCCAGAAAAAAGCTGCAAACAGTATTTTTAATGTTTCAAAGGAACTTCAGGTAATCTTTTTAATTGTTTCCTCTATCTTCTTACTTTTTCACACTTCTTCAAACACCTTAGAGTACAATTTGGTTCTTAATGTCCAGTTGAGGAGATAGAATAAAGCAATTCAGTAAAATCCAAGTGTCTTACAGTCTACATAAACTAACGAAAATTGTGATTGCAATAAATTGTGGTACATCAGTCAGCTCCAGATCTAATATTGTAGCTTTTAACAGTAGTTGCCTGTGATAAAACTTATTGTCTGTAGCCTAAGCCAGATTGGAAGAACTCATTCATCTGTTTCTTCAATAGAGATTCCTCAGTGTGAGCTTCCTATTCCTTGCAGGTGATAAAGGGTTCCCTTGAAAAGCATGCAAAATTTATCTACCAGTAGAGTTTGTAAGAATGTTGATTTTAACAACTAAGGGAATAATACTGAGAGCATCTGTCATGGTTTCAGCAAGGGTAAACTTAATTTATTTTCAATAGCTGTTACAGTGATGGTTTTTGGATTTGGAATGAGAATGGTGTTGATGACATACTGATTTTATTTTTTTTTTCCTGTTAGGTTTATCCTAAATCAAGGACTTTTTTCTGTCTCATACTCTGCCAGTGAGGAGATTTGTCAAACAAAAAGCAAACTATGAGGGAGCACAGCCAGGACAGGTGAATCTAATGGACCAAAGGGATATTCCATACCATAAATTGGTGCTATGCCCTGTGAAGTATATAGTATATAAACTAGGAGGAGTTACCGGGAAGGGTGGCCAGTCTGTGTTCAGGAAGGGGGGTCTGGCATCAGTCCTTGGGTGATGAGCACTTGCATTTTGCACCACTTGTTGTTTAGTTGTTAGTTTGTTTTTTTTCTTTTTTTTTTTTTTTAATATCATTATTAGAATTGTTTTAACGTTGTTATAGTTTTCTTTGTTTTCAATTATTAAATTTTTCTTATCTCAACATACAAGTTTTAATTTGATTCTGCTCCATGTTCTACCAGAATGGGATTAATAAGAAGGAAGGTTGAGAGAGTGGCTGCGTGGTGTTTCATCTCCAGCTGGGCTAAAACCATGATAACATCCTAAATTCCTTCATTAAATTCTAGTTTAGAGACTTCTTATTGTTCTAAATTATTTTTCTTTCAATAGCAAAAGTATCTAAGAAGATCAAAAAAGTCTGTCTGTATTTACCCCAGTGTTAAATTTTCAGTGTTTTCTTGTGAAGGCTGCTCTTTATTGGCTCCCCTTTTAAAGGTAAAATCACTTGAGAAATATATATGAAGACAGTAATAGTGTGCTGTTCTTGAGATATCTGTTCTTACAGCTGTGTGCTAGTCCACTTGCCTCTAATTAGATCCATGTTTTTGTGGCTGCCCAGAAAGGAGGATGATGTTTATTCAATATTCTTTGCAGGAAAAATGTTTAAATTATATTGGTCTTGAACTAGCTACAAGGGTTGAATGATGCAGCCTAGCAATAAGTTGTTTTTTTTTTTTTTTTTTTTTAATGAAGCAAACTCTTTATGGTGTTAACTGGTTGTAGTTAGCTATGTAACATACCATTTATATACTATTTATTATGCGTTTTTATTCATATTCTGACAAGAATTTCTTCTGGAACAGATTTTATTTAGTTCTCCCTTTCCTACTGAGTGAAAGTATGAATTCTTCTGAATGTTAAAATGTTATTATTGCATGGTAACTGTACCTCACTTTAGCTGTTTGGAATAGGAGATAGTGATAGCAAACACTCGTGATGTTTTAGCAAATATTGGTGCTTTCAGCCCAACTTTAAAGTATGTCTTTGATTCAAAAACTGATTCTAAAATATCCCTGTCTTAACAGACTGGTTATATGTGCGTGTTCACACATTTTTTTTTAAGAGCTGTATTTGTTTCTTTGACATTGCTTTTTTCTTCAGCTGTGGATTGGGGATGTTTAAATATAATGCTCAGAGTTTGAAAAATAGAAAGATGTTGTAGTTAAAATTTTATTAAGTCTGTTCATTTCAGTGTCCCTTTGTTTAATGCCTATTTAATATCTGAATTGGTGTGATAAGACCTATCACAGGAAAAAAAAAATCAACTGCTTTCAGTCGAATGGATTCATAACTATCTTTGTTACAGTGGCTCAGCAGAAGCCAACTTATAGCACAATGACACATCACCATTTCATTACTCAAAGTTCTTGTTGAGAGCCTTGATATCAGGCTGTTGTGATTGCTTGAATACTTTTCCTAGCTGGACCACTATGCTGCCAGAAAAAACCCAGCATATTTTCTCATTTCTAAGTGTAGCACATATGCATTTCCAATAGATATGAGGAACACTGGGTAAAACCTGACCAATCACATTTGAGACCAGTGGGTTAAAACTGGCATAGGTGCTAAGCTGAAGGAGCTGAAGGAGAAGGGAAAGACAGTGCTGCTATGGAAAGATCTGAGATAAATGTGGCTTGCATTTAGTGGAATAAAGATGGAGAAAATGTGTGCTGAATATCCTGAATTCATCAGTGTACCAGCTGCTGGGGAAGAAGAATTCCTTAGGCAAAATAGCAAACTTAGGAGATAAATAGATATAACATAAGCATTAATAAATTTATAAGCTGAAAACTGGAGAAGAAATATAGTGGTAGAAGAAAAATAATAATTGTGGAAAAATGAATTAGATATGAGCATCTGATGTGATTTCTAAAATTTCAGAAATTTAGAATTGGAATGAGCTCTGGAATGCTTTTCTATTTTGACTGTTTGCAAGTATCAGCTTTGTTGAGAAGCATTTCTGTGTCTCTCCTGAACTCATACAGAACATATACATAGAACAGAATTTATAACTCATACAGAAAATAATGCATAGGATACTGGAGCCTCCAGAGACTCTGCAAAAATTAGTGTGAACAGAATCCCAAATCACGTACACAAATCCAGTAGTGAATTGCTTGCATCTCATACCTTGCTTTGTAACAACTTCTGTATGATACCTAGAAACAAATCTAGCCATAAATAACAAATAGCATGAAAAAATCACTACAAAGGAGCAAAATGCCATGGAAAGACTATTCAGCTGAATGCATGGATAAGCAAAAAATTTTGCTGGTGAGTGACTGACTTTGTTTATGAAGTCACAAATAAAGTTCTAAAGGAGACCTGTTCCATTGCTTAGGCAGTGGTTAATTGGTTTTTCTCAAAGCAACAGATTTAAAGCCTGGATTTATCGAAGTATTGATGTGGGTTTCCTGCAAAGAAAGTTTGTCTTATGTGAGATAAATGACAGAGACTAAAAATGGGTTCTCTCTAAATGTAGTGTTCCAGTAATTTAAAAATGATTGTGTATTTTGCCATGTGGGAAAAGGCAGAAGCAAGCACTGTGGTGAGGATTATTGACTGCTGCAGGAGTGAGTACTTCCTAAATAATTGTATCAGTAAAAAAAAAAAAAAAAAAAAAAAGTAAAATCAATCAAACATGTTGAGGATTTGTAAAGAAAAATATCATCTCTTACTCAAAATATTAGCAAGATCTTTCAACTTGAAAGATGGCACCTACACACACAGGTGTAGCTTTTCATGCTGGGCAGTTGGGGTAATATGGCTCTCTGGTGACAGGACTACAGAGCAGTGACATTGACGTCATGTAATACTGAACAGTTAAGTATTCCAAAATGCTCTCTGTCACAAATCCTTTCATTCACCTTCTTAAAGGCATGAAAAGCCAAAAGGAAAATCTAGATCTTTCCCCATGTTTTATAGTGACTTTCACTTAGGTTTTTCTTTTGCTTAACTAAATGCTTAGTTCTGACAGAGTATACCAATTGCAACCATTTACTTTATACTGGAAGATTAGAGGACCTGAAACCATGGATCAGCTGAGAAATGATTTTGTTTCAAAGCCAAACCCTTTTGGGTTTCATACTCTTCTGTTATCTTAGACTTCTTCCTTTTGGGTTTTGTCTTCTATATTTTAATTTTTTTTTTCCTCCTGACCCTGGACTGGTGGCTTTTAGTGCTTGGGGTCTTTTTTCAAATGTTATTCATGGCCTTGTGACTATACAATTTAATACCTTTGAAATCCATCTACTCTGTTCTTAATTTTATCTTTTATAGGCTTCCTGATACCTTCTTTTTAACTCCTTAAATTTCCTGGTAGCATTTTTATTTTTTTTTACTAATTCATGATATCCTAAAAAGGTTGAATGTTGTTTTCGAAGTGAATATCTTTATTTAGTGAAAAATGCAGTTTTAGTGAATATGAAACTTTTGAGACCGTTGGGTGAATACTGCAGGATGTTTACTTTAAAAAGTGGTTCTACAGTAGCATTTTTTGAAATAAATCCAAATTATTTTCTGGATTCATTGGGGACATAGCAGCTTGTATAAAAACATTTGGAGAAGCTATCTGATCCTTTTCAGAAGCTCGTTGTAGTCATTGAATTGTCTCATTCTTCAGGTCTAAGAAGAATGAGAAGATGGATAAAAAATTAAGAAAGAGAATTTTGAATGAATTTTCCTGTTCTTTCCTGCTGGGTTAATAATTACATTCTTATACTTCTGGATATAGCAATGGAATAGCCATCTTTGAGGTCAGGTATACCTGAATTCTGTACCCTATTCAAAGATTATTTAGATTGATGACATAAAATAAAATGGTTTAAAATGGAGACAAATGTACAGTCGAAGAGTTGACATTTCAAAGTTTGGGGGAAAAATTCTGAAGGTGCACAGAGGGAAGTTGTAGCCTGCTCTCCAGAGGAATCATCTAACCAGATGCTCATAAACTAGAGAGAACATTATGACTCTCCTCTCTGGAAGTTTTAGATGTGGGTCTTGGGCATGCAGGTGTATCTTTTTGTCTATCACCTAGTGCTCCACTTCAACCAAAAAAACTTGAAAACATGATGAAATGATTTTTTCTCTAAACTTACAGAAACTTAAGGTTTCAAATGCAAAGTATAATGTCAAGTCTTACTTTTGGCCATGCCTGAAACACGTTTTCGGTATTTTAGCCATTAAATAATAAAAAAATCAGTCACCCACAGCACAGTCCAGACCCAAAAGATCAGATCTGTCATTATCTTTGTCTAATTCTTCAGGTGATTATGTCAGCAGCAGCTTTGTTGCCTTCATTACAGCCTTAGCCATGTATTATATCAAACTTGGGTGTCTGGAAAGAAAATTCATCTCCTTTAACAACAGTGGTTGACTGGAAATTGACTTTTAAATCTCTACCTGTATCTCATCTCTTGGCTGAGAGATCCCAGTGTGCATGTATTTAATATAACAAGATAATTTGTTTAGTGGCTATTTTCTTATATTTTGGAGGGAACAACTTTGGAAAGCTTTTTGTTATTGCTATGAAGGTAAGCTACAATATTCTCTAGTCTTCTGTTGTAAATACACAAAACCACATTCTATAAAAATATATATGTGATTCTTAAATCTGTTTTTTTTCCTATTGAAAGAAAGCTATTCACAGAAGTTGTAGAAGAATGGATTTTCTCAGCTAGGTTGCTGATGGCATAAGCCATAAACTAGCAATCTGTGTTCATGGGTCAGTGAATACTTTGTGACTGGAGAGATATGAAAGTCTGCTGAGAGAGCAGACATCATGCCCTACTCATTCTAACATCATTCAGTTGTTTCTGAGAGGTGAGAGATTTCTATTTGCCCTATCATACCTTTTTATTATTTTTAACACCAGCTTTCTGAACATGCTTTTTTCACTCCACCCAGTGTCCTTGTTCTTTTTTTTTATTTGCCAGAAGAGGTAACTGTGTGGAAGGAAAGATACAAAAGTATGACAGTGACAGGATGTTGATACAGTAGTTTAGATAATGAGATGCTCTAACTATCAACTTCTCTTCTCTCCTGTGTGCTTTAATAACAGTGTATTATACAAATAACTTTACCCATGTTACCAAGAACATAGTGTGGAATAAGCCTCTTTCTCCCTCACTAAATCTAAGGGAATTTCTCACTCACAGTCCTGTGACAGGGAGATCTTTGTTTATGCAGTCAGGTAGATTGAAAGAACTGCTTGTATTCTGATATATTTAATTTTGTTACCAGAATGTCTGCTCGTATTTGGATCATTTATGTCTCATGGGATCCTCCTAGTTTACACTCCAGATGCTTGCTTTTTCTGGTCACAAAACAATCAGAAATGTGGCTGGTTTTATTTTCTGTTTTCAACTACAAAAAATGCTTTCTTTTCTGTTGTGCTTTAGTATATTCCTGGACGACACAGAAATATGTTAATTATCTTTATGATTGTAAAAGTTCCCAGTCTTGTCAAAAGAAAAATTCAGAATAGCTGTCATTATTAGTATAATGATATATTTTTATTTAGACAACCATCAATCACAAAAGCAATGAGAAATTCACATTTAATACATAGCCTCAGATGATCAAAGAGCTAAATGCTCACCCTATTTGTTAATTTAAAAAAAAAAAATTATGTCCTTATCAATTCTTTTAGTGAACAAACAAAACAAAGAAGGCAGATTTTGTGGTGGATGGATGACACTAAATCTGAATTAGATGTGGCTCTTCCAGTACCATTAAAAACTTGCAGATTGTGGATTTCAAAAACAGTGTAAATCTAATTTTTTTTACACTGGAAACCTATTGCATGTTATATATTTGCCCAGCTATTGTTAGTTTAGTTTGGTGGACTCTGATTTACACAAGAAGAATCATGATAGGTGTACCATTTAGAAGTCCCTGTAAAGTACATTAATAAATTTTTCTAAACTGATTATACATCATCATACACATGTACAATTATTTGTCATCATCATCATCAGCTAGGTCAATACATGCACAAAATGATAGAGAAGTTTTATTCTTAGGATTTATTTTTATTTCTGAAGAGTTAAGTCTCTAAATAAAATATATCTGAAATAATATAGATTCTCTTTTTATTATTCTGAATGGCAATGTCATGTTCTAATCAATGTCTCTGATAATATCTGATTCTACATAAATTTAGCTAAGTTAAAAATGGCCCAAACAGTTGCTTTTTTCATCATATAGCTGACAGTTTCTGAAGAAATATCTATTGCCATGTTGCTAAATTTCCCTTTTTAATTATTTTTGTTCAATTGCTTTTCAGAGGCAAAGATTGTCAAATTATAGAAGCAGAGAAGTAGCATGCAAAAAAATTAGTAAGATGATATATGCAAGTATTGCAGATTCCATGTTCACCCTCAACTCTTTCCAATCTTTCTTTTTTTCCCTTCAGCAATGGTTTTATTTCAGCAGGTGGAATTTCCATCAATTCTCCCTGCTTTAAGAGGGTCTTGGATCAAAACTCCATGTCAGATCTATTTGCTGTTTCTTAGAAGGGATACCTGAGTTGACATATGGAATATGAGTATCCCACTTGAAATTCTCAGACTGATATAGTTCAACACCTGAAATGGAGCATTTTAGCACTACTGTCCTACACATTCTGTTCTGTATTTTAAGTATTTTGCATTTATGTTTACAGATTATGCATAGGCAATCACCTCATATTCTAGAGAATATTTGGTGAGCTACTTTAGTTCAGGTCAAATATCTAGGCAAGATCCAAGTAATAAAAGGTCTTAAATGAAGGATTTCTGCTGACTTTGGCCAAATCTCTGAACCTTTTATGGTTGCAAATTTGTCCAATTCTTTTATTCTGTGGATTTTTAATGTAGCAAAAGTACTTGGAGCACTGTGAGTAATAGTTTCAGGGAAGAGGAGTAGCAGGAAGAGGTGTTGCATTCTGTGCCAATTGCTCTGAGTTGCAGAAAGAGGAAAGACTCCTTTCTTTTGGGAAAGCAGGTGGGGAAAATGAGAAAGAAAGTGTATTTAGGGTTACTTATGAAGCACTCAGCAAGGGACACCAGAAGGTGAGATTTTGGACCAGTTATCCAAAACACAAAGTTTCGTAGTGATGGGGAACATCAGCTAGAGCAGTAACTCTTTGGAAAGAATACAGCCTGCAGCAAACTTTTGCAAGTTCCTTTTATGAGTTTTCTCATATAGAAGTAGCAGAAACTCTCTAGACTTTTTTGTCATTGGTTAACTACTAATTTTAGGCTTACTGTTACCTTTTCAAGTGGACAATTTGAATCTGTTTTTAGAAAAGACAAGTGGAACAACATAAAATAAATATGTAAACTCACAGAAAAAAAGTCCAACTTTAAAAAATTTAAAGAAACCTTAAAAATTAA
Organism: Sylvia atricapilla; assembly: GCF_009819655.1. Classification (NCBI taxonomy): domain Eukaryota; kingdom Metazoa; phylum Chordata; class Aves; order Passeriformes; family Sylviidae; genus Sylvia; species Sylvia atricapilla. The sequence goes on along the minus strand of NC_089140.1, from coordinate 85,526,726 downwards.
TCATCTAAGAAACAAGCACATGGATATGTGGAGTTCAGAGTAGCTGAAACTCTGCTGAAGTATAGTAATGGTGCTAACTTAAACTCTTGCACTCCAGAGTAAAGAAAAGGTAATGCACAAAAAAAAGGTAGCAAGGGAAACTAAGTAAAATTTTAAACCACATGCACTAAGTAGGAACACAGAAAAAAACCTTAAAAAACTGAGGCACAAGTGTAAGCCTGGCTATCAGGGAAATGAGTTTTATAGAGCCCAACTAAATGGCAAGGGTACATCCAGTTCCCCAGTGGCCTTTCATAAGACTGGTGCTGTTTAATACTTCCATTTACAAGTTAGGTATTTGAAAGAAGAACTTGTTTATTAATGCTTATGCCTCTCAGAATGAAGAATTCTGGAAGAGAGCATTAAGATTCAAGGTGACAATGAAAATTTACTGAAATGTCCTAAAAATATGGTGAAATACGTTAAAATATATTAAAATACATTAAATATACTAGTACAATATATACATTAAAATACATACAGCACAAAATTTACTGCTAAAGCAGATTGTGTAAATCAAGGTAGCTAGGTAGCAGGTCTGCCAGAGTGGATGCATTGGAGCTGAACTGTGAATAAGGTGTTGCAGATAGAGAAAGAAAAAAGCTACATGGTGTAGGGAAGAGCTAATAAGACTAGTGTTTTCAGATATGTGAATCCATCCACCCTCTGCTTTTGGTATCTTGCAGTTTTAGGGATTGTTACACAAGGAAAGCAACTTGGGTTATTGAATTAAAAACTCATCATCACACATGAGAAACATGATTACGGGCAGGGTAGCTCTGATAGAGGCATGAGTTTCTGCCTGGCTCTTCCCAGGTCTGTTAGAAAGAAACCACCAGCTCTTGTGCTAGCATGGAACCCAACCTGAGGAATCGATGAGACATGTTTTGGGTACTTTTTGGACTCCAGGAAGCTATTGCTTAGGAGAGATGGGACTTGTTATGGGATGCAAGGAGAAAGGCATCTCAACATTGAATATGTCTTATCAAGGGAGGTTTAAGGAAAGAACCAACACAAGGAAAAATGAAGGAATCTGAGGTTTGGGGAGGAAGAATCTTGGGAAAATTGAGAGGATAATAAATGAGACTGTTGTATGTAAGCAAGTCGCTGACCAGTGTGCTTGCCTAGCTGTGCCTTGAGCTTAATCAGTGCATTCTTCACAGTCTTCCTGTCTGGCTTTGTTTTAAAATATTTTCCAGGGTAAAAAAGCTGTCTATTTTCAGTGTACTTACCTCAATGGAGGTCAAAGTGCTAGAGAATTAAATTGGACTATGAAAGGGCCTGTGTGTTTTTGGAGCCAGTAGCTGAAGAGACCGAAGTGTGTCCATACTGTGTGGATGTCCGTATCAGTGTACAATCACTAGTTAACACCAAACTGGTAGTGAGGGAGTGAGATGAGGCTTAGGAGTCACAGATTGGGTTGGCCATGAGTGTGGAGAAACTTGAGTGGTCTGTGAGCTGACTAGTGGAGGGACCAGGATGTCCAAGTCAGCTGTTGAAGAGAGCATGGCCTCTGGGGTACAGCTTCAGGAAATGTCATAAACGTGGATCAGCAGCCAAAGAGATCTGGTTGCATATGTTTGTGACTGTGAGTGAGGCAGCTGGGAGGCCAAGGCATCAAGGATACAGGAACCAGGCAGAATGAATGTCCAGGTAGCAAAGCCAAAAATCATGTGATTTGCATAAGTAAGCTGTTGCTGTTCTGTCTGAAAAGGTTTTTAAGAGTAGGTCCTACAGTCTTCAGTGAGGAATTTTGTTGTTGATTCTGTGTTTAGCTGGGTAATAGTTATAATATCCTTTGTACTTTCACATTTTAATCTTATTTCTTTTAAAAATTTATCTGTTTAGATTTGATATGGGAACTATCATGCTTTATGGATGTATACCTGGTGATAGGAACTTGAAGGATTTGTCCTGATCAGCCTCTGATATCCAGCAGCAAATGGATAAATTCCAAGTTGTCTTCAGGTGAAAGGTTCAGTCTCAGACCCAAGGTTTTAGAAATTTTTGGGGTTACAGCGATCTCTGACTATAAGCTTTTTGTATAGAAAACTAACAAGTCAGGACCCGAAGACAGATTTTGAGGTTGATTAGCCTTTTTTGTTGATGTAGCATTTTTCAGTGTAAATATAATTCTCATTTTGCCATTTTCCTGCATCTTTCCTTAGATGAGCATTTATTTCTTTACAAGGTGCCCTAATTCTGTGTGAATTGGCTTGAAGCACTAGACAGATGCTTCTTGCTCATTGATGACAATATTTAGAAGGCTGAGGGCTATCGAGGCAGGATTCTTCCAACATCATTGGTACTTATCTGTCTCATCCGAGTAGCTGTGCTGGTGGCTCGTGGTGCCCTGCTCTATGAAGCGGTAATTATTTATTGATTTATTTCACTGCAGAAAGCCCTCCACATTTGTTCTGGGAGATGAAAAAGAAATCCTTAAACCATAATGTCAGAGAAAATATCTGAATGATAACTCTAGGATAAGCCACAGCAAATGGGTGCTACTTCTAGCACTGGACACTGGCAGAGGCATCAGGCTGCTTTGAAGTAAGTTCCCTCAGTGGACTCCTTTAAAGTGGGGGAAGAAAAGATAGTCGTGGTTCTCACAGGAAAGAAGTAGCTGTGAAGGTTTTGCAGGATTAGGGCCTGCAAAAGTTAGGTGTCAGTTTGGAAAGTATTTGATCATTACTGCCCCTGGACTGGACCAAAACACTTGACAGAGTTTTCTTCTTCCATGTCTGCTGGGCATGTTCATCAGGGCAGCCATCATTCCTATTTTATTTCTGCAAAAGGCCTGAATATAATTCCTCCTGGAGATGGAGTCACTTCTGGTTTGGTAATGAGCACAGTATATAGAATCACTGGTACATATGCATGAACAGCCCCTGCTGCAGCCCACACTGGGAATGGGAGCTATTGGAAACATAAAGCTTAGATAAGGAGACAGTAGGCACCTAAACTGTGACATGATGCAAAAGAACAGAAAATAATTCCATATATGATCTATGGTTCATTTCCAATCCCTAGTGAGCACAACTGAAGAGGAAAAAACATGGTCACATGTAGCTTACAGCAGTGAGATTTCCTGCAAAGGACACAAGAATGGAGGTTTTATATATTTCCCCACTTTCTTGAGATATGTTTCCTTTCTGCTATAATTAAAATAATGACATCAGACAGCTTCTTACTTTACTGTTTTGGGAGTATCTCTGTGCTGCTTTGAGAACATGGCCTTGCTGGCAGAGATGGAAGGAGAGCCAGGAAACATGGGGGGCTGAACTCACATCATAGCCTCATACAGGTAAGAGAGAGCATCTTTTGCTGAGAAAAGTTTATACATGCATGTCTTAAGAGAACTATGGATATTAGGATATCACTACACTGTTATGTAGGAGCAGCCTGTCAGTTCCTGCCCTCTCACACCACTTCCTCTTAACAGGTCAAGTGACATAGCAGTGGCACACCGAGGATTCAAATGTGGTCAGTGAAGTAGATATGGATATCATTTAAGTAATCCTGTTTTGTGGTTTTGGGGGTGAAATGTGAGGCAGAGTGAGACTCTCCCAACAGCATCACTGAACTGAGAAAGCAATACAATAAAGAAGGCCCTGACAGAAACCTCAGTGAGTATTTCATGAGAATCTTCATAGGAAGGGTAGCTGTTTGATGTCAGTGAACTCAGCAAGTGCTTGTGCCTTGTTCAATAAGGAACAAGGAGGCAGAGGAGGAGGCTTTGGTGCTAGTCTTTGCTCATGGTCAGTCAAGACATTATTGTGGATTTTTTTTGAGTGTGGCTATTGTTGTAAATGCTGCATGAGTAGAAAGCAAAAGATCTCTAGTACAGAATGTGGGTACTTGTCCTGCCTCTGGGAGGAGATTTTGTATGGCTGCTGAAGTGCAGGAGATAGTGGAGGAATAAAAAAAGACGTTGTAGTGTGTGGTCAGGAATGGAGATTCCATTGGTCAATCCTTCTTTGTTCATGTTCATTGGAAGGGATTCTTCTTCCAGAAATGTGTGTTTCTTCATGTATTTCTTGCCCATCAACTAGTCTGGTCTTTCTATCCTGACTTAATGCAATTTTATATGTGATCTGCATTTTTATTGATGCCAGACAGCACTGTAGCCTCTGCCTACTTTCTAATGTGACAGTGTTTAGATTCTTACTTAGAGAAGCATCTTAGAAAAGTGCTTACTGAAGAGCTCTCCTGTTACTGCAATGTCTTTGGGATTCCGTGAATTGCATGAACATCCAAGGCAGAATCCAACGTACATCTCTGTCTTGATTTTCCTAAGATTTAAGTTGAATAATAATATTTTAACTTAATTATTTATGACAATGATATGAACACCTATAGGATAGACTCTTCAAGACTGTCATGTATAGGCTCAGGGAGCATGCACATACTGCTTATGAACTATATACAAATTCATTTTTCTTTAACCAAAATGATGAATATATTAATATATTCAAGAGACATAAAACTGGCATATCTGCCTCAATGTGTAATGTGGGTTTCCTATAAGCTAAAAATCTCTTACAGTATATCTTCACAGCAGTTCTATTGTTTCTCAGATTCAGAGCTTGACAATTCAGCCTTTGCTCCAAAGGATCTGAAGGTCAGTGTTACGAAAGAGAAGGCACCTAACAGAAACCAACAGTCTCCTTGGAAAGTGTGTGTGCTTTTTTTCTGTTACAATGAAAATGGCACCTTCCCTGAGACTGGCATTGTTTGCTGGCAGTCTCAAGGGAAAGGGGAAGTTCTGATTTACAGTTTTTCTTGAAGAAGGCCTCTCTGGCAGAGCAGGATGCAGAAGCCCCTCCTGCTGTGACCTGCACTGTAGTTACTTTGTGGGGAGAACAGATGAGTTCAGCATAGGTCAGTTCATCCTTGTGCTCAGAAGCAGATCTCCATCCTCAGGTAACACCCTTCCGAGCTGCCTGGCAGTGCTGCTCTCAGCAGTGGTGTGTTTGTTGACATGCAGATTGGAAACAATAGCGGACTGCTGGGATTTAAAAATATTTATTTGCTGCCTTGCAATGCCTCAGCCTGTCAAGATATATTCAGATAACAGTAAGGACTGTCATATAGTGTGCAACATGACAACAACATAATAGAATCGATAGAATTCCTCTTAACAGGACACAAATGGATAGGCTAAACAAGAAAAATGGTGTTTTTTCCTTCTCTTGATGCTAAAGCTGTCCTAATTCTAGGAAAGGGAACAGTTTTCTAAGTCAAAATCAAAGAAAGGAGAGAAGCAGACATGAGAATGTGATAAATACTTTGGAATATGAGAAAGATACTAAAAAGTAGGTTAACTAATTTATTAAGTGAATTCTTCACATAGTCATGGTAGAATACAAATGTATATTATGTATTATATCAGTCTCCTCTACCAAAATGGGTCCATTTCTGTGCTGAAGTGCTGAAGAACATGACTTGAGGTTGGCCAACTTTTATTCTGCACTGAAATACCCTTTGCATTGTGGCTTAAAAAAAATAAATGCTGTTTGGTTGTATAACGTCAATGAAAACGTTGTGTGCTTTTGTTATGTTACTATGGGGAAAATGCATCTTCCCTGTTACTAGGATGGCTGATAGTCTCAGGGGTAAAGAAAAGACCTGTTTTGCACTTTATTCTCTGAAAAATATCTGTCTGGGTAACTTGCATCAATTTAGAAGAGCACAGTGTGGGAGCTCTCCTGCTGTGGCTTGTACTGCCACCTGATTACTTGTTACACTGAAATTCCTATAAATTTTCTATAAAATATTATTCAATTAGACTTTATGAAAAAAACCAAGTTAAATAAAACTAGAAATTCCTACAGCCATCATCTGTTCATTATGCATGAACTTGTTAGCTGTTTTTAATCCCAAGGATTCTGCATCTTGTTGAGTCATATTATTGAGTCAATACATGTTATAGTTCTTCTAGAGTGCTTATAATTGTCTGAATAGTCTTTATTATTGCTTTTTATTTCTTCATTTATGAGTAGAACTGCATTCATTCTTGCTGTCTATCAGGAAATCAGAGGTAGGGACTGCTGACTGAAATCCTCACACAAAAGTAAAATGAATATAACAAATAAAACCAGATAATTAACTTTTCTGGTTTTACAATCCTTTTTATTTGTGATCATTCAGAAGAGTGGCATTTTGCTTTTTTCCAAACCAATATTTTTGAAAATCAGAATTTTGCCTCTAGGTATAAATATATTTCAGTGAGCACATTAACGCTGAAATGCTGTGGAGGCTTCTCATAAGTAGTAATGCAGTATTTTAGCATCAGCTCCATTTTGTGCAGAAATTCAGTGTTGAAAGGGCTCTTTCTCAGAGACTTGAGGTTAAAAGCAAATTTTAGTGCTTTCTTGCATCATCAATGTCTCAAGATAAGAAAATGGAAAATATGAATAAATATAACAGAAAAATATAGGTTATTCTACTGATATTTTGTTTATTACTGGTTTGAACTGGCTGAGATAAAAGAAAACATTTATTACTTTTTATCTGAAACAAATAATCATCAAAACCCGGTGCATTTTATTAATTATCAAAATAATTATGTTCATAGAACTTTTCAAGAATACGTTTCAGGGATTTTTATACTGATTTTTTATTTTTCAGTGATTCTCCTGCCAGGGAAGCAGCTCATGCACCGAGCAGTAGCACAGCTGTGTCTGTTGGCAGGTCAGTTACACAGTGCAAGCAATGGCAAAGCAGTAATTCTACAAATAAACAAAAGATAAATGTTGCATGAAAACTCAGGCATTAACTTTCAGGAATAAAATAAATTTCTAGTGGATCTCCTGGTTATTCGTTTTTGCTCTGCATTGTTTATACTTGATAAGATTTTTTGGGAGATAGGGATGATATGCAGGAAACTATTCTGCAAATCTCTTCCTGTTTTTAAGTCATTCCCTTCTTTCTCTGTTATTTTTACATTTTCATGCTTTTCTGAAGAGGAGGAAGACCCGGCCATTTTCCCAACCTCCCCTTGGATATGACCCAAAATCCACCAAAATCAGTGAGAGGCTTTGCATTGAATTTTGTAAGTGCTGAATCACACCTCTAATTCTTTGAAGAGTATGGCAACATAAACAAATCTATTTTTATTAATACAAAAGATGTATTTCACATTTCTTGATGTATTTTCAGTAAGTAATAAATGCATGTTCATCACAAAACCTACAATTTAACAGTGCAGTAGTAAAGTGTGACTGTAGTATTCTTCTATCCAACTAGAAGGGTAGTTTACATCTGTTTTATTTAGAAGTAGAGTTTTGTGAGATAAGTAGAGAGTATGAAAATAGAACAAAGAAAAATACTAGGAAAAATCAGAAAATAAAAAAGCAATCCTTTACTGCATCTGCTTGTATTGTTTTATGGGTGAGACCTAACTAGTATTTAAAGCTAATATCTTGAAATGAACAATATTTTATTGAGCACTGAATGTTTCTAAAGACTCCAGAGAAAAGGTCTCCTTTAATGGATATATCATAATCATGAAAGCTGCTGTGTGAGGCTACCAAAAGGTGATTTGGAAAAGTATAGATCATCTTCTTTAGTCAGAGGCCTGTCTGAAGTAATTTGATTGTCTTTAAGAAATAATTGGAACTCTGGGCACTAGTGGGTTTGGTCCTTAAGCAATGTATATTCAGTGGTTGAGAAATTAAAACATTGTCTAAGAAATTTTTCTCTCTTACTTCCAGGCTTCCAAATACACAAGGATTTTGGGACCAACTGGACAGAAACCCCTGAGTGACAAGTCAGATAATGATTAAGGGATGAATTAAGACACATAAGATCAAACTGCTTCTGATTATTCCTATGGGGTTGTCCAAAGGCATCTATGCACAGGGATTTGTCAACTGAATCAAATTTACTTCGGCTGTGTTGCCAGATGCATTCAAGCTGATTCTGCCTTAAAAAGCTGGAAGACTATGGGTTTAAAAAAAAGTCTTAAGCCTGAGGTGCAATCTATTATTATTTGAGGCCTTACAAGTATGAAGAGGGCCTGGGGTGTTTTTGTTGTTGTTGTTATTGCTCTTTGTATTGGCTACATCTGCTTAAGGTTGAAGTATTAGAAGTAAAACCTTCTGTCTCCAGTGTTATATCCCTGTCTAATTGCTGACTACCACCTGGAAAGGCAAAATGGAACAAAAAGTGACAAAATGGAAATCTGAGTTTTCCTGCATTTCAGACCTCTCTGTAGCTAGCAGAGGTAGGCATTTTTGCTCTGAAAAAACCCAAACCAGTAGCAACCACCAACACATGCATATGTTTTGCTGACCTTTGTTTCTAATTCTTAATGCCAGGATATTATTATAACACTCCACAACTGAAGAAATCCTCCTACTCTGAAGTTATATGTATTCTTGGAAGACTTAACAATTGTCTGTGGGCAAAGTACAAAACCAAGTAGCTTATCCCTAGCTTGATTTTCTCAAATTACTGCACATTTGGAGTTATTTGTAAAGTAAAATAGAGGCAAATGCAGCATAAAAACATTGCCATTATTGCAATCAGTCTCTCTTACATGTTGTAACTTTATGGCACTACAAGATCTGAGAGAAGTGTGTGGTCCTTACAGACACTGCCCTTTGATCACTTCTTTAACTGGGCTAGAAGAGAGTTTAAGACTGTGATTGAAAAATATCCCTCAGGAGCTGAATGCTGACTTTTATTTAGTGATTATTTTAAAATTAAATGTTAGCTTTAACACGTTGCTCAGTTTCTATTAACTTTAGGCAATGCAAAATCAAACCACAAATCTCCTTAATCTCAAAATAAGGGTCTGGGAGAGCAGCGACCTGGTTTCAAAGGAGTTTCCATAATGCTGGCAATAAAGGAAATGCAATCTCAATCACAGGATGTAGCAAGGTCTTCCAGTCCTGTATACCTTCAGGTGAGAAAAAAAATCATGCTAATAGTTTGCATAATCACCTCTTAGTTCCCATGTAAGATGGGATTTGATGTCTGTTTTTTGAACATGTGGCGAGAAATGAAGGAGAAAGGCAGTAAATATATGGTTTTAGTGTTCAAGCTGACCAGGACTCAGAGGTGATTTTCAGTGCCGGGTTTGACAACAGCTTCAGCAGCCACTGTTTCGCTTCAGATTCTCTGTTTCCTCAGTGCTTTCTGTTCTGTAAGTAGATAACTCTTCTGAGGGTCAATTATTTTGAGGTCACTTGCTGAATACATAAGAGAGAGGGAGAAGTAGTGACAAAGGAGGGACAGATTAAGAAGGCTGAGATGAGTGAGCAGAGGGAAATATGACTTAGTTGTGAAAACTGGGAAAATTGAGGGGCTGTGACAAAAAGTTTGAGTGAGTGTTAATGGAGTGAGTGTTAATGAATGGCAAGGGTGATGACCTAAGGAATTGGCACAAGAACTGAGTAAAAGTGGGGGAAAGAGAGACTGATGATTATAAATATTACCAGCATTTGAAAAATAAGGATAATGAACAGAAAAAAAGTAGGAAAAGGGGGAAAATCAGCAAAGAAATTTGAGTGAAAGCAATGAAAGTTAGAACACTTCTCCCCTCCAATTATCGTGGGTTGTTTTTTTTTTTATAACTGTCTTTCGAACAATAAAAATAGCAACATGGTGTCCTTTATATGATGCATGAAGTCATTCAAGATCATTATAATGAAGGCTTTAAAAAAGAGCTGGCCAAAGAGAAAATGATTCACATTCCATCTATCATCATAAAAATATGAGAAATGAACAAAGCTTTTCTGCTTTTTATAACATACATTTCTGTGTAAGTATAGTGACTTTTAATAGCTGCATAATGTAAATAACAACAATTTTTTTGACTTTGAGCACCTTACTTTCTACCTGATTACTAGTTGTTCTCTTGAAAACATGTAATTTGGGAAAATTATGCTGCAATAGGCTAATGTCACCAATGTGAATGGAAAACATTCTACGTCATGATGAAAGATTCAGTGCTTCTGGGAAAATAAAAAGTGAAAAGCTGTACAAAATGTTAATGTCAAATCTGACCGTACCACTTAATGGTATAATGGTGACTGACTTTAGTATGTTTGAAAATAGTGTTATGATGTTGCTGGGACCAGGGATTGCTTATTCATGAAAAACATTCCTGCCTTCAAAGTACCTTCAGCATGAATTCCTGCCTTAGGGTCTCGTGGCTAATTGAGTAACTAATAAATCAGTAATTAGGCAAAATATAAATTGCCACATCTCTGTGATATCCTTTTTTGATTGAAGGATTCTTTCTTCTTTTCACTGAAGACGAAATTCTTCTTTAACTTTTTTTTCTTTTTTTGCCAGTATTAAAGCTGTTTTCAGACCAGAACAGAAGTATCTTTTTTCTTTTTCAGGGTTTCTTTTTCTACTTCTTCACAGACACCCATTCATGTGACAACTTTCTGAGTGCCTGTCCAAGTGTTTTTCTCCTCACAAAATCTGTTTCTGGCTATGGATTTCCATCTCAGCTACAACATGTAGCTGTTTGGAATACAGCCAGTTCTGCCTGTCAATGGACAAGGTATTTCTAGAAGCATCAGCTGCAAAGTTCTTGTATGAGATAACACCTCTTACAGAAAAAAAAGAAAAAAAAAAGACCAAAACAAGACCAAACAAACACTGGCAGTAAAATAAAATACATTTGATGGTGGAGAAGGGTTTTCTGTCTGAGCTGACAAGCATTTACTACACTCTTATATTGCTTTCTAAAGTGATGCCAATTCTGCAATTTGTTAAACATTTCTGTGCGATGACACTATAAGCATGATGACAATGGGTCTGTTTTATAAATTTAGCTAAATAAAAATTCACCTGTGCTTAAATCATTGTGGCTCAATCAACAGATCTTACTGTTGACTCTCAATGTTGCTTTTAGGACAATTTTTATCATCTTTGTTTAGGCAGTAGATGCTGAGGCATTACTAGTGACTAAAATCTGTGCCTGCAAAGTATAAAGTATTATAGCTGAGATAGTCCATAGGAAAAAAAACCAGAAGTCTGGGCTAAAATCAGAATAATTAGTAAGAAATTCAGTTCTTCAGGTCATGCTCCAAGAAAATATATATATATTGGATGAAAACTATTAATTTAATTTCCACTGGGTTTCTTTTTGAAATCTCATGAATTAATGGAATGTCAATGATTATAGTGCAAAGATACAAACTATCCAACTGCACGTTTAACACCCCTGTGCAGTTCTTTTGTTGAATCATTTGAATAGCAAATACACCTTATTGCTTCAATATCAGGTTTGATAAGGAACAAATGACACATGAATGAGTGCAAGGCACAGCATTAGATCTCCCTGTCCTTGTGGGTTAAGTAGGGTAGCACAATTATTACTAAGAAATCAGTTTATCTGTAACTGCATGGAGTTGGTTTTAGCAAGGTTTTCAAGATTACTTTAAAGAAGATAATATATTCATTGAAAATAATGGATTTACTTCTACAGTTTCTTAAGCTTCTCTCCAGGCAACTGCCTGACAATTTAATAATGAGATATTATTTCATGTTCTGCATTAGTATTTTTAGCACTAACATTTCTAATGATTGTCTTTTGCAATCACCATGTGAAGAATTTTCCTGAAATATCTGAGAGGTAATTTTTTATTATTGTTTATTTTTAGATGGATTTTATTTCTTTTGCAGTTCAGAGTAATTCACACAAAGTAAAAAGTTATTTTTAACTTTCAGAACAGCAGGTTCACTTCTGCAATACTCTTGTTTGTTAGGCAGACCATTTTACATACTCAACAATCAAAGGAAAAGAAGTTTGTTTCAATTTATCCTATTAAATTCTTGAAGAGTCAATGGGGGTTTTATTTTCACCTTCAAGATCAATCAAATTTATTCTTAAGAATGTGAACAGGGCCATTCTCAGAACAAATCTCCAAATAATAGCTTTTAGTGGTGCTCATCATTCTAAAAAAAAAAAAACAACTCTCATCTTTATTTCTGAACTGTTTTCAGCCTTCTTTGATTTGTTTTCTTTTAACTAACTTTGATTAGTTAGTCATCTTTTAGCTCTTTAAACTTGATCTTCCTGCATTTCTATTAAATCTTTTATATAATAATATTTCCATGTATTTATCTGACCTCTTTTTTCTTCATGTCTTTATAATTGTGAATGTCTAAAGATTTTTTTTTTTGCATTTCTGTTAATGTCTCACAATATGTTCCTGTAGTCTCTTAAACATTTTTTTCTTCTACAGGGTAAACTTCATATAAGCCCATTTTTAAATCTGTTATGCAAGATACTATGACAACTCAAAAAATCCTCTTGTGTATAAATTACTAACATGAAAAGACTGTATTAGTTGAAAAAGACTGTAATTGTGCTGCTGTGCTTTCAGTCTCTACTGTGTGCAATAATTGAATTTCCTCAATATGATCATTGCAAGCTATAGAGAATAAGTGGAAATGGCCAAAACCTGAAAACTGGCTGGCAAAAATTAAACCTTTAAATCAATACATAAACGTCTATTAAAATCTCCTTATTTTTAAAGTTGAAGAGACAAATTAGAATTCATGAAAAAAAAAACTGCCTCAAATTAAGGTTGATTTGATTTAATGCCTTCTTATTATGAAGAAGTGAACATTTTAGGATCCAAATTTTTATCTGTTTAAAATACTGATCTACACTTCTTCTGAAAGATGTGTTTGGGTGGTATTAATCTTATCAAGAGGAAAATGCCAAAATAATGTTATTGAGCAACATTTTAAAAAGTGACACTTCAATCTTCACTGACACTAAACAAGCAAGTATTTTGATATTACTAATTTAGTAATAATTGGTAATTAACAATTATTAATAATTATTAATACATAATAATTAAACACTGGTGGCTGGCTCTGTTTTTCAAGTATGGACATGTGCACCACTTTTATACCTTGGGGCCCTTTCATAACTCAGGACCACAGATGTTGTCTGCCTTTTCAAGAAGTCACACTGGGATCTCTTTAGTGAGGAACCACGATTTTTGTTTTTTCTACTGTCAGGCACTGCACATCAGATGAGAAAGCAGCTGGACCATTCCTTTGCTGTTGGTGTGTGCCTGGCTCAGTAGAAAGGCTGTATAGACAAATCATTGCTGTTTACTTTCCATGGCTTCCAGCTTGTCCTTGGTACTTTCACCTTTCTTCTCCAAGATCGTGGACTTATGTGAAATTGGTGTAGTTGTCTCTTGAGTTTAAAGTCTGCTGTTCAGTCAGGTCAGTGTTTGTCTGGGAGTGAGTTGTATCCTTTGGTCCACACGTTCAATGCTGATGTCATGTGGTGACTTAATACGAGCAACACATTGTCTTCATGTTGCTCATAGAATGAAGAAAAAATAATGTTGAAATTCACTTCACGGCTAAATTTTTAAAATGCTATCGTGCTTGAAATTTCTTTTTAAAAAAGTGAAGTTCTCTGTTGATTTGTTTTTTCGGATTGCTTCTTGGGAAAGTTGGATTACTTTTTTTTCAAATTTTTGATAAAGCTTTAAGTGGAAGTAAGATAGTTAATGGGGTATAAAGCAAGTTCTGTGCTTTAGGGAGCTCTTTGTTCCCACACTGTATATAGCAATGAAGTTACAGAAAGATTATGAAAACACAATCTAAGTAAAGAGTGATTACCAAAAATCAGAGGGTAGAAAATAATTTTCTTAATAGAAAAACTTAAAAAGACCAAATAAATTGACTTCTTGAAGGCAGCTTGTCTCTTTATTCTGTATGTAATTTGATGTCTCAGACTAGATTTTACATAAGCATGTTGTACTTACAGAAACAATTAATAGACCCATGGGAATTATAATTGGAATACTTGCATTATTCTCATAGCTTTTAAAATGCAATTTGGATAAAATCTTGTGCTTTAATTTAACTGCAAATTTGGTGTTACTCTACACAGTTTCAGTTATATATACAGCTTCCTGGGCTGGGATTTGGACTGTTTTAATCCTGTACTGCAAGGAGTTTAAGTAATTGTAAATGTCATATATATTTCTGGAGCACTCATTCTTGTAGTTGCATAAATACTAAAAATGTGTTTACAAGGAATTAATGTACTCAAATTTCTATCTTATCTGAGCTACCAATAGAGTGTAGGAACTGTTTTCTCTTTTTCACCCTACAGCTTCTTTCTCTGCTTATAAGGAGTTTGGGTCTTTTTTCTGCTTATAAGGAGTTTGGGTCTTTTTGGGCAGACCATATAAGAATTTTTCACCTGGGTTAATTCAAGGAAAAATATGCATTATTACATCGATTCAGTAACATAGGATAACAGGTTGAAAAGGCCCAGGCCATATTCTAGTGCACCTCATATGCTGAAAGCCAGATTGCCCAGTGTGTCCAATTGCCCACTGTGTCCAATTGACTTTCGCTCAAGCATGGACAGTCCACAACCCCTTTGGAAACCTGTTCCATTGCTCAATTGTATTCACAGTGAGTATTTTTTTCCCCTTATATTTAAATGTATTTTTTTTAAAATTTCTTTTCAATTTATGCTCATAGGCTCTTGTCCTGTCAAGAGAACCATGGAGGAGAGCCTGGTTTCATCTGTTTACTATCTACATTCAGGTATTTATTCACACTGGTAAGATCCCCTGTGAACCCCCAGGTTAAACAATCCCAGCTCCCTTCCTCTGATACATTTCCATGTATTGGATGATCTGGTGACTTATATGCTTTTGTGTCACTAGTTCCAGCCTTCTAACACCAAGTTGCTTTCCTAGAATGACATGGCATTTAGATGATCCTTTTGAGGTGATATAATTCTCTGCTTTTACTTACCTTTTGAAAAGAAGGACACATGAAAGGGAAAACTATAAAAGCAAACAGTGTTGCAAGAGGAAAAGATAACCTACCAAAATATTTTCTCTAATACTACTTCAGGTAAATATGAGTCACCAATCACATTGAAAACTATTGTAGGAGGAGGAGGATGTTGTACTTTTCACCTTTCTCTGGTCCTTTAGTTAGTCATTAATCAAGGTTTAGGTCTTACAAAGGTTGCCATCTGTGGATATCTGGAGACTTACTTTCAAAGCAGATGCACTGCACATATATGCCTATAAGTTTTCTCACCACAGAAGAAATCAATCAAACCTTGCCATTCCTGAGGTCAATAGAAAAACTCTTTGTGAGCTGAGAGTAACCAGGGTTTTCTATTGTCTTCTCCTTTACTGAACACAGCTATTCTTAGCAACTACCAGAAAAATTGTTGCTTCCTTTCCCTTCCCCTAGTGTCCATTTATATACTGCTGTTTCATTGCTGTTAACATCACTAACCTTTCAAGTTATTACTGATTTCTTCTGAGTTGCTCTCCTCCCAGAGTTTCACCAATGGAGTTTCTAGTCCACAGAGAGGAAACTGGGAGGAAATTTTTGTCTTTCCCAGAATATGCCCAGATGGGACCTTGCTAACTGGAGAGCTTATTAAGCTCAATGACGAAGCTGATTAGCTCCACAGTCAAGGGGGTTGTGGAATTGTAAGGCATATGGAAATCATTTGTCTTATTTATATCAAAGATTTTTTATGGAGTCAGCACTGTGCTGTAGAGCACCCAGATACTGTAGAGTCAGCATTCCAGCATAAGCCTCTCCTAGTAAAATATTTTCAGCTGAATATACCACCTCATTTCATTGAGATAGAATTATTACAGAACTGCATTTCATGAACTGTGCAATTCATGGGCTGTGAAATTTTAATCCAGCTGCACAGTAATTTTGATAACTGTGAGGCTTTTGTCTTAACTTTATATCCCTGCCACCTTGAATCCTGGCATATGCTTATGGAGAGAGATCAACTGGATATAATATTACCTGACAGGGGAGGAAGTGAGAATAAGAGGAACAAAGCTGGCTAACTGGGAAGTTTAGGGATTGAACCAAACCTTTGCAATGTTCTTATCCATTACTCTGTGAAAGAGAAAATGGTGTACTATGCACACAGCTTGAACACGCTAATCAACAGTTTCCTGGTTGAGAATTGCACAAATGAAAATAAATTTCAAGTGACATATTAGCTGGAAACATCAGTGTGTGTATCTAGGCCAGACAAATTCATTCAAAATGTAGGCAATGGGAACAAATACCAGCTGTATCTCCAGCCCTGCATAAACGGCAATATAAATGAAATGGCTGGCTAGGGGTTTCCAAGGTGTCTGTGAATATCACCTGTTCTGATTCAAGGAGGTATCTGTCAAGTTATGGTGTTCTCCAGATGAGTTACTGAGCACCAGCAGGTGCCCAAATCACATCCTCAGTGATCATTGTCATGGGCAGAATGAACATTTTTAACTGAGTGAGCAACACATTAGTTTTTAAGATGAATCTGGAAACCTCCCAAGATTATAAACCTGCTTGTGTGACTTTCACCTCAAAGGAAAGGTAAAGAGCTTTTAAAACTCCTATATGGTTTTTCTTGAGCATATGTAATTGAAATCAATAGTTGCGACTTTTTACCTAGCTCTCCATTTCTCCAGAAATCCACAATTCCACCTCCTTTATTATGTTAATACCAAGTTCATCCGAGGCCTGGCTGATGTTACACATATGTAAATGAGTGGAAGAGCTGTAAATTGTTGACGTACTGACAAACAGCAGTTCTACTGACACAGCTGCAGAACCAGTTGCTTGCTGTAAGTTGATAGAGACACAGGGGAAGCATCTCAATCAATATATTGCTGCCTAGTTATGCAGCCCAACTTATATATCTTCTTGGTAGTGTTCTATCCTCTTTTTCAAACCTATCAGATTTTTTTCCTTCACTCATTTATTTTCTGCCCCCCCCTTTTTTTTTTTTTCCTTTTTTTTTTCCTCCTTTTGAATAACAGAGTTTTAAGGTGTGGTAGATATCTTTTGCCAAAGCTATGTTTCATTCCTGTTCTAAACCTAGAAATGTTGGCAATGGCAACATGGTTTGCAATGTTTGCATTTCAGGTACATACATCAAAAATATAAATGTAGGTGTATAAGTAGGTCAGTAGAAAGCTAGCTTGTGGATACATTGGGGCTTATTGATTATTCCTGATGGACTTCACCATGTAGATCCTGCCTTTTCTCTAAGTATCTCCATATCTGCAAAATATGGCCTTTAAAAGTGCCAGTTTTAAGTCTTGAAATTCCTTTTACTTCTAGATACAAACGATGCTACTTTTCAAGTTTGTGGGAAGCTTCTCATGTAACTGAGGTGGACAGCTGAGAAGGTGGGGCTGCTCATTGTTCTACCCATAGCAGCACTCATTTTAGAAGTGTTCCATTTGGAGTTTTGATGGGGAACCTAGAATTTATGCCCAAATTTTTTATGCCCCTAAAATTTTTACTTATGTAAGAATCCTGCTGTGCTTTTAAGATTGTGTGAATTTGAGTTTGTGTGCAAACCAGATCCAAGTCAGGGCATATTTGAGCTTTTACTCAACTGTCTAAAAATTTGCCTACTGGATTAAGTCATCCAAGAGTATGGGACAGTGATTCTGCTGCTGTAAGCTGTGATGGGTTGAACCGGGTTGTTTGCCAGGTGCCCACCAAAGCTGCTGTATCACTCCCCTCTTCAGCTGGGAAGGGCAAAAAAAATATAATGTTATATATATACTTTTGCAATGTATAAAGCCATTTTTGTCTCCAAAGAGCAGAATTTCTTTCATTCAACAGCCTGGGTAGATGCAGATTAAGAAATCTATGGCATGTAAAGAGGAAAAAAAATATAACCATGAGACATTCCCTATATAGTTCTCATGATCAGAAAATAATCTCTTGAATTGTGAGATATGTCTGGAGCACCTTATTTTAAAAATATTGATTACTTTCTCTTTTGAGGGCTTGTCAGTTCCCTTTTAAACTCATTTTTATGTTTGGCCTCCACATTCCAGAGGAGTCTGCACTGCAGTTACACTTTCGATGGAAAATAAATTCTGTTAATTTGCTTTAAACTTGCTGTGTGATGATTTCATTGATCATTCACATGTTCTTGTCTTAGAAGAAACAGCAAAAAATCATTCCTGGCTTAGTTTCTCCACATCATTCATTCAATGCTTTATTGACTTTCAACTCTTTTTTTTTTTTTTTTTTTTTTTTTTTTTTTTTAGCTAAGCTATACAATTTTCCACACATCTGATCACTCTTATATTTTGGCTGTTTACCATCCCCCTTCCAGTTCTTTTGCATAGTCTTTGTATATGCTGATCAGAATTAGGCATATCATTGCTTCTGCAGTATCAGATTGACACTTGTGATAGCTATTTAAAACAACTGTAAATGTTCTATTTGTCCTTCTTTGGTGAAACTCTGAATTTTCAAAGGCCTCAGGATTTCAAGATATCTTTTTTAATCAGTAGAGTAGGTCACTGTAGATGTTAATATTATTTGTCCATGTGTGTTATATGCACTTTTCTATATTTAATTTATTCTGCTCCTGCTTTTTTCTCTGTCTTATCTCTCAGCCCCACAAGTACTGCTTTAAGCTTTTATTTTGAAGATCCTGAATAATTTCTATCTTTAGAAGTCATCCCTTTTCCCAGATCATATATAAAGATGTTGAGGTGAGCAGGCTCACACATGATCCTCCTGGTAACCGCCTTTCTTCCTCCACAGAGAGTAGTTATGGAATTTTGCCCTGCAATAATTTTTAAAATAAATTAAATTAAAATAGGCTAATTTAAAGAAACATTAATGACTAGTATTTTAAAATTTTATGAAAAATCAAGTACAGCGTATCTGTTGATTTTTTATAAATGATATTTAATGAAGTTTTCTCAGCACCCTACTTCAAAATTGAAGAAAATAACTCCAGAATATACTTTGTGAATCTATTACTGGACACCTGGCTGTGTGTTTTGATGAATTTGGAAACTCTGCTTCTGCGCAAAAATCTCAGTTGTAGATTATTGCTGTGGATTGAATCACCAGTTCCTAGCACAACCCATTGCAAATTAAAATATACTGGTGTATACATATAGGTATAACAGATTTTAGTCTGAAAAACACCTGTCTTTAGGTGTGGAAGAAGATTTAATTTCCTCTCCCATTTATTAATAGGGCATGAGTCAAGCTCAAAACCAATCTTATTACTTGTAGGTCAAAAATAATAATTGAGGGATAGCAAAGCTTACATCATCAATAAGCCATAACTCTTTGGAGTAGAAATAGAGTCCTAGTTTCAAAATTACAAAGGGCTTGTTTTATACAGGATGGTTTGTGTGTGTGTGTGTGATACTCCTGGGAAAACTGAGGGCTGTATTTATGATTATGTGACAGAGATGGATCATGTTAATGCATTATCAGCTGAAGATCAGGGACTGCTGAGAGCAAGGTCTTGGGGCATTTAATGCTTTCTAAGGATGATCAAATTTCACAGCCAGGTGTTTCTGATTCAGTGGCATTAGGTTACTCAAATAATGATAATATTTTTAACTGCATTAATCATTGCTCATTTAAGACCAATAATAATGCAAGCATAATAAAAAATAGATACTCCTCAGGTACTGTCTCACCTTTTAAGGCAGGAAAATTTTGGATTTTTTTTTCTCTGTAGGATGCTTTGTTGCTGATTAATATGCAATGAGAACAAATGTCTTGCAACTGGTACTAGTGTTTACTTGACTGAGCTCCACAACTGTCCTGCAGTGCTAAGGTGCCAAGCATATGGCAGGCAACTGCTAATTAAGCACTTTGATTAATATGTATCCTTTACAATATGCTGCACAATTTACTTGATCTCTACTAACAGAAACGATGGCATTTATTCAAGTGTCTACTATTTTCTCTGTCAGTTTTGCAACCTTTCAGCCTGTTTCATGCACTAGCAATTTCTTTTGTGTTGGCAATCTTTTAGAGACAGCTGAGGTTGAATAGTGCTATCTTTTCCTTTCTTTTTAAGAAAGTTCTTTTGAAGTCTAAAGCCTAAAATCTCAAGATGCTTCTGGTGGACAGGTGAGAAATTCAGAGACATGTAGAACCTTCAGTATATATGACCAACTATCCACTGAATCAATATTAGATCCAGTACAAAAAAAATGCCCAAAAACAAAACAGCAACCCACCTCTAGATTTCCCTCACCTTATTTTTGATGCTGTGGAAATATCCAGCTTGGAAACCTAGTAGCCATATGCAGCCTTTGTAATTGATTAGTAGAGGGAGAATCACCTCTCTCTGACAGTGTCTCAGATGTGAATATGCACAAAATGACACTGTTGTGGGTATCTTTGTCAAACCAAAATATTGTTTGAAATTAGTAGGAAATGGAGCTTGTGGGGTATTATAACTTCTAACCTGTGACTTGTTGTCATATTGATATTTTTAAATATAGCTACAGTATTGATTTTGGAAGCCCACAGTTTTAACACCTGATGATTAAGCTAAAATACACTTAAGTCAGTAGAAGCCTTTATTCATTATTACATGTTTTATATTTCACTTCCTAAAGTGCAAGGTTTTTTTTAATTTCCTTTGTAAAAATATGTCAAAAGTTTTAGTGCTTCATTACTGAAAGCCTTAATGTCAGTTATAAATTTGTTATGCATTATTGTTGAATTTAATTTAATTAATGTTTTGTCATTTAGCAGATACTGTCCCTAAAGAAGTAAGTTGTTTTAAGAAACTTTACCTCCGTTTTCTTAGAAAGAGTGCAGCTGCTTCAGTGGAAAAATTTTTTGTAATTCGCTTAAAAAAAAGGAATCGAGAATCAGATACCCCCAAAATAAATGCTTGAATGAAAATACAGTTTTATTGCTTTTAATTTTAATTCTTTAAGCTGTGAAAAATGTCAACCAGTATCCTGATTTTACTTGTTGCCTATCCTTGCATGTGGAAATAAATCAGGAAAAATATCTAAACTTCCCACTGAGCAAGGCTGTGAATAGTGTTAAAAAGGCAATTTCAGCTGGGCAGCAGGAATGCTGACAAATGCCATACCTTAAAAGAAAACAACAGGCAGCCCTAATATGATTTTGTATGACTTTGTTGTGCTGAGGTAGAAAAAAATAAAATTAAAATATATGAAATAAACCTTCTGAAAGAAACAGACTAGTGTAATGCCAGGTAGGTTAGAAAAAACCCAGACTTTTTAAACAATAAGAAAGATTTTAAAAGATCCAGGCTTAAACCATCATGGATGGATGTGAAGCATATTACAATATTTAGTCTTAATGAAACTTAGGAGTCAGTAGGGATTCCATTTTATGTGTAGACAAGTCCATGTGTTTGTTTCTGTCGTGTCCCTCATTTTGCAAACTGTAATTTTTTGTTTCCAAATGAATGGTTTTTTTCTAACTTTAGATGATTGGTATAGATGCTAACTACTATTCCATAGAAAGGCCATTCTTGTAGGCGCAATTATTGTTTGAAAGCAATAATTTTAATTTTCAATGAAGAAGTGGGATTCATACAGCCAACTTGGCTGGAATAATAATTTGATATTTTTTATCTTTCTTGTCTCATATTTGATAGCATGCTTTGGAATGATGGCCTGTTGAAAGAAATGGTTCCATACGGAAGACTCAATAAGAATGTGATATAGGAAAGCATAAAATTTAATTTTTTTATTTGTATAAAGTTTTTAAAAAATGAAAGGAATACAGTGATTGCCATTCATTTTTATTTTTTTTTTCTACTATTGAACTACCTGAGGCTATTTACTGAGTGAGTTCTGGATGTTTGCAGGTTGGTTAGGAGAAGTGGCTGACTATGCAATATCACAAACTCATTCTTTCACTGAATCAAGAACTTGTGAGGAGACAATGTAAATAGAATACATAGCCTGGGTTTCATTTGCTGTTAGTATTGATCTTCTGAAGGCAAGTTAAGCACATTTAGGCTTGTTATAAAGATTGTAGATCAGCAGATAATTTTCTATGTATCTCAGAAAATCTGAATGGAGCTTAAGGTTTGTACATCCTACAATGAAAGCCAATGAAGAACCGGACACCTTTTCCTTTTTTACACAAGCCACAACAATCTGCACTTAATAATTTTAAACTGCAATCATATTAAAAGCGTGATTGTTAAGGTTGTGTGATTGTTAAGGTTGTAGAATTCTTCTAAGTAAGCATTTCTTGATGACATCGTGTAGCAGATACCTTTCATTTTTGTGTCACATTAATTGCGTGTGCTTTTTCTGACCATGTTTATGATTTCCTCCTGTAGGTGAGGATCAGACTAGGTTATAATAGTGTCTTTCTCTGTCTTTAAGATTTATAAATCTGTCAATTCCTTTATGCTCTAGTCATATATGATCTAGGGTTTCTGCTGAGTGGAAATGCTTAGAGAACATCCAGATATGTTTTAGGTGATTTAAAGGAAAATGAGAAATCTCATCAGAAGCTGTCAAGGGACCTTTATGGCTTTAGTGTCACAGGGTTGAATTGTGAGAACTTTTGTGCTTCTTGTTTGTGGATTCAAAATCTTCTAATCTTTCAGGAAGCCTCTCAGTAATGGTTTCCCTTTGGACCTGATATCTCAGAAAAATGATCTCCTTTCTGGAGGCAGTTCAGTGTATGGCCATCATGAATTTTGGAGATATGCTGTTAGTCACTTTTAGTGTTAGGAAATCTTCTGTAAGATGTGCTCATCCACCACTTCACCTTTCTGAGTCCATCCTAGATGAATTTAGCTGAAGTTCAAATTGAGATCTGTCACGGTGTGCACATCCAGACCCTACTGAGGGCAAAAGATTCCTGAGAGAAGTTTGTTCTGTTTATGATGGCCCCCATTCATCTTTAGCATGAATCTTGCAGCATTTTAAATCCATAATTCTTTGTTCACATACACAGAGAAAAGATTGCTCTGTTCTTAGCAGCTGCTTTTTGTATTTGAAGCTATAATCAATGTCTCTCCTTTGTATTTTCTTTAGTCTAACTCCATTCTTTCAGGTTTTCTTTCTCAACTGCCTGTTTATAAGCCTGAATAGGATATTTATCTTTTCTTCATGCTATTGTTGGTTTTTTCTGGGAAGGTTTCTATGCAAGTAGGTGATCCTAGACCTATAGTTTTGTGATTGATTATTCCTCTTTCCTCTTCCAGTTCTCACTTTCTCTCATCCTAAAACAAATCTCTCAGAAAATATGCTCAGTGCATCTTTTAATTTTCACAGGTAAGCAGCCTCTTGGTTGTGTTTACCACTGAGCTTTGCACCTACTCTGGAGTACTTTCAGCAGGATCATATTTCCCTATTTAGCTTATGAGAATGCTAACCAAGTGCAGCGACAAAAAATCCCATACTTGATCAGCAACTACATGTTTTTCTTACCCAAAAGTCATTGTATTTTTTCTAAAGAGACATTTTTGTTGCTCACTCTATTTCAGATGTAAAATGAACTGCAAAGCAGGGAGACAGAAGGTAAAAAGAAGAAAAACAGAAGGGGTGGTGGGTTGTTATTTTAAGGAAATGTGAAAGTATCACAATCTTCCTTTCCTTAGTGAAGTTTTGACACTGGCATGGATTTTTAGGCAAATTGTTTTCTGTTTTACTGCATTCCCTAAAGCAAATATTCGCACATGAATCCTCTGCTTGAGGATTTTCTACATACCTTAATACCAGGAAATCGCCTTTTCAGTATTTTTTGGATACATTTTTTAGGTAATATACACACTTATTTGACATTTGCCATTTTCTTTCAGATAACACTAAGCAGTAGCCTAGTTAAGAGCTCTCCAACCATCATAACATTGCTTAATATAATGTATTTCAGCGGGTCACAAGACTTTCCTACAGATTGTGTCATTTAAAGGGAGCTGTGCAACCATGCTCTGTAGCACTAGATGGTTAAAGCAGTATTTATATTCTGTATCTGAGGAAAATAATAAAATAAATAAGCACAGCCCTCACTAAAAAGATTTTAATTCCAGTGCTAACACACTTTTTCATATCCAAGTCATGTTAAATAATTTCTGGAAGAATATCTTTCAAATATTTTTAATGCAACAGTTGAATAGAAAAATTGGGAGTTTTATTATGTGGTGAGTGAAAAATTCTCTCTCTCACTGAGAAACAGAATAGCTTGGCCTTTACAGAACAACATATACAATATTAAGGTGGAACAAATCTGACTTCCATAGAGTTGCTTTCTGCTTATTTACACAATTTAAACACAGAACAATAATTTTGAGACCTGTTAAATCTACTGAATGCCCAATAAAGTTTCCTCCAGCAACTTTGACTCTATGAACACAAAGTAGTGCATATGCTAAGGATCTTGTTGCTTCCATTGACATGACATAACTTTTGCTACAAAATTCTACTGTGTTCCAAAACATATTTGTGTAGACAACATTCATATCTTGAACCTGCACATTGCCCTGGTGCACTTTCACCTCAGTGGGCATTTGATTTAGGCATAGGTTTAGAAAATGTTTCTCTTGCAGAGAATAGTTCAAACAATGTTTCTTCTGTCTCAAATAAATCTTATGCTAAATTCCCTCCTCAAGTGGAAGACTAAGAGGCTGTTGACAGTCATTTAAATGATGAAATAGATACTTTAGAGACTATGATTGTGATTCAAAATAATAAAACCAGGTTTTTCCACATAGGCTTAAAAGAGTACCCATCTCATTTTCCTGAATGGATGATGAAAATTGTTAAACAAGGTTTGATGCTGTTAGACCCCACATGAGAGGAACATCAGGTCCTCAAGGTTTTAGCATCAACTCCGAACATTAGTTATTCCACAAATTCAGGAAGGGCAGGATTAGGTTTTCCATACATGCAAATGTACATTATGCATCAAACACTGTCCTTCTCTGGACCTGAAAGGGAACAGTGAAGTTAAAAATATATTTATTTCTAAAGGGATTTGGCATATTTGCTGTGATTGAAGGAGGAAAAGGGTATTACAGCTACATTACTTAGTAACGGGAAAGTGTTAGCTATGGTGATAGTCCTTTCTTCCAGTGTGATATTTAATAATTTTGCTAAATAGCCCTCATAAAGATATTCACATTTGCATTCTTACACATCCATTTAAAATTCTTTAGTAATGCACATATGTAAAGTTCTTAAGATGGAGTTTAATTTTATTACATGTCCAATTTGAAATCTTTTTATTAACATTTGAATGGGGAGAATATCCTGGAAATTCTTTGAAAGAATTTAGTTAGAAATTGTATCAGATTTAACCAAGATGATGACCTCTAATTTGCTTGTAAGTCACCATACTTTTCTTCTGCTTCTTGACAGTGGTTTGTAATGAAGTTTGCTTAAATAAGTGTTACTGCCTCTGTGAAGCTGATTGGGCGCAAGAGTAAATACAATATTTAGGTAAATTAAGTTTCTATGACTCCTGAAATATGAGGCACCCTTGTGTTACTCTGCAGTGTTGATTCCTATTTGGCTTTTTAAGATGATACTATTTCTGTACAAATTTAGTTTTACCTCAGATTTCTTTCAGCTGGAAAGATCAACTTATCATTATTGCTATTCTAATTCATCTCTAGGTGTTTGAGTCTTTTGTAACTGGCACTAATCCCCTCAAGTGGGGAACTTACTTTTCTTAATATGACATGTTAATGCCAATATAATAACACTAACAGTAGGGAGCCCAGGTTCATGTTCTCACAGTGATTAACAAGGATTTAAAGTACTTTTTCTTAAAAGACATAATTATCACCATTTACAACACTCTTTTAGACCTTAATTGTTTAGCAAAGGTACCATGGAGGCACCTGACAGGATTTGAAGCAAATCCTCTGAGTGAGACTTCATATATCGTATCTCCAACTTCAAAAGAAACAAATCAAGATATGTTTCAACTCCAGTAACCAGCTCTTTCATGTCTCCCTGATGGACTGATGTCATGGCTGGGAAGTGGGCATGATGCTCACTATTAATCTTTGTTGGGCTGAAAAAAGACACCAGTTCATGTGTCAGGGAATTATTTATATAATTGTATTTTGTATAAATTAACTCCAGCAACTAACCCGCTATTTAGTTGGCAGAAGTGTTGACTAATAAGCTTCCAACTTTTACAAAGAATTTTAACAACTCCCAACTTTTACAAAGAACTCTAACAAGCTCCCAACTCTACAAGAAACTTCTGGTACAGACCAAGGGGTAGAATATGATTGCTGCTCTTGCCAGATGAAATGATGGAAGAGAGGAATAAAGGCAGAAAGAGACAAAGAGAAGGAAAAAGATCACCAGTCCTCAGATCTCTCATTCTTCTGGCTGCTATGGGTTCTCTGGCTCTGGGGCTGAAAAAAACCAGAGAGCAAGAGACTGATTCACTTCCTTTTATACTTTACCTGATGTACTCCTCTTGTGTAATTTTTTTTTTTTTTTTTTTTTTTTTTTTTTTTTTGCATCATTTGTGACCTATTTTTTGTGAGTGCACAGTCAGCCCCTTGGAACCCTCCCAGGAATAAGCTGGGAGAGGCTGGGTGTCTCTGGTGGTCCTGGAGCCCCTTTTACTGAGGTGCCTGGGACTCAGTCCTTCTCTTGACACAGGTGCACTGAAACAGGAATGTCGAGGCAGACTTGCAAGCCTAGAAACTGAGAAGGAAGTTGCCTCAGAACATCTCTGCCCCACCTCCACAGGACTCTCCCCTCCATTCACAACTTTCCTGTTGCAAGAGTTGGAATATTTGAGACAAAAATGCTTACATCTAGTCCTCCACATCCAGCTAGGAAGTCAATAACCCATACAGCTCTGATGTTGACCAAGGTAAGTACCAACCAGATCACTATTTATTTGTTCCACACTGCATATACCTTTCACTGTTAGATGCAGTGTTTATGGTGGTTTTCAGTCCTATTTGTCTAAGTTCATCCTCCTGTTTTTAGTGTCCAGAGAAGGTAGATGCCAGTGTTTCAGAGGGATGTATTAACGTGAGTTAACTTATGTGCGGCAAAGACACCTTCTCCCTGTTGTTGCTCACAGGTTGGTTTCATTCACACAAGGCACTTTTTTAACTTATAAAAAAGAGAATAGTTTCTCTAGAAGTCTTCTTTGATGCATTCCTACTCATTGAGGCCTTCCTCAATGGCACAGAGTGTGGGACAAAAGGAATGGGAAAGCCTCTGGGTTTGCCCAGTGGAAGGCAGGTGTGTGTTCCTTCTTCATGTGAGTGTGAACCCATTTTACTTCAGGACCTCCCAAAACCAAAGGAATTAATTCAAGAAGATACTGATATATTTTGCTGACTTAGGGCCTTTGTGTGGATATGTGACTGCACTGCTGACCACATCTTGTCAGACCTGCAGGTGTGTATTTACTAAGAAGGAAAGGATTCCTCCTGCCCCAGTCTATTCTGCTTTCTCCAGAGCAGCAGGCACTGCAGAAATGCATGAAGAGGAAAAACTCATTTTTCCTAAGCAGTGAATTGTTCTTGTTGGATTTAAGGGTCGATTGCAAGTCAGTCTGTCTATATACAGTCTGTCTACAGGAGATATATGTTTTATTTTTCTTGTAAAATGTCACCTGTAGGTTTATAACTGGTTGAATACTAATTCATTTCACACATACAACTCATTTTTGAAATACAGTGAAGTGTTTGTAAGGAAGCTTCATTTAAGTTACTCCTCAAACCAAGATATATGATACTGCAGCTGTCAAACAGAAGAGTTCAAAAATTATGAATAAGGTTTAAACCATCCACTCCTGCTTTGAGGTCATAATAACAAGGATGATAAATCATTGTTATGGAGGTATTTTTTTTATTTCTGAGAATTTTTATAGGGTATAGTCTTCTTGCCTTAGAGTGCATTTATTTTTTTTTTTACTTTTTGGAGAGTAAAATAACCCTTCTGATTCTTGATATTGCATATATTTAAATCTGCACAATATTTCATTTTAATACAGGTACTGCAAAATATAATTTGTTAATATCCTTCTTCTTAAGAATCTTGCATAGATTTTTAAGAATCTTGAGAAAATTCAAGGAATTGACTATAAGAATTAAATTGTTCATAAAATTTTAACAAGAGATTGAGAATTGGCACTACCATAACAGTTCTACAGTAGTGGTAGGAGTTAACTGCTATGTGCATGCTATCCTGAATTTTGCATTGCTGTAATATTTGAAAGCCACGTCCTTGAACAAGTCAAACATACAACTTCCTATAAGCATTTTGAGCACAAAATTCAGTATGAGGTGACATAAATTTATGCTTTTGTGTTCTTTAGCTGAACAGAGAGAAATTATTTGTAAAAAACTGTTTCTTAATCCTTTTTTAAACTCTGACATCTGTTTGTTCTCACTACTGTGGGAACAAGCAACCCAATATATTATTAAAAATATTTTATTTTAATAACACATATCAAGGGCCAAAAAATTTGTATCTGTCAAATTTCTTCATTGGTTTAATGTGATTTGTCACAAGAAAACTGTACTACTGCATATTAACACCATTTTAAAAATGGACACTTTTTTTTAAGTTTCAGTCAGAACATCTGGAATGCAACCTTGGAATACAGAATGAAACTGGAAACACTTGCCTTGAAGACTTGTAAAACAGAATTGTTAGACAAGATAAATTTAACAAACAAACAAACAAACAAGTACAACCAAATAAAAAGATCAGAGATTTAAATGTATAGCACAATTGTGATGCAAAACACTTAAAAGGGTTATCCTGTGTAACTCAGAAGCTATTCCTTTGTGAGCACATGAATAAAATCTGGTTTCTGAAAGACAGTAAGTTTCAGTTTTTAAGAATCTTATGAGTTAAAAGGATTCAAAACCTAAATAGTTAAGGTTTGATTTTTTTACAAAAAAGCTTTCAGACATGGGGAGAGGGTTTGTGTGCTTACTGATGGAGTAAGAATCTCTAAGAGTAAAAGAAACACACAGATTCTATACTACCACAACTGTTTCCAAACCCACAGACTTTTTCTATTGCCTTGCTTATTCTTTAGGAATTTTTAAAGCCTGTCCTTGTACTAGGACA
The DNA here is from genome assembly GCF_009819655.1 of Sylvia atricapilla. Taxonomy (NCBI): domain Eukaryota; kingdom Metazoa; phylum Chordata; class Aves; order Passeriformes; family Sylviidae; genus Sylvia; species Sylvia atricapilla. The sequence continues at coordinate 85,497,828 of NC_089140.1, read as the reverse complement.
TCCCTGCTCAGAATACCAGCTGTAAGCTTACTCTTTGTTTTCTCTTAGAAAAATAAATCTTGGGCTACTCATGATGTATAGCAGCATTCATAAAATTTGTTGCACTATGTTTTAAAATGTTGGTATTCTAACTCATTTCCAATTGTTTTCTCTTTCAAAATGCAGCTTCTGGTTGGAAGGGACATATAGAAGTATTTTTTAAGGAGGAGTGCAAGGGGATGTGATGATATCAAGGGAGGTGGGTTTATTTATGAACTGATGAGATTGTTCCAGTTTTTTGTGGCATTTCTTATATTTACAAAAAAAGAAAAGTACATTTCAGGGCATAATTTCTTAGTTTTAACATTAGTTATGTGTTTGTCTCTAAATGCTTCTAATTAGAAAAGTCTTAACTTTGTATTACTTGATGGCTACTAGCAATTTTGTTGTTGATGTAACTTTGTAAATAGTTACCTATTTTACAGAGAACTGCTTCTATTTGATGAGGGTATTTAAATGTTTTATAAAGCATATCTCAAACTTGTCAGACAGTGTATTTTGCACTGTTAGTATTTGAAAGATTAATTAGCTGTGAAGTCTATGATTTTTAAGTTGTGCTTTAGCCTGCTGTGTCCTGTCAAAAGGCATATGCTTTCTTGGCTGATAAAAATCTTATTAAAATATATGCTGGTAACATGAAAACATCTGTATTATCATTGATTTTTGTAGGATCGCTAATAGTCTCTAGGTGATTAATTAGTATTTTTATTTTTTATTTGATTCAATTTTCACCACAGCACTCCATTTTAAGATTATAGCTGTCTCCTGACTGCAGTTCTGGCAAGAAAACAAAGGAGGAAAATGCCTATCACTAAACAAAAACTATTAACTAAAAAATCATAATTTTCGAGCAATACCTCTCTGAAGATAATAAAGTAATTGTATGTAAAGTGCATGCTACAGATGAATTTTACTGGCAGCCTACCTCATTCTGTGTCAGGGTACCTCAGCTTTTGTTATGCTGTTTGTTACATCATGTGTGTGTCTGTTAGTAACACTTTATATTTAACTCACATGGAGCATGATCCAGCTTCAAAACTCTTACCTGATTCATATCTCTTGTTAAGGGCACCTCCCATGTGTTTTTCTTGCTACATGTCTGTGCTTTTTCAGGAAAATGGAAGCATCATCCCATTATGTAGTCTGTGGTCTTGTAAAAAAAAAAAAAAAACCCTAACCAAACTCAGATGTATCAGACAAACTTGCACAGTTTTTTGTGCAGCATGAATCCCACAGCACTTGTCAGATTTTTGAGAAACTTCTGAACAAGTATTTTTTGCAAGATACCTGATGATTCTCAAAGAAGAAAAATATGTCCTTGGTTTATAACAATACAGAATATTTCAGGGATGTTTTTTGGCCTGAGCTTTCTGTAAAACTGAAGAGATTACTGAGTGCCAGTTATTTACATGTAAATACACATAAATAGGAAATCTACTGGTTTTTGATATTGTCACAGGATTCTCATCCAGAATTTAATCTTATTGGTATATTGAGGTTTCTTAGAATTGTAGCAGAACAGATGGAAAGGCCTCTCAAAACTGTGATATCTTTCTAAACAAGACCTTTGTTAATTGACCTAATGGAAATGGAGTAGAGATAGGCTTCAGTTTAAACACTAGGTGGTAAAGCAATAAAGCATGAGGGCATGCTAATTTCTGTTTGGAGTTTGCTAGGTTGGGAGATGAATATAAACTATTTGCAAGCTTGAAGTATTTGAAATTTTATGACATTTGTGAGATCTCTGGTGTTCAAACAATGTTCATAAGGTAGGAAGATTCATGAAGTAGATGTGTGTTTAAAGAATAAAGAAAAGTACCACAAAATTATGCTGCACCATATTTATTTGTAAGTCATTATGTTTGTAAGATTGTATCTGTGATGTAAAGACACACCATTTAATATCCCTTAATCATCTTCTCATGCCCGGTAAAGAGGTTTTAAATGTGAAAGAGATAGTAAAGTATCACCAAGCATTTTCTCTGTAAGCATGCTTGTTTGATTATAGTAATAATGAATGTTTGCTTTCCTTCATAATTTCTGCTTAGCTAAATCTGTGATTAAAAAAACAAACACAAATTAGTGCTATTGGTCAGAAAAAAAAAAAAATCAAGCAAAGAGTTTAAATGCATTAAATCTAATCTTCATCATGCCTGTGATCAGTAGAGAGGCCTATGTGCCCAAACATATTTTTCCCCATTTCCAACAGAATTTCTTCACTTCTGGGAAATACTCCAGATCCAGTTCCCCTTTCAGATTCTTCTCAAGCCACCAGCTTCTCTCAAGGCTTTCTCTGACACTGATGTTGCTCTGAAATACTCTTTCAACCTGCAGGGCCAAACACTGTTGAGATTTGTATTGGCATTAAATGTAGATACACTAAAACTGGTGTGAAGCATGAATGAAAGGGAATGTCTGAATGTAGAAGCAAGAAGAAGGGGAGAAAGGTTTTTAGAGTGGCAGGTATAGATGACACTAGGTTATCTACAGAATATCAATGGGACAATTCTCAGGGCAACCAGTTTGGGAAAGCAGAGAAGAAACTAAGAAAAGAGAGCCTGCTCCCAGAGCAGAAGAGCCTCAGGCCATTAAGAAGTAATGACAAAAAGAAAAAATAAAACATATTTGGAGACTTGATGTACATCACAATATGAAAATAAATTCACAGAAATTAAAGAAGACAGACACATTTTTTCTGAACCATTATTAGATCAAAAACAAGCACACAGTCTCCTGTCTAAGAAAAAATGAGTTATAATGAAGGCTTGATAAAAGCTGTCTTGCCTTCTTATGTCATTGCATGAAATTCTGGCCAAACCATTGGGTACATACAACTTGTGCCTGTACGCTGAACAGTCTGCTTGGATGTAAGCACCTCAGGACGTATGGGAGCTTGGCTGTTTGAGCAACACTGCTTTCCTTTTAATATAGAATGCTTTTCTCCTCCTGCAACTGGTTGCACTGAACATTGCTATATGGTTGCACAAATTTTGCAGCATGTTTTCCTTCACTGTGGAAGTGATTTTTATCTCTTTTAATGGTTGTCAATATCACTGCTTGAAACAGAGTCAGTGGTGTAAAAACAAGAGTACTGGCTGGTGCAGCATGAAGGCATGGATGGTTGTCATGAGTACTTCACCACATAGGATGGGCTGCAGAAGACACCTGTGCAAGGCACTGGTCATTTGGAGGAGAAGGTGAATTATTGGCAATGCATTTAACGAGTAAGCCAAAGAATTAACACCTGCATGTATTAACCAGGTAGGAAGAGAATGTAGGCAAAAAGAAGCAATATAATGAATGATAAAATCTGAGTGTTTTAAGAGAGAATGAGGGCTATAGATATCAGAAAAAAATGGTTAAATACTCATATTCCAACATTCCTTTAACCAAAGAGGTATAACATGAATCTTTACCTTTGGCTTATTGTGAAGGTTTTTCATCCCTAAGTAAAACCCAGCTGTGAACCTTAGAGGATGCTTTCATAGTGAGTTTTCAAAGAAAATACCTGACTAATATAGGAAATAATGTTTTCTTTTCACGAAAGCATGAATAATAGAGCTATAACTCTGTTGTAGGAGACAGAAAAAGGTTTTGGTCCTTCTATGAAAATAATTAATCTTCCTGACACCATAGCTATAAGGACCCATTGTTCATAAAGAAAGTATCAATGCCTGTTGTGGTACATCAACTTGTGAGAACAAAGAGGGAATTTGCTCAGCACTTGTCATTAGAAGATAAAAGATTAAATGAGACCTTAAAAAGGCAAATATTTCTGTGAACAACATTTATATCCTTTAATCACACACATTTACAATAGAGCTCCTAAATAATTTTGGAAGAAAATGATTAGTGAAATTACCTAAGACCTCTTCCATTTACTTATGTTTCATTAGTCTAATGGAAAGACACTTATGCAAACTTTTACAGCTAGCCTTTCATACTACAAAACTGTCAGGGCTGTGTTGGGTGGGTATTTTTAAAATAAACCCATTTTTAGTTTTTTTAAAATATTTAAACTTATTAGATTTTATAAAGCACAGATTCTCTCTTCTAAAACCACCTAAATATGTTCAGGTTAAAAAATATTCTTCCATTACAAGAAAAATGCTATACACAAATTTATTCTTAAAGATTTAAAATAATATCCATTTTAAATGAAGGGTATATTGAAGTGTTTTTTGGACTTGACACACATTGTATTCAAGTCAGGTACTACATGTGTTGCAGTGGTGGCAAGAGTGAAGATATGTTAGAAGGAGTATTAAACCACAGTCCTGTGAGCACCAGGACTAACAGCGTGATTGTCTGCAATTTCAATGTTGTGAATGTTCTTCAATGTTACACTGGGAATAAGTAGCAATACCAGATCGTCTCCCTTGTTATTTGTGCTCTGGTTACTGCATACATCTCATGGTTCAGTTTTCCTCCCAAAGTGTGTTCCCAGAAAAACAACTGGCAAGTGAATTGAATTTCTTCACTGTAAGCAATGCAGTCATTGCTACCCTATGAATGGGATTTCACCCTCTCTCTCTCTAGATACTGTTCTGTACATGGATAGGCGAGATAAAGAGCACCCCAGAAATCATTTCTGTATAAGCAAGGGTAAGCAAATGGTGAATAGAATATAAAACCCTGCTGTAGGCATACAGGCAAACAACACAACTGCCCAGTTAATTTAGAGGAGTTTTTAAGATCTACACTGAACATAGTTCAGTTAGAGTTACTAAAATCAAGTCTTTTATGTCAGGGAAACTTACTCATAAAACACTAATAATCTAGTTGAGGAGATTATTCCTGGTAGGGAGAGAGTGTATGACTATCACTAGAAAAAGTTTTATCCTCCAATCCTTTTAACATACTGAAATTTTGACTCGTAGTAACTGCTTTCCTGAATGCAGATGAAAATAATAATGAATTTTTGTGCTTTCTTAACCTGATGCTTAAAGACAAAAATGCTTTTTCACCTTGCCAGCAGAAATTTGTTTAGAACATCCACATGATTTGGATCTTTAGGGTTATTTTGCTATTTTATAAAAAAAAAAAAAATTTTATAAAAAACAGTGTTCTCCATTTTCACAGTAAGTTCTAGAATTACTCATGGCCTGTGTCTCTGCTAAAAAACATCATTGTGAAGAAGTACACAAGGAAATAGTGGTGAATAGAGATGAATGGATGTAAGTTTTGATTAAGAATGTATATTAGTGATTTTTAAATCAACTTATCAGTTTTAAATATATGTTTAAGTTCATTCATATATATTTTTGTGAGCATTTATGAAAAGCAACCTGAAATTTATCAGTGTAATTCCATAATGACCCTCAAACACTCAAACATTACTGTTGTCAAGGTAAAAAATTATTTATTGAGAAACTCATGTGGAACCCTTTGCCTCGTGACTCACCTAGCTCAGGGCTTTGACCCTTAAACTTCTCTGCTTTTACAACCCAGTTACAGTCTGCCAGAAATACAAGGAAAATAGCCCCATGCACCAGCACAGGCTGGGGGATGAGCTGCTGGAAAATCTCCTCGGAAAAGGCCTTTTGTGTCCTGGTGGACAACAAGTTGACCATGAGCCAGCAGTGTGCCCTTGTGGCCAAGAGCCCAATAAGATACTGAGAAGCATTAGGAAGGGCATTGCCAGCAGGTGGAGGGAGGTGATCCTGCCCCTCTACTCAGCCCTGGTGAGGCACATCTGGAGGGCTGTGTCCAGTTCTGGGCTCCTCAGTACAAGTGAGACATGGAGCTCCTGGAGCAAGTCCAGTAGAGGACAACAAATGAGATTGAAGGACTGGAACATCACTCTTAGGAGGGAGGACTGAGAGAACTTGGCCTGTCTATCCCTCAGAAGAGACAACTGAGAGAGGACCTCATAAATATCTGCCAGTATCTGATGGGAGGGCACCAAGAAGATGGCTCCAGGCTCTGCTCAGTGGTGCTGAGCAATAGGACAAGAGGTTACAGTGAGAAACTGATGCACAGGAGGCTCCACCTGAATTTTTCTCTGTATGTCTGCTCTAAATACTCCTGACTGTGTTCTCTACAGAAATTTTAGAGCAGTACTTCACAGTCTAGAAGGCTAGATTACCTCAGGCAAAGAAGACACTATCCTTGAGCAGCAAATTAAGGAAGCAGTATAATGAATCTCTTCTCCTATGTAGTGGAGGATAAAATGGGAAGTAGTTATGAGGATTTAATTCCCTTTTATATGTGAAAGAACTTTGAACTCTTCAGCAGGGAGCCCCAGGGCTGTGCAATTTTCTATACTGATGGTAAATTAATAGGGAAAAAAAAAACCAACTGTGAGCCTTAAATCTGTTCCCTGTGCTTTATTCCCAAAGATATTATGTTGCAGTGATGGTTGGGATACTAGGCAGCTTCACACTCAGAATGAGTGGCAGAAAGACTTCTATATCATGGTTTGTAGGATTGTGAATTTTATTCAGGAGGAGTGGGAAAAGGAAAGAGAACACATATGTGCTATATAAGATACTATATAATGAGATATAACTTCTTTTTTGAGTTTGGGGTAAATATAGAATACATGAGTTACCAAATTAACCTGAAGTGTTTAGTTAACTCCATTTCCTTGGATTTTACTCCAGCTATGACTTACTCATCAGTGGCCTTCCCTTCAAAGAAGTCCCTCCTGGAACTTTAGGGTGTGAAAAGTGTCTGTGTGAGACTATTGGAGAAAGGAATCAGTGAACATTTGTACATCAGGATCTCTAACTACCCAGTCATGCACAAAGTCTGGGAAGACTTCCTTGCATAAATAAAAGGATGACAGAAAACACACGCCTTTCAGAGCAGTTGGGGTTATTGAGATATGTGTCTATGTCCTCCTCCATTCAGAGAGTTTTCCAAAACAATCCAAAAGTGATTGTTCATCACTTTTTTCCTCTGTCAAGGCATGTTTGCCCAAAATGGCCACAAAGTGGGTTTTGGTGCCCATCATATTACTGTGATGGTCACCAAGGGATTATTTTATGGTGTTTCCCAGAGACTGCTGTCACACTTTGCTTTTGGCTGGTGCAAAATTGCATTATACATCAGTCAACTGGAAATTTTTGCTGGGATGCCTATAAACACTACAAGGGCATCTGAAATTTTATTCTTAAATCTTCCTTGAATCTCCAGTGTCCCACAATTTGCTCTTTTCATTTTAATTTTGTTTCCCCAGGGTCTCAGAGGTTTTAAATTTAAGGTGTCAGCTTCACATCACATATGATACCTTTCTATTTACATAATTTTATCCTTGTCTCTAGAGAACACACACTTCTTGACTGAAAAACACAAAGGTGAATTATCAAGGCTTGTGGCTACTATTGGCATACATATAAATATTTCTTTGCATTATTTCATCAAATAGGAATTTGAATTTCTCTGGGGTGTTTCACCTAGTGCTTTATTTCACACCATGACAAACATAGGAGACCCTGGTCTCTGATGTGTTTCATAGCATACAATTATTTTGCATTTCCTGTGCATTTCTGTATCTTTATGTAATTTGTACTAGTCATATATAAAAATATATCCAAATATTATCGGTCTCTTTAAATGCAGTTGGTTCTCTGCATTACTCATTCTAAAAAATCATATCCTAGCTAGAAAATTTTATTGAAGAAATTTGCTCATTGCTGTCTTTGAGCACTCCTTGATATTTTTAACAAATGGCAGGGTGATACTACACTGCAGACAACTTGAGGCACTTGGTACAAGCCCAAATCTGTTGCAGATTTATGCATAGATTATCCTGAGCTGACCTGGAATATTTTTTCTTAAATTTTTTACTTGCTTTTGCTTAAGGCTGGTTTTTTTTTTTGTGTGTGTGTTTGTTTGGTGTTTTTTTTTAACATGCTGTTTCTTAATTTTATTACTAGAAGTAAAAGGAGAGTCAAAGCTGATTACTTTAAGAAAAATGTTAATCTAGTTGATATACTCAAAGGAGTACATTAAGTAGGTAAAAATAGTCTGTTGAAATAAGTCTATCTTTTTTATTGACAGCACCACGTGAACTTTGACTTTCTTGTCCTTTTTCTCTTCTGTTAATCCACTTAGTCTTGACCCTTCAGGCTTTGGTGCTTTTTTTTTTTTCACTGTGGCTAAGGACTTTTTTCCATAATTTTGAATATGTTTGAAAATTCTCTCTTTTCCCTGTTTGAAACATTTCCCATCCCTTAATTCAAATTCTTTTTGAAGGCACGTCTTTCTCCTGAGGGTCAGAACTGTTCAATCATTGTATATAGGTCATGGCCACTGTGTGAAATAATAAAAGTAAAACAGAGTAAGGAGAGATGAATTGATGGGGCCTGGACAAGCCTCAGGGTTAGTCTCTTGAAAAATGCTATTTCTTAGGTTAAAGTTTATTTTGCTATAAAGAAACTGTGCTATAAATAGGAAGCATTGCAGAATATCCTTCCATTCACAATTCTGTGAACAAGTGAATATGGATGCCTGAACTAATTTTGGGAAATGCTTTTACTTGTTCACTTCATAATAGAGGACTATTGAGTGACTGGACGAATTTAACTTTGCTTTTCCAATGCAGGGAAGGAGGCAATTAAACTTGTTTGACATACAATTTAATTCTGATCATGAATTCTGGTTTAAAATTGACCTGTTGGTACATTGTCCTTATTTGCATGAATGTTTGTAGAACATGGAAAGAACTCTGTGCTGCATAAGTCCTGGTTACTTGAACACTTTAAGTCAAATATTTTGTTTAGCTGCCTCATCATCAATTTAAAGGCTTGGTTTTAAGTGCTGAAGTCAAAAAACCTGGCTCTAAACTGTGCCTAAATTAGAAATAGAGAGGGAGTAATGTTAATTACAATATTAATTTGAAATATCCTTTCCCCTAAAATGAAGGAGAAAAAAGTACACTGAAAATTCGTTTGGCCTATTTCCCTCCCTGAGGTATAATTTTTTATACAGCTATTACTTCTGACACATGTATCTGTTTTGAAAGTCCTTCCAATTTTAAAAGATCCTCCAAGATTAGATCAGCAAATTTTTCAATCAATATTCCAATATTTTTAAATAAAGACTTAACCTTTAGCACTTGGAATTCTTATCTAGTTGGAAAACTTACAAGGGTTTTGGGAAAATTTTTTTCATAGAAAGTAATTTTGAAAAATTTGGTTGAGTGTTAACCTGCAATTGGATCCAGCATAACCTCTGTCAAAGCCATTTTGCATTTTTTTCTTGTGATTTTATTGGGCAGGACACCTGAAACATCAGTTTTTTATTATATAGTTGGTCCTATCTTAAAATCAAATATTTTCAGATTTGAGCTGAACTGAACTACATCTTTCTTTTAAAGATATTAGAAGAAAGAAGAAAGTAAATCAAATTTTCAGACTCTCACTGCAGAAACTCTCACTGCAGAACCAAAGTGTAGACATGTCTCATGATCTTAATTCAATCCCATACATGTTCTTGACAATGGGATGGATTTTCCTTAAGTAGTCATTTTTATGGTCTAGCCATTATAATTGGGTCTTTAAAAAGTTGCTCTCCGGAGGGGGAATAAATGCCACAGTGTTTTGAGAGGTTTTATCTGCCATAGAAAGGATTTTGGCTAATTTTCAAACAATAAGAAAGTAGTTTCATTAGTCTTTCCTTCAGGTGTCTTCTGATGTTCTGACAACTGCTCCGACCAGTCTGTTCTGTTACATCTGGATCTTGGGTTTTATCAGCTAGAAAGTGTGAGGTACATCAAATCTCTCTGGTTTCACTCAGTGAAGTTGTGAAAACATGTAGAAAGAGAAGAGTTACTATTTTGGCTAGAAAATAGAATGTGGACTGGAAGAAACTTGCATTTAAAACAATTCCCTGGAAAGGTTCAAGGCCAGATTGGATGGGGATTTCTGCAACTTGTTCTGTCCTAAAAAACCCCAAAGAAAAAATCTCCAAAAGAATCAGAAAATATTTGAATCAAATAGATAATATACATTGGGCACTGGATTGGTTAATACCATATTGAGAAAATATAAGTAAAGGAACCCCACTATTTTAAATCTGGAAGAGAAAGTTTTTGCACATTTTAATATTATTTCCCCTGAGAGACATGTTGCAACTCCTTAAAATATATAGTTCAATAAAATGTGAAAATATCTAATGAAGATAATAACTTTGTAGGAGCTCATGTGTGTTAGCAAGAGAAACTTTTCATTTTAAAAAAGAGTGTGGATGTATTTCGAAGTACAAGAAAGAAGACATATATTATTCTATGTCTTTACCTTCAATATTAGCCAGCCCTTAAATAAGATTCTTAAAGAAACTTGATTGTCTCATTCTTTTTGTTGCAGTGCAATAAAGGATCTGATATGGCAATGAACTGGCAGTGTTGGAATATTTCCATCCCATGTTTTGCAAATTGAGATAAAACAGTATTTCTGATTATCAGTTTAAAATTTCAGAAAATTCTCCTGATTATATGTAAGTTTGTTACATGGTGGAAATTCACCATCACTCACCTGACTTGCACCTCTAGGACTTTCAGGAAGTTTGGAAATTAACTCTTGACTAGCTGTTCTTTTATTTCACTCTTCCTTTTTAAATATTTTTTACATCAGTGTTCAAATTTGGTAATTGCTGCACTTTGAAAACATGTTTCTCAGAAGCTTCAAATCATCCTTATCCCACCAATTACGGCCAGAAAGATGTGCCACAAAATATCCTTTTAATATCAAATCATACTTGTTTGGAAAGCATATATAATTATATTAGAAGGGGCTAAACTTAGAATTACTGTACTAAATAAGCTCAAAAATTTTCACATAAGTTTCCAATCTGTATTTTTATGCCTTGCTGATATTTTCATTGTTGTGTGTATTTTTTCAAATAATATGTTTAATCACATGTTTAAAAAATACTATTTTGATTGCATTTGTTCACTTTTTTATACCAAAGTTCGTATTAACTAATCATAATGGATTTAACATTTATAGGGTCATAACTGCTAGTACCATTATGGATTATCTCTCTTTTTGCTAACAACTGATATTTCTCATTCTTGATGTTTTTTTTTTTTTTTCATGAACATACTTTCACATACATTATAATTTCCTTTACTGCTCCCTGTTTCTAAGATTCAGCTATCTAATCAATTTGGAAATGTAAGACTTGACAGGTGGTTTTAATTTTCTGCACCACTGAGAGGGAGACAGGAGATTGCAGTCAGGGAATACAAGTATCACCATGATATTTATTTTAATACGATGGTTTTGGTTGGTTTTCTTGAGAATGTGTAAGGATATTTACTGGCTTGGGAGAAAAAGGGATGAGGGATTTAGGCTGTTCATAGTGTCAAGTTGTCTGATCAGTAGGTTAAGATTGTGTTTCACAGAAAACAATTCTCTTGGGTGCTTTTTCTGTCTTACTATTTTTCATGTAAAAATACTTTTTTAATGGACAAATATCATGGTATAACACTTTTTGATAAAATAGCTAGAGTTTTTTAAGTTGGAGACCTTCTTTTAGTAGGTGTTTCTCTGAAAAGGGGGCATAAGGACTTAAAAAGTATACCTAAATAGTATAACAGTTACAGAAATGCTAAATACTGGTTAAAAGAAATGCTGTTCTCTTTCCCATCCTTGATATGTCATAATTTTTGCCTAAATGTCCTTGAGTGTCTTACTGCGCTGGAATGAATAACTGGATAGTTCTTCCTGTTTTGCTCTCACTGCTGCAATACTGGTTTGTCTTGCAATTCTGGATGAATGGTAACTAAAATGTGCATGAGAGGCAAGAAGTGTTTCCTGCTCACTTATAAAAAATTGAGATATGGCACAGATCAAATGGCATCCTTACAAAATATAAATGCTAGGGGTAATAGAGATAGTTTTAGGTGAAAGGCTCCTAAAATTGGATTTCTTAATTTCTGATGTATTTCACTATTCACTAGAAACTCTTTCTTTACACACTATTTCCCTACTCTTAAGGCAGAACTAAAACACAATATATTTTATTCCATTTTATGTTACTTACAGAAACCTAGATTTAAAATTGCTTGATAAGTGAATCCTTCTGAAACAGTCTTGTCTGTGTTCCAATTTTCTGTAAAGCTCATGTGAGGTAAGCTATGTAGCCTCTGAACAAAATAAAAGGACTTAAAAGAGATAAACTACTTGTACAAAGCAGCAGAGTGTTAAAGAAGGAAAAGAATGACAGAAATATTTGTATAAGGTTTGGATACATGAGCCTTGTCCCTTGATTTGTGACCTGGTTGCTTATCCACCACATGTTGTAATTTGAGTACTCCATCCTCAGAAAACCTTGGCAACTCTTGGCCAGTCCTTAACTTGCAAGAGGAGGAGACAACAGTCCTGGAGCAAATTATTTCTTCTGAATGTTTAAGGACTCGATCAGGTGGAGGAATGGAGCTTTGCTAAGCACTACCACAAGAAAATGAAGTGGAAGTTCATTCTCAAAATTTCAGTCTTCTGTTTAGAGGTTGAGAATATAAAAGATAATTTAGAGAATGTAAAATCAGCTTTTTCTGAGGGGTTCCTTAAGTGAAAGTTCCAGATCTTTTGAGTGACTCCTAGTGGAAAGATGATTATGCAATGGTGATCACCTGAAGTCAATGGATAGTTGCACTGGCATTAAGACACCACCCTTCAAGGAGGGCTGCAACATCTAAGCAAGGAAAATATGTTTAAAGTTATCACAGAACCCTTTAAAATTATCAAGTAATCTAGGTTTGCAAATACCTGCAAGATCATAGAGTACAACCATTAAGCTAGTGCTGCCCAGCCCACCACTGAACTGTGTTCCTCAGCACCACAGGTCTTTTAAATATGTCAGGGGTGGATGATTCTAACATTTCCCTGGGTAAGGGAATGTGCCTGACTACCCTTTCCATTAAGATTTTTTCCCCAATATCCAATCTAAACCTCACCTGGCTGTTTCCTTTTGTTCTGCTGCTCTTGTTTATTTCTTGGAAAAGAGACTGACCCCCATCTTACTGCTACACCCTTTTAGGTTGTTGAAGACAGTGACAAGGTTCCCCCTCATACTCCTTTTCTCCAAACTAAAGAGTCTCAGTTCCCTCAACCACTAAGACATTTTCTGTAGAACCTTCACCAGCTTTGTTGCTCTTTGGATACACTCCAGCATCTCAATGTCTTTCTTGTATGGAGGTGACCAAAACTTAACACAGGATTTGAGGTATGGCCTCACCATGTCTGTTGTAGTCCAACTGAAAAGACAAGGAGAGCCTTTTTCCACTCTCCTGTTTTCATTACTCTTGATGTAAATTCTGCTCCTGTGCTTCCATTCTTATCTGATAGCACATTAAATTTTGTATGACCATATTGACCTAAGCTGTTTTCCCAAATAAAAAAGCTCCTTGATGCTTCCCTTTATGTTAGCTTTGGTTATGGGATACTTTACCAGTGCAATGCTTATGAGCAGCACAGTGAGGGTATCGCCTAGGGATTGATTATCTTTGAAAATCACATTCTATTTGGAGTGTCTAAAACTGAATTGAAGCCTAGGCAGTCAGATTTGAAAATTGAATGCATACTGAGTAAATGGCCAGCCTTCCCTGTATGAGATGCAAAAAACCAAAGACATTATAAAAGAGTGAGTTGCAATAGATATTTAGTGAAACCTGATAACATTCCATCTATATGTGTTCATGAGTTTGTCATAGACTAGAAGAAAAACTCAAAAGCTTTGTCAAATGTGTAACCAGTGCATAGGGACATGATCAACTTTTTACTGAGCTCAAGCAGGGCAGGAGTGATACTTCATTACTTATCACTTTACCTTGTATTTGAATTCCAGCAGCACACAGAAAATGGTAGAGGGACTCAGGAAGTCACCTGCAAGATTAGAGAAAGGATTCTTCTTCCATGATAAAATTCTTTTTGAAATCAACAAGGTTTTGTTTGTCATGCTACCTGTTGCCCTAGGTATTTTGTTTCAATATTAATCTATTATCAAATATTAGTTCAGAGTAAAATTGCAAACTGAATCACTCATTTGATCAGTGACTCTGCATATGCTGCCAGTTAATTATGTTCAAAAGCATTATCAGCTTTTCACAGTTCAACTGTCAACTTTGAATCCATTCTCACCTCCTTTCTTTCCTCTATCTTTTCTAAAGAAGTGGATCTGTGAAGTTACTTGAAAGGAAAAAAGGAAATTACAGCTTTCCTTTTTAAAGCTGTGTCTGGCCTCGATGTACAATCCTAGGTACTTTGACTTTCTGTCATGAAAGCTTGGACAACATTCCAGTCACTGTTTATCAGCGGCATAACACTGTAGTATCAGATCTGAATTAATCCCTTTAATGAAATATTCTTTAGGAGCAGGTAAAACTGTTGTCCTTGTAAGCTGAGGGCTGTGTGTCTTTCCAACCTCAAGAATCCCAGAATAATTCTATTCCTTGAAAGACAGAGAGAAGTGTTTTTCCAGAGAAGAGATGGCCAAGGACGACTGACCTCCAAGTAAATAAAAGACAAATGGCTTCAGGAATTTCAGGAAGCTAAAGGGATCCTTAATGGTTCAGAAATAAAAAGTTAAAAAGTAGAGTTTCCTCTCTCTTGTTGAAAGGCAGCAGCGCAAATGCATGGAAAATGATGCCAGTAAAGAGCTTTAAATATACACCTGGCAAAAGAATGCAATGCAGTTATTTGCTTGGGCCATCTGCTGTTGGACATATAAAAATAGTTCCTTAGAAACCACCATTAGATAATTATTTCCAAATGCCATCTCAAGTAAGATTCTGGCTCCTGTAAGTTTGCTAAAAGCAGATATTCTTAGGGAAAAATGTCATATATCTTTCCAGAGTAAAAGTCTAATGATTCTTCTGTCTTCAGAGCATCTAAATTGCTATTGTCTGTCAATATTAATGCTAATTTTTTTAAAAAAAACAGTATCAACTATAACTTGACCATTCTGCAAACTAGTAGGTTTGGCTAGTAAACAAAATGTGAATAATCAATGTAATTTCTTGACATGAACATACAATGGATCTCCTATGGCATAAACCTTATTAGTAGACTGGCAGAAGACCTTTCTGCAATACAGAGCTACCTTAAGTAAAAAAAATAAAGCAAAGTGTGCAGAGTCAGTAGAGTGCATGGGGCACTCTATGCATTATTAAAGAATGAGGAAAAATTATGGTACCTCCTATTCAGAAATGAAAATGTTTGATATGTTAATAAAAGTTAGGGATGTTTGATGTGTTAACATAAGTTGGGGATAACTAAAAAAATGCAGTTATTGTAGTCCAAGTTAAGATAAAGATCAGTAATAGTTTCTAGTATTAATGTAACCCAATTGATGTGGTTTTTTCCTTGGAAAAAGTCCCTGTACTTCCATCCACAGAGCAATGGCATGGAACCTCTGTAGGGCTCTACTTTTCTGTTCGAAAGTGAGAACAAGCAAGAGCAGAGGATTGCTTACATATCACCATTCCCTGTCTTCCCCACAAATGACCAGGAGGTACAGACACATGGTGTAGAGGAATGTGTCTGTGAGAAGCTCTCCTTTGGAGACATTAGTTCCTCCACTGCAATTTGCCTCTGCATGTATTCTCCATAGCTATTAACACCTTCTCCACCATCTTTAAAGGTTAGGAAAGAGAAGCTAAGATGAGAATTAGGTAACAAAAGTCTATCTAAGCTGTGTGTTGTTGCTGCTTTTGAAAATGGCTTATATGTAATGTGGCTGACAGGACTGGTGGCCAAAATTTTATTGGGAGCAGTAGGGAGTCCAAGGAGTCCTGGAGTGAATGGGCAAAGAGCATGCAAGGGGACACCTCTGTCATTGATTAGCTTTATAGTAGAGCTTCTTGAACTCCTTCTCGTGTTTAGGTATGAAACTTTTAAATTTTCTTCATGTTGTCTTCCGAAGGATTTGGCGCTTTTCATGCTCCCTTTTTTTGCTTGAAATCTTCTTTCAGTCAATCTGCATCTTACACTTCCCAGTCCTAAACTTCTCCGATGAATATAATGAAAGTTTTTTACATTGTATTATCTCATGTTGTAAGAAGCACAGAGGTAATTAGGTTACACCCTTTCCTTCTTTTTGTCCTGCCTCCTCCCAAGACTTCCCAATGCAGCAGGAGTGAATTTCTCATCATTCCACCTCTATGGTCAAATCAATAAAAAGTGGTTCACTAAAGGTATATTTGCAGTTTGAATCACCTCTACCTCTACAATGAGATGTGTCTTGTTATCTCAGGGGCAAAGAGGCAAAGGCACAGTTTTCTCTAAACAGACACATTCACCTTGCAGCTTTCTAATGATCTACTTGGTGACTCTGGGTATTGTCTGCTTTTACTGTACCAATATTGTCCCCTCTGAAATTTTAAAAATGTCAGCATTCAGTTATATTGAGAAAGACTAGCATTCGCTTCCCTAACATGAATAGAGGATACATAGAGTATTTTTCTCCAGTGGTTTTATAAATGTCACTCAGCAAATCTACAAATTCAGATCTGATGCTCCTGAGTGGATCATGTAATATGTTTTCGCATGTGCATCTTTCTCAGAACAGTAGAGCAGGTACAGTTGTTAGTTTTGTAGGTACAAGGTGCTTATTGCAGGTTCTTATTTGGTTGTTTCCTTTCCTCATAAGCTGGAAGGAATCTGAAAGTAAATTAAATGTCTCTTTTTCTTTGGTGATTCATGAGAGACTCGCTCACGGGACTCATTGTCAAGCCATGGCTTAGTACTTCTGGAAAACAAAAAGGTCATAATGTAGAGAGATCAGATATGCTCAGACAGAATAGCTGGGGTTCAAAAACATCCTTGAGAAGATGTGAGGAACTCATACCCTATTATTACAGTTTGGTGAACCATAACATAACATTCATTCTTGGTGAACAAGGACACTGCTTGGTTTTATAATGTATGAGATATGACTGAAGCAGGTAATCTCCCTCTCCTCTTCTTCTCATTGTTTCTTTCTTCTTGCTTTTTCCTACACCTCTGACTCTCACTACCTATTCTGTGGTTAAAGGTAAACCAGCAGCTTTTCTTTACAGTGCTACATAAATGAAAGCTAAAAACAATGAAAGATAAGATTCTAATTCTCAATTTTACACTGAGAGGAAACTAACACTAGGAAAAAGGGATAAGGAGGACTGCAAAAGAGGACAAAGAAATGACAGAGAACTCACATGTTAAAATTTCTGTGCTGTCTTGTATTATCTAATGCATAATTTCTGCCAGCAAATAGATACAGCGGAAGAAAAAATGCAGGAATTTAAAATGTAAAAGGTGCATGTATTTAATGTATGTAAATGCTATTGCACTAAGAATCTGATTAATTATCCCTAATTATAAAAATAAATTTCTGACATTTTATTACCTAATAAGTATATAAATATTACTTTTATTTTAAGACAATATTGACATGATAACCCTCTAGAAACTTAAGTTGTAAAATTGATACATATTACAGAAGCATTATTTTCACTAAACTAATTTATTTCATATCTAAATTGCATAGTAGTTAATTAAGCAGTCTTGAAAAAGCTCTCTTAAGTCTACACATGTTAAAAAGGAGTATTCTATACATTTAAAAAGATAAATATTAGTAGATGATCCCTTCCACTGAGTTCTAAATAAATGCAAAATTTAAAATATGTCTTTGTTTCATAGATATTTCTAAATTGGATGGCATCCAATTAAAGAGACCTGAATTACAAAGAAACAAACAATAAAACTATATAAGAGCAGTCTAATTGGGTTATAAATTTGCTTACAGTCTGGTTGGTCTTTCCTTGCCCCATCCCCAGCCGTAAATTGGAAGCTGTTTTTTAAAAAATCCAGACATTTATTTTCATAGTGATGTGTATATTAAATGAATCAGCAAAGCTAAAACTATGCAGTTCAATTTCATCTGTTTCTTCCTATAGATGTTAATAGATATATTATCTTAATGGCTCACCTAATCAAAATAATGTGGATTTCTGATTTTTTTCTGGTGACAATCCATCCACATTTTTAACAAGACAATTATGCTGAGGATGTCAGAGCAGCAACAACTTTAATTTGAATTGTGTATATGTGGCTTAAGAATATAAAACAAAATTGCAATGCAATATAGTGAGAGCTGTAAAATATAATAAGCTTATTAAAGCAACCTCATGTCTTCAAGAAAACAGCCCCAAACTGATACAAGAGAACACCTTTACTTTTATAAAAAAATGTACCTCCATTTTCGTGTTTACAATAGGAAGGTTTGGGGAGCTGTTTGTGCTCCCTCTTTATTTTGGTGCATGAAGTCAAAAAGTCTGAAGTTTTGATTCAGAAAATATTTTTTGCTATCTGGATTTCAGTGAGAATGTCATAAATTGGGGTTTTTCTGTAGAATCAAGAAAGTCATGGATGTTGGCTTTTATCAATAGATCTGACAGTGTTCTATAAAGGCTTGTTTTTTCCCAAAATGATCCACAGAGAAGAGGAGTTTACCAGGGAGGCCAGAGGCTGAAACAAAACTGTATTGAGGGTCCTGGTTCTTTGTACTTCTTTTCTTTCAGTCAAAAACTCAGAAGCAAGTAAGACCCTGCACTTGAGTTTTTACTTGCCCTCCACGAGCATTGACTGACCATAGTAACAGGCTTTACAAATGCCCCGTGTTGAGGAGTTTTCTCCTTTGCCACCTGGAATGGAAGATATTTTATGCTGTATGTGTGGAGAGGCATTCCCTGTGAGAATGGGAAGAGCAGGAATATTAGCTTCTGCATGTTGATGGAGCAACAGACCAGATCCCATAGAGTGACTTTGGGCCTGAAGCAGCAGCAGTCAGAAGTAGCAACAGAAATGAAACCCAGCTTTTCTGTCACTCACTACCCAGATTTTTTTGGCTTGTAGAATATCTCCAAGATATAATCCTCAGTGGGTATTTTCAGATAGATTAGGCTGAGCAGTTAGCAAACATACCTTTCCTGCTTCCTTAATTCCCTAGTTGACCCTAACCTCCTTCACTGAGCTGCAGCTCTCCCATGGGAATGGAGGCAGTGGATGAACGACAGCCCTTGTCAGGCCTGCTGCCTCAGAGAGCTGTGGTGCTGCTGGAAGGCATGGCTCACACCAGGAGCTTGGAAGCATGCCAAAGGCCTGGAGTGCCTTGGGTCTTATTTCATAATTAGCCTTTCCAGGGGAAGGCTCCCACCTGCAGGGCAGGATGCTCTTGCTGGATGCTGTGTTGGCACACACTCCTTGTGAGTTAAGAGAGCAGCTGAAGTGGGGCAGGGAGCAAAGCTTGGAGTTTCTGTCTTGTTCCCCTGTGTTTAAATCTTCTTATTTCTTATTTTTAAAGGTGCCATCTTCTTATTTCTTATTTTTAAGGGTGCATAGGCTATGTAATGCATATTTCAGCATGTGGCATTCATCTCTCCCTAAAATAGTACGTTAAAGTGCTTTTTTGGATGTCTTAATATAGTCTTCCAGCGCCATTACAAACGTGCTGACATGTCTCTTCTGACCTCCAGGTGTTTTTTCTAAAGGGTACAGGTCTGTTGTAGGTTTTGTATGATGACTGAAAGCCCTGTGACAATGCCTTGACCTCTTTAGGATGTGTTCACAGCTAATCAACAGGCGTATTTAGATACCAGAATTGTTGTCTGTATTGCTAAGGGACCATTTTATTATTTAAATATTTCCTTCTTGTACCAGTAATTTTTCAATAAAGTAAAAAATTCAGTTCAAATGTAAACCCACTGCTGTAAAGTTTGTTTTAAGAACAAGAGCCAGAGCTCTTAAGCAGCACCCTTCCACAAAGTACCACCTGGGTAAGAAGTAAATGGTGTGGGTGATTCTTCATGTCTGTCCTGGCTGAACTAAGAGACAATTTTCATTTTTAAAGCAGTGGTTATGAAGTTTGGAGGATAATCGAAATTTTTGTTTCTAAGATAACGTATCTAAGGTCTATTGGTTTCTTACTTTTGTAGATGTGAGTACTAAAAATATCAAGACCAAATCTGGTTGTACAGTTTATCTGTGGGTTGACTTATGTAGATTGTTTGCTTTTTCTTCATTGTGCTCTGTGCTTGGTTACCTAATTTACATATCAATAAATTTATTGGCAGAAGCTTCTCCAGCAGCAGCAGCTGACAAATGTTGCCCTGCTCACAGTGGATTCTAAATAATGTATACACCTGATTGTGCATAAGTAGCTTTGTTATATGTAAATCAGAATTGTGACAGGAGAAACTAGCATTCTCCAAACATTTGTGCAAACAGAAGTGTCCAGTCTGAAAATGAAATATGCAGCACTTCTGCTGTGGCTGCCTCGTATTAGCTTCTTGGTGCATTTTCTACTCATTCTAGATAGCTGCTGCTTTTCATTGGTTTGAGCTGCCTATAAACTTTTGGATCTGGGTTTTTTGTTTTTTTTTTGGTTTGGTTTGGTTTGGTTTTTTTTGTTGTTGTTGTTTTGTTTGTTTGGGTTTTTTTTGTTTTGGGGAGGGTTTTTTTTTTTTTGTGTGTGTGTGAGTTTTAATTTTTTTTAGTTGGTTGGGTTTTAGATTTTTTGTGGATTTTTTGGTGTTTTGGTTTTTTTGATTTTTGGAAATTTTTTTGTTTGTTTGTTTGTTTTTTCCTCTTTTACTGACTATCTTGAATTATTTTAATTACCTTTTTGGGTTACTCTTCTGACTGGTTGGTTATCTTCCAGCCATCTTATTTCAATTCTGAAAGTATTCTTGTAATATTTAATAGGTATGGGAGAAGTGGTATATATAAGAGCTAATACATATATAAGAGCTATACACTTATAAGAGCTAATACTACATATAAGAGCTCTCTGAGCTCCTACAGTGCTGTCTTTGCACCAGTATAAATTTTGTAATTTATTATTATTTAATTTCAAATATTTCATTTAACTTGCTTCTGATTAATACTGATGCAACTGAGAAAAGGACATTCAATTGTAATATGTCAGTGTGTAAATCCAAAAAAATATATCTGGTCTGGGAAAAAAAAAAAAAAGTTGGAATTTTTCGGAGGAGTTTGAATTGGTTTGCTTATTTTCTAGCTGAGATTCAGTAGGATTTCTGCATCAAGGATTTCACTGAATTTTCTGAAATTCATACAGAAATATTCTAGGTAGATTTCTCACCCGCTGAGGTAGATGGCGTTAGCATTAGCCAGAAATTCACCATGAGCACAACTGCCACACAACAGAAGCAAATACACATGCATGAAAATATTTATTATCATTTGCTCTCCTTTCACACCAGGTTGTTAACACTAGCTAAGTGATTTCTCCAAGAAATTTTCAAGGCTTTGCTGCTGCCCATTTCTCTTTAGTTTTCTGATGACTGGAATAAAAACTTAGAGAAGAGTGAGACTTCTCTGGGAACATGAGCTCCCTCAAGCAAGAGTGTGCAGAGGCAGACACAGAGGAAAAACATGAGTCTGAGGCATGATGCTGATGCCCCACAGACACAACTTGTGCTTGTCTGGGAAAGCAGCTCTTGTCCACATGTCCAGTATACAGAAAGACAAGTTAGCTTAAGTGCCCTGTGGCTTGATTAGCTCGAAACTGAAAAGCATTGTATCAGTAATCTCAGCTAGAAGGTCACAAACACTGCACTTTGGTAACTTAGTGCCTATAGGTGGTCAGAGGAATCTGAGTATTCATTCCCTAAGACAACTGTGTAAAAGCCAACTTTGTTTTCCTGAAAACTGGATCAGTAAGGTAGTTTTCACATAGTGGAGGCTGCTGTTAGGCAAGAAATTGCAGCTGCCCCAGCAAGCCATTTGGCTGCAATACCTCAGTTTTAGTGTACTTTCTAATCTGGATACAGCACTGGAGTTGAAATCATTCTCTGAGCCAGCTCTTTGTGCTTCAGCCCAGTTCAAACTTAACATGTAAACATACCGAGAAAATTGAACTATAAATGCATAGATTTGCTTGACAGAACTGCGTTTCAAAAAATGAGAAGAGTAATCCTTAACAGATGCTCTCAAGATTGCCTTTTTTTCCCCAATATTATAGGCCTTCAATAAGCTCATGAGAACAAAAAGGTTCTACTGAACTTTGTAACATCAGTGTTGCAATATTTGTGGTAAATTTGGCATGTTCTTTTTTGATTTTCGTCCAACTTTAATTCATAGAAAAAATTGTCAGAAATAATGCTTTGTATGCTAATCCTTTGCACTGCAATTTTCTGTTGCTTTGTGTTGAAGTATTAAAAATGGATTGCATCTAAAATAAATGCCAACTTTTAAATGGGTACCAAATCCTAGAAAAAGGCTTCAAATTATCTCTGCACTGTCCTCTCTCCAGGAAAAATAAAGGTGACACTTTTCAGTTTTTTCCTTTGTAATTGTGTTAGGGATTAGGATAATGAGTGCTAGCATTGTGGACCACAAAAAACATGTTAGTTTTGACTAGAGAAAGAGTATAGGGAAACAAATTTAGTAGCAAAGAGAATTGCTGAAGTCATGCACTGGAACTTCCTGTTCGGTTTGATTTTTTTTCCAATTAATTACAATAGATTAGCAATATCTTTATTTAAACACATAGCTAAAAAAAAAGAAAGCCAACAAAAAACAAACAAATTATTAAGTTGTTGCTCCACCTGATTTATATTCAGATGGGTCCAAAGATAGGATTTGGACTACAGCTGAAATGTGATTACATTTACCTCTGATGTCTTCTAGTGGATGTAAATAATCTACATGGAAGCTACTCAGGCTGAGCTCCTTCAAACATCACAGTTGACACGAATGCTGACAGAGGTATTATTTTTGCTGGAACCACAACCCCTCCCTCTGCTTTCTGCACCCACTTTATGCTGAGACCAAGGGCTTCGCTGCTCCCTTGAGAAAAGTGGGGATCTTCCAGGAGACTCAGAGAGTGCTGGAACTCACCTTTATTTTGGTTGGGGATTGATACATTTAACCAAGTGTAACCAACTTCTAGAATGAAAAGAATATTAGCTCTTTTCTTCTGTGTTTTCTTTTTTAATCCATTCTAAACAAAATTCTGTTCACAGTGCTTCCAGGGTTGTTGCTTGACCTGAGTTCAGCTGTGTGAGAAGTCATTAGATCTCTGCGTTTCTCTCTGCTGAAAGCCTTTGCCACTCAACAACAACTGAGTAGACACTTCCCCATGGTACTCAGTCATGGAGAAGTATGAAGAACAAATGAGCAGATGAGCAGCAGAAAGAAAGGAAACAAACGAGCTTTGACTACAGAAAGCATTTAGCTGAGCTGTATTTTTGTGAATAATGAACTTTAGTATCAATTAATAATCAATATATTTCCAGGAGAATCATTATTTCTCTATAATATAGGCATTTAAACTTATTTTACAGAAAATAACTAAAATATTATCGTAGGATCAAAAAGTGGTTTTCATTGGGAAGGACCTTAAAGATTGTCTATTTGCAATCCCTGCCATGGGCAGGGACACATTCCACTAGGCCAGGTTGCTCAGGGCCCCCTCCAATCTGTCCTTAAACACTTTGAGGGATTTGGTATCTCTTGGGGGTATCCACAATTTCTCTGGGCAATTTGTTCCACTGTCTCATCACCCTTACAGAAAATAATTTCTTCCTAATATCTAATCCAATTCTACCTTCTTTCAGTTTAAAGTTGCTATACCTGGTCCTATCACTACATGTCCTTATAAAATCTTCCTCTCTTGGTTCTCTTAAAGCCCCCCTCTGGGTATTTGAAAGTGCTCCAAGATCTCTGCAGAGCCTTCTCTCCTCCAGGCTGCACAACCCCAGCTGTCTCAGCCCATCTACACAGGACAGGTTCTCCAGCCCTGTCTTGGGTTGCAATGCAAGATGTATTGTATTCCCATCTGTTGAAGCAGGGTGAAGAGGTGTTTTTCTTTATCTCATAACTTTCTGTTTATGGGCCAGCTGTTAAAACCAGGTGAGGCAGTGTTTCTTTATCTCTTCCACTACCCATCCTCCATCTGGGAGATATCTTCTGTTAATGGGCCATTGAGGCTCACTGCATGACTGATAAAATTACATCATTCCATTGTGAGATGCTCCACCCAGTGGGAGGAACCAAGAATTCCTACCTGGGTAAAACCTGAGATTGAGAACTGCAGGATAGCTTGTTTTTCACTGGATTCCCAGAGGAAGACTGGAGTCATCTTGCCACCACTGGACCCTTCTACAGGATCATCTCTACTCCAACAGAACCCCATCTGTTACTCTAGGAGGGCTTAATTGGACTGCTCTCAACACCCTGACTAACAGTGTGTCAGGTCATGTTCTGACTATCAGGGTTGTTTTTTTTGTTGTTGTTGTTGTTGTTGTTGTTGCTGGTTTTTGTTAGTTTGCTTTTTTGTACATTTTTAATATTTCTAACATAGAAATGTTATTTCGATTCCCATATCTTTGTCTGAAAGCCCCTCAATTTCAAAATCATAATAATTCGGAGGGATGGGTTTACATTCTCCATTCCAAGGGAAACTGGCTTTTTCCTGGCAGACACCTGTCTTTCTAAACTAAGACAAGCCCTCTGAACTCACTCCAGCAGATTCACATCATGTGCTGGGTGCCCTGGAGCAGGGTGAGCACTCCAGGTGCGTCTCACCAGAGCAGAGCAGAGGCTCCTTTGCCCTGCTGAACTCACTTCTTTTGATGCAGCCCAGGATACATTTGGTTCTTTGAGCTGTGAGCGTATATTTTTGGTTCATGTTGAGCTACTTGTCCATCCACAATCCCAAGTCCTTCTCCCTAGAGTTTCTCTCCATCAGTTCTCTGCCAGCCTGTGTTTGTGCTTGGGACCCAGATGGGGACCAGACCCAGATGCAGGATCTTTTTCATGGCCTCATTTAACTTCATGAGGCTCACACAGCCTCCCCTCTTGAGCCTGTCAATGGCATCCTTTTCCTCCAGCATGACAACTGCACCACCCAGAAAGACTTGATGATGATGCAGTCTGTCCCATCATCCATGCCATAAAAAAAGAGATTAAACAGAAACAGTCGCAATACCTATCCCTAAAGAATGCCATGTTTCACTGCTCTCCACTTGGACATTGAGCTAAATTGTTCCTATCAAGGCTATCAAATTCAACTCTTTGAGTGTCCCCATCCAGCCAATTCCTTATCCAGTGAGTAGTCTATCAAATCCATCTATCTTCTGCTTAGGGAAAAGGATGTTATATGGGACAGTTTAAGTTTAATCACAGAATAAGGTGAGTTTGAAAGGACTCACCAGAATCATCTAGTCCAACTCCTGGCCCTGCACAGCACCATCCCCAAGAGTCACACCATGTGCCTGATAGCATTGTCTAGACACTTTTTGAACTTTGTCACACTGGTGCTTGGACCATCTCCCTTAGGAGACTCTTTCAGTCCCCAACAGTCTTTGTGTAAGGGTTATTATTTGTTTTCCTAATATCCAACCTAAACCTACTCTGACACAGCCTCAGGCCAGTCCTTTGGGTCTTGTCACTGGTCAGCACAGAGTTCAGATCAGTGTCTTCTTCCCCTCATGAGGAAGTTTTAACTGTGATGAGGTCTCCCCTCAGTCTGCTCTTCTCCAGATTGAGCAGACAAACTGACCTCAGCTGCTTCTCACTCAGCTTCCCCTCAAGGCCCTTCACCATTGCTGTTACCCTCCTTTGGGCACTATCTAATAATTTAATGTCTTATATTGTGACACTTAAAACTTCCCCCAGCACTTGAGGTGAGGCTGCCCCAGAGCAGAGAGGGACAATCCCCTCCCTTGCCTGGCTGTGACGCTGTGCCTGATGCACCCCAAGACAAGGGTGGCCCTCCTGGCTTCCAGAGCACTGCTGACTTAGATTCAACTGACCAGGACGAGGTCCCTTTTCACAGCACTGCTTTCCAGTTTCTCGTTTCCCAGTCTGTCCATACATGCAGGTTTGCCCCATATCAGGTGCAGGTCTCTCTGCAGGGTCTCTCTGCCCTTGCACGAATCCAGATAGACAGGGGTCGAGAGAAAAGCAATGTTATTTTCTGTCACACTCATAAAGTGTCTCAGGTTCAAACACAGTAGTAATGAATAACTAGTAGACTTTTTCTTATGTAAGAAAATCTTTTGAGGTGTCAGTCAGAATAGCTGAGCTGCTTTGGAGGAGGGGGAAAATGAAGAGGAAGCTAAAACCACATGCTCTATTATGGTTATTATCTTTCTGAGACAAATGGAATAGAAAAGATCTTGACATAAATAAATCCACCATATTTTTCCTGAATTACAGTAAATAGACACTGTATCAGAGCTCACATGATGGTTCTGCCATCAGGGCATAGGATTTTTCCTATGTTGATTCTTTTCCCCTTTGTAAGTGATGAAAAACTTTGTTAGCTCTGTGCCTTCTACATCATATTATAATGATTCCTCCAGTAAAAAAACAAAAACAAAACCCAAAAAAACAACAAAACAAAACAAAACAAAACAAAAAACAAAACAAAACAAACAAAACTCTTAAAGGTGGTGAGACTAGTTTTGGGGAATAGGAAAGAGGTGGATTTTTTCTAATGTTTGATTACTCTCCTAAAAAAGTGCACATTGAACTTGGACAGAGGCTAAGGGCATCCAGGAAACTGGCAAAATTCTAGTGCTGTAAAGAAGGTTTTTCATTTTTCATTGTGACATTTTAGCAAACGAGAAAAAGTGAGACACTGCCAATGCAGCAGAAGTCAGGAAAGGGAAGGAAAAGTCAAACAAGAAAAAAGGAAACATGTAAGGAAAGCTTGTGTCTGCTCATTAATGTCATTAAATCTCATCAAACTCCTCGTCACCCTGGATGAGGCTGTCTCCTGATGTTTACAGTAAGCCAAGAACCATTTTGAGGAATAGAGAGCAGCATGATTGGCTCAGTACCGCGTGGGTACAAAGAAGATCCATAGTGCAATGATCTTTCATTTATAAAGGCAGGTACCACATCTTCGTTCCCTGAATTGTGTGTATTTGCTATGTGTGCAAAAATCTACTGAGTTCTGCATGGAAAACAAAAGCAGAGAGAACATGTCTTACTCATTTTGTCTCATTCATGATCTGCTTTTGCACACAACTTTTGGCAACTGTAGAATATGAATCATCCTCCAAATATGGTGTTTAGATTAGAAAAGCTTTTAACGTTAAGGATTTATTTGAAAATCAGCTTATGAAAATCAATTTAATTTTTGAGTTGTCTTTAGATCAGTATCAGTCACTGAGACATTAAAGGTAGAGTAAGAGAAAAGCTGAAAAACCTGGAGGAGCTCTTGGGGAACTCAAAATGATAATGAGAAAGTCTAAAAGTACAAGTAAAAGCATGGTCTTTGCCTCCTTCAGACACATCTTGCGCCTCCTACACTTTCTTCAAACTCTTTTTGCTCCCATCAGTAGAGTGCTGTCCTTTGGGAGTGGCAGCTCACATGGTCTGGTTTTCTCCATTACAGCTGTGAAGTGCATTGACCTGAGATTGCCTTACATGCATATTAACTTCCTTGCAGTCTAATGGGAAATTTTCATGAAAGATTGGAAGGATGATAAAAGGGGTATTTTTTTTCTTTCCACTGAAATTGAGTAAGAAAGGGAAAGACAGCAAGAATGCAGTTAATGCTGTAGGGTCTTTGAAATTTATTTCTAGGATGACATTGTCATGAATATTAAGACTTGTACATTTGTTTGACTGATCAGATATCTTTAAAATCAAGTACGGGTAACATATATATTTGCAAATATTGCTAGAATAAAAAAATTCTAGAGAAGAGACTTTTTCTTAAAAGCTGTAAAACCAATAATGATTTTGGCCTTCTCCAGACTGTGATACTTTTATTATTATTGTGTAAATATTTTTATTTGGAAATTAGTTATGTTAGTTAATCATGATTTACCTCCAGTTACATCTGCAACTACCAGTATATATATATCAGAACTATTCATTTTAAGATAATTTATCATTCAATTTGCAACTTTGGAAAAGCAGTTGCAATGCTTTGTTCATGAGCTTTTCTGAGAGAGAAAATATTCTATTTGCTCAGTTAAAACTAGTAGGTGTTAACTGAGTATTAGTTTATCATTTTCAGATTGATCATATAATTGAGTCCTGACCTGAACTTTAGATTTTTGAATATGTAATGTCTTAGATCCCCTACTCACAAGTATCTTTTTGCATATGAATCAATCTTTTAGTGCAAGGTCAAATGGAGAAGAAAAAAAACCCAAAAAAAACAACCTGGACTTTCATGCAGAGGCTTCAGCAAAAGCCATGTGCAATGTCCAAAATATCTCCAGTCTTAGCCATGGGTTGGTTGTCTTTCTGTGTAATCAGTTTATCTCTGGGAGCCAGAACTCACAACATGGTAAGGTAAAACATTTTCAAAGCATTGTAATGCGTTGAGTGTCAGTAACCTTGCTTGATTTAGAAAACTGTTCACATTCTGCAGTTCAATATCCGAAAATTTCATTTGCTGTTAGTTAACTCAAGTATTCTACTTTTGATAATCTACCTGCTTGATATAATAAAACAAGCAAAATGCTATTAATCATTTAAATGTCTTATAAATTGATATTGTTTCATATTAAACATAGCAACTATATTTGGATCAGGAGAGCTACTTCATAAATGTCTGCTATAGCCTTTGGTTACTGAAATCCTAAATTTCCTATGTATTTGCATGGACTGTTGATTTCAGAGGTATAGAAAGCTTCTATATACTCACTATTTGTGCATCTGTTTTTCTCACAACCTCAAAAAAAAAAAAAAAAACCCCACTGGCTGAAACAGGAGAATTCAGTCCTACAAGATAATATTTATCTCAATAAAACAATATACAAGTTAGAGAATTTTGGCAAATAATCAGCATATCTCCTTTTTTACTCCTAGGTTCAGCAGAGAGTTCTCTTAATTGAAAGGGGTGAACAGGATTTGCCTAAAAAAGTGTCTCCGTTTTTAGCACTACTACTAATTCCAGTACACTGAGTTTTGTGCAGAGGCCTTGGTGGGCTTTGTGGAACTGGTTCTTGATAGACAAGATGGTCTGTGCACCAACTGCTACACTTTGATAGAAATATTCATACTTACAGGAGACACACCTTATAAAACATTGTTTGCTCAAAATGATTTATCCATCATTGTCTTCTGTGCATGCAGACTGTAAGTACTACCAAATTTAATGAAAAAAACCTCTCTTATTTGGGCTAAATGTTCTTTATATGAAACACTCTTAGTGTTTTTATCTTTTGGGAAAAAAAATCTGAAACAAACCCCAAACAAACAAAACCAAAACTGAAATCAACTTTCAAGAATTTTTTTTTTTAAGTATTTACATCCAAAATACTTCTTTAGAGTTCAGTCCTTCTTAGATGTAAAATATTCTAAGCTCAGATGTATTTACTTCTGTCTCTGCAAAAGCCTCAGACACTTTAATTTCTCTGCTTGGATGCTCTCCAGCGTTGTCTTAAAAGAAATATGGGTTTTCTATGTGTGTATTAATATTCTAACAGTCTACTGTGAAATTGTAATAAATAAATAAAAAAAATAAATAAAAGGCAATCTGGCTGTTGATCACATTTGCCATATGCAAAATGGCATATAGTCCCAGCTCATACTACCATTTTAGGTTGTTCCTACCTTGAGGGAAGTTCTGCTTCAGGGCAAAACGAAAACATTGCTGTAAATCCGTGCTGAGAGCTCTGTTTACTGATTTTCCAATTCTAATAAGGAAGCAAGCTCTATTAAGTGGAAAAAGCCAGACAATTATGCTATGGGAGACTTTAGCCGGAAGGGGCTTAGGGAGTTTGGTGCCTAAGCTCCCTTACCTGTCTCAGAGCATTACGCATTTCCATCTGTGAAGCAGAGAGTGCCCTATCAGCTTGACACAACTTCAGTTTCCCTGTCGAAATATGGAAATATAGGATCTGTTTCCAAGGATGCAGCAGCTATTTCCCTTCAAATACACCAGACTTATGTGTAACAACTCTGAAAAAAAGGAGAACTAGTTACGTTGCTTGCTTCTGGAGTTGTTAAGGCTGGATGGTATCAATTTCCAAAGTAGCTGCAATTATCTGTAAGTAAGGGCAATTCTTAGGCTTGAGCAGGACTGTAGGAGACTGTTGACTGTGGTGGCCTTAGCAGTATTCACTACAGTGCCCTTAATTTTGGGGCTGTTTGGGGTGGTTTTTTAAGAATAGGAATGAATATTTTTATTAAGTATAATCCTGTTACTGGATAATTTATTTTGTAATCAAGTGCACAGGAAATTACAACATTGTCTTTACAAAGTTTTCATGAGAAGAGGCAAGTAATATATCTATAGTTCATATGTTTAATCCAAAAAAATACAGTGAAAAGTATAGTATTTTTCTCTGAATGAATATTAACATGAATATTAATGAAGGAAATGGTATTAAATAACTCAGTCAGCTTGACATTTTTCACTTTCGTCAAACAAAAAAAGTCTTAAGCAAAAAAAAAAAAAAAAAAAAGCAAGCTTTTGTGGTTCTCACATTTCCTTAAAAAAACTAACCAGTTCAAAATCCCCAAATTTACAATACCTGTAACCTTTGCTTTCTTCTCATTAAAAAAGAAAAAAAAAAAAAAAAAAAGGTCAGATACAGGCAAAACAAACCAAAAAACCAAGAAAAAACAGAGCAGGAATAGAAATGAGAGATTTTTTTTTTAATCTGGAGAAGATGCAAGTAAACATTGCAAGTGAATTTTGAAACATTGGAAGCAGTAGCTCTGCACTTCATCAGTTAATATTTATTATTGGGACTTTCATTATAAAAAAATTGGAATCTTTTCATACTAGTATTTGAAACATCTGTAGTTTTGGATAACTGTAATACAAAAGAGAAATTCTAATTGTAGAAGGCAAAATGCAATGTACCTATAGCCTGTTGCAGGAAATGTTAGTTAGAAGCTGAATTTCTCTTGTGGTAAACCAGTTTTAAATTGGTAAATAATTGCATCTATTTTGAGGTTTTGTCATTGACATATTTATTTTAATTAAATGAAGCTTAAATTGCAACTCACATGGTGTTTGAAATTAAAAAGATATTCTGTTTTTGCCAACAAATGATTTTGCCATCTTTCAAGGAATCTGTATTGTTGGTGATTAATGCCAGGTTAGTTCCTTTATAATGACAATGAATTTCAGATGTAGACCTAGTTTTATTTCAGGCAGTCTGTATTGACATATACAGACAGTCTGTGTTGGCACATACATCTGTCTGTCATCAGCAGTTATTCTCAAAGACAAGTGCTTCAAAATCCCGTGTATCTCTTATAGTGTACCTTAACCCTTGGTCAGAAATATTCAAGAATTGCATCAGACTGCTTGGTATTCCAATAAAATCACAACTCAAAGACATCTGGAATCAAAGTAATTACTTACCACTAATAAATGCAGACATCTACTAATTTTCAATATGTAGATACAATACCACAAGGAATATTTAGTTCAGTGGTCCTACCTTCTTCATGCAGGCTTCTGTATTTTTAAAAGTCAACTTGGTGCACTGAGTCAGTGGGCAGGAAATGCAGTATTTCTGTTATTAATTTTTGTTGAAAAACTAGACTTTCTATTCCCTTCTTATGCTAGATTGGGATTCCTCTTGGTGAGGCAGAAGTTCACTGCCTTTTGTGTTTAAGTATGATACACATGAGTACATTACTAAAGCTTTATCATATTGAAGACAAGTGAGGCAAATTTCACTTTTCATTTGGACTTTGTTTTGGGTTTTTTCCTCTCCTTTTTTTTTTTTTTTTTTTTCCTTCTTGACAGTGGTATAGCTAAAGCAAAAACTTGTGTAGTCATTTTTTCATGGCTACAATATATCCTGTGTAATTCAAGCTGCTACAAAACTTCAGTAAAGCTTTTTTGGGAGTTTGTAGAAATTTGTGATATGACTCAGGGTAAAAGCAGCCGTAGCACTTTTTTTAGACCTTTGCACCTTCTTCCATAACTTGTGCTTCCTTTGGCTTTATTTTGGTGCCCTGTTGGGGGAGTTATAGGAGAGCATGGGGAAATCAATGCTGCTTTGAATAGTTTTATTGGGGGCTATTGCACAATTTATTTGGGATGATAAAAACAGGCATATATACCTCAGGCACTGTTTCCCAGCTATGTAGAACTGAAAGATTTTCTAACCTTCCTGGAAAACAGAAGCAAAAAGCCTGAGGACAACCTAACACAATACAGAGAAGAGTAAATTTAAATAATTGTTTCTTAGCTTTTTCTTATTTTGTTTTATATTTTGTAGATGTTTTGCAGACTGTCATTTGGTGTTCAGTGAATAATCAATGATTTATAGGCTAAAGATCAAGCTGAACTATATAGTACCAACCAAAAAATGTCAATTGGTTGTTGACAATGTTTTGACTCTTGTGAAAGAAAAATTAAGAACCAGGTAACTATTTAGGAGGCTGAAGAATCACTGAAGTAATTAGTCTAGGCTGTAAACATCTATGTATTTGTGGTTAAACTCTCTTTGAACAAGTCCAACTTCATGTTACAGAGTGGTAAGGACCCAATACAGCCAAAATGAACTGCCTTTTTTTTTTTTAATTTAAGTATATGGAAAAATAGTAACTCGATAGAAATGTACAAAATGCCAAACCAAAAGTAAACTCAAAGGAATCTCTAAGGAAAATCTGAAAAGGTTTATTAAATCTAGTTCTATAGTGCTGACGTAGATTATATGTTTCTTGACAGTACTTGACTTACTGTGTATGGGGAGAATTTGTGAGGTACCTGAAAGGATGAATGTTCTCTTTCTGCATTACCATTATATAAGGTGGAAGATGTGCCTGCGCATGTAAGGGTGGTGGAAAGTTGACCTTTAAGGTCCCTTCCAAATTGAACCATTCTGTGATTCTGTGTTTCTGAGAAGGTTGAAAGAGTGGAAGAGTGGATAGGCCACCTTTGACATCTGTCTTGCTGCCAACACTAGTAAAATAGCTCTGACTGAAAACATCTGTGAGCTTGAGTGTAGCCAAATACAATCAGACAAGAACTACATAGAAAGCATATCTGCTATATTTGTGACGTTTAATATACATTCATATAAAGCAGCAAATTCAGAAAAATGCTGTTTATTCATGCTGCATGCAAAAAGAGAGCAAAAATTGAATGAAATTGTTGGTAAAGTGAAAAGCGGTAAAACATTGAGCCAGTCATCTGATCAAGAAACATAATCAGAAAGCAAGGTTAAGGGTGTAGGTATTAAGAAAATGTTTGGTAATCGATACTAATCTCTGCAGTGCCATGGAAGTCTGGAAGCATGTTTATTTTCAGTTAAACTGATGCAGAGGGCATTATGCATACCCATCTTTCTTGGAATATGCATGATCACTTATGCAATCAAAGCTTTTTTTCCTAGAATATCTAAAGAGTTTTAAAGGTAAACATTATCATGTTTTGTCTTAATTCTTCATTACATTTTGTGTATATATATTTTTTTCACATACAGTATCAAATACAACAAGATATTCTTGTGCCGGCTCTCTTCCCTGAAACCTACCTGCTTCTCTGGCTGCTGCTCTTGCCTTCTGCTTCAAACTATCTTTGCCAACAAACCTCCCATCGTTCTCCCCAGACCACTGCTAGGCAGGAAGTCACAGCCACAACTGACTACATTTAACTGCCTTCCTCAGGAATCCTTGGGCTTTGGTAGCCCTTTGTTACCCCTTTGCCTAGGTCTGTATTTTTCATTTAGAAAGTAGTTTCTTTCAGCAATATCCTAGAAACTCCACTACATATATCTATCTATTGGGAATTTATTGTTTTTAAAGAGACCTGAGCTCCAACACAAATAGAGAAGTATGGACAGTATTTTTGACAAGATAATCTATGAATATACATAGATGTAAAAAACTCCTTTACAGAATATATAAAGACATAAATTCAGCTTTCATGCTTTCGAGTATTTCAGTGGTGTTACATAACAGTAGGATTTTTTTTTTTTAAACAAGTTACAATAAAATGTTGGGTTTTTTTTTCATAACTGATAATAATAGTATTGATTTTCTATCCCACACAGCTCTCAGAATTGCATCTTTGTGTTTTCTAAGAAGCAAAATGATTACAGCTTTTCTATTATGCAGGCTATGGTGAAACTTAACCAGTAATTTATCCTTTCTTCAGTGCCTAATTTTCAATTTTTAGCCTCTGCTATTTGCAATTCTCATTGGATTTCTGATTGAGCCTTCTCATCCTAAATATCCATGGATTGTCAGGTGTTCTAAAATGATCTTTTTGAACAATATCAAAACTACGTCCTAAAAAACCCTGATAAAACCTGATGTCTGCATTTGTTTTATATTTCTGGTTCGTTTCTTGAGATCCAAAGCTACCTTCAAATTGATTCTTTTCTTGATTTGTTCCTCTGGTTAGTTGGACACAAGGTAAGATTCCTCTGTAAAGCACTAGAGCAGAAAAGTGTTTGGGAAGAGTACATCAATTTTTTCAGGAACACCTTCAATCAGGCACTGAGATTTAGGAGCAAGAGTCAGCCTTATTGATCATGACTCCATTTTCTTTCACTGCTTTGATTTTTTCCCATGACTGACAGATACATTTCCTTATTTTTCTCTTTCTTTGTTTTTTACAGCCTCAAGGATAATCTGGGAAGAGAATAGGGTGTTCCCTTTCCTCTCTGAAGGCCTCTCAAAATCATATGGAGGAAAGATTTTTTTCCTGTGGATAAGTAAATATATTTATTGTGATTAAATATCATTCTCTAGTAGAATCCTGCTTGGTACAGAGTGTTCAGTAAGGGCAAAGGAAGTTCAAGGATAAACAGTAAAGAAAATAACTGCTGAATTACAACTGTAGCTTCTTTCTCACAGTTCTGGGCTGGATGTCTCAGAGGCTGATTCACTACATCCTAAAGCAAGTAATTACTTTTCCCAAAAGTGGTGCCCTGTTAGGAGTACTACTGGCTACTTCTTCAAAAAAGGCTCATAAATGCAATCAATCATAACAGGAATAAGAAAAGGCCTGCGTTCCTTCTAGCAAAATTCTGAATGTCTCATGAAATTTTACTCACTTGATATTAAGAGTTTCCTTGCCTTGTGTATTCTTTTCCTCACTGCTCATACTGTGGTGTGCAACTTCTCCCTTTCTTCTCCATTCCTGCGTCTCAGTCGACAGTTAAATGTTAGTGTAGCCCGGGGAGAAAAAGTCTTGTCTGGAAGCAAGAATTCTCATAATTTATGACAACTGTCAAAACTTCAGGTACAGTGTTTTCAAAGGTCTTTGTTGATAAAAGTTCCCACTTTTATCAGATAAAGTCTGACCTGTGTGACTGGTAGAGTGAATCTTTAAGCTTTGCTTCCATGCCTGAAGGGTACTGCAAATCTGGGACCTCTGAGAATTAAAAGACAGGATGACTTGTGCCAAGAGACTAGGTTTCTTCCATTTTGAGGTAAAATCCAGCATTTTGTAAAATGTCAAACCTCATAATATGCCAGACAGAAAATCTTTTGATGAAGTCAATTGACATGTTAAGAAACTGAATGCTTCTTTGAACAGATCTTTTCATTCTCAGTAAGAACATACTTTTTATGAAATGACTTGTGGCTGTCATAGGATTTTTGGTAGGGAATGTACTGAGGTGTCTGGTCAAAGGCAGATGTGTTCTTCTCATTTTGGTGGGATGATGGTAAGAGGCCAGTGGCAATGCCTTGTTTTACTCTTTTCGTAATTCCTTTTTTGCCTGAGCCAGAGTCCACTGTAGTTGAACAATTGGGCACCAGTAGCCAAGGGCATTTAAGACAGTTAAGTGCAGAAGAATTCTTCATCATTCACTTGAAGAAGCACTTCCTCATAATAAATAATGTGTTAAAAGAATTAAAAATAACTATTAAAGTAATTGAAATAAAGTATTAAAAAAACCCAGAAGGGTATTTCTTCTATTTATTTTTCCAGTGGAGAAGTGTTGGTAGTTCAATGATGGACTGTGCTCTGAGTCACTTGCCACTTGTGGTTAACAGACATGAAGGAAATGTACTACACACTTTTGTTAAAACTGAAACACTGTGTTTCTTGCATGTCATGATTGCAGTTGGCAGCCCCACTGGTCTGTGGAATTAGGAGTAGATACCTTCGCACCTTTGGTGCAGTATTATTTACTCTTTTCCTAATTAATATGTAAGCAGTTTGTACTGTTTCAGTGTAATGTATTTTTTTGCCAGGGCCTGCAGACCTAATATTAATTTTTTTTTAATATTGACATTGAAAGGATGTTATTTCAGTTGTAATTCTTATACTATTTGCTACAATTTTTCTGCTTCTATTTATGCTCCAATGCATGGCTATATTCCACAGTCTTTAAATGTGAATCTGTAATTTTTGTCTTGATTCCAGAAGCCATCAAAAATGAAAGATACATGCAGTGAATTAGATATCAGACCTTAAAACATAAACTTTGAAAGCTGCCTGATCTCTTAGGGATTAGGAAATAAATATAAAGGCTAAAAACACCCAACAAAGCAGTATTGTTTCTCTCTTAATAACTCAGGACTTGCACTGTGAGTTGTGAGATGGTTATGGATTTCCCCACTATTTTATCTACTGGGCCTAAAACAAAAGAGAGTGGGAATGTCTTGGTTCATTCTTCCAGTCTAGAGAAGTCACTGGGAATGCAGTGGACAAATCAAGAAATGCCACAGGTGCTTCAGGGGACATAGATATTGGGTCATGTTTTTCTCTATAGTGATCTTAATTCCAAGTAATGTGGTGTTTCATGTTTAGCATTCTTTCAGCCTCTGTTACTGAAACTATTGCAGGTTACATTAAAAACAAACAAAGCATATTTATTTTCAGAGTGAAAATAGAATTGATACACTGGTAGTAAGGGTATGTGGGGTGCTTATTCAATAATGAAAGAAACCTTGATTTCTGTTTCAGGTAATTTTAAATTGTTTTATAGAAAACATAGAAAAAGCAGTTGGAGAGATGGAGGAACACATATTGATCTTCAGAACAGTCTACAGCCATGTGATTGGGCTTGAATATTGGAGAAATAACCCATCCTGAAAGATTAGGATTTGAAAGTAACTCAGAACTGTGGAAATTGCTGTAGCTATTAGGGCATTATTCCAAAGAACAATCCATGTGAATCAATCTGGTTTGTATATCTTGAGTGATGACAGTTGTCTTAACTGGTATCCTTGATGTTAAAAATAGTCTGTGCATACATAAAATATTTTGTTAATAAGCAGAGCTGATAGCAATAAGGAAACAGTTCTTTAACTAATTTTTGGTTTAGTGCAGAATTTTGATTCCCAATCTAGGAAATAGGGATGAAACCATACCTCCTCT
The DNA here is from genome assembly GCF_009819655.1 of Sylvia atricapilla. NCBI lineage: Eukaryota > Metazoa > Chordata > Aves > Passeriformes > Sylviidae > Sylvia > Sylvia atricapilla. The sequence continues at coordinate 85,460,556 of NC_089140.1, read as the reverse complement.
TTTCTTCCTGCCTCCATTTTGTTGAGAACATTTTCAGCTGGACAAACAGCTTTACTGAGACACTAATGGCTGAATGTAGAGAGCAGACTCATCCAGGCACAGGAGTCTGCAGGAAAAGATAGGATGAGTTCCAGACACTGAAGCTCTTAAAACTGTCAGACTCTTGACAAGTGATTTCAGCGCCCGATCCTGCTGCATGTGAAGTGATGCTTTAATTTGCAATCGAATGACAAAGTCCTCAAATCATCCCTATCTCCTGAGTAATTGAAGAAGGACTCTGCGGTGTAAAAAAACTCATTATGATTCTTCTGTGTCATTTTGCACCTTTCGAAAGGAATTTGTTATCATTACATTGCTCTCTGGCATATTTTTATTAGCACTGAGCTGCAAATATGAGATGCACACCTAGATTATGTGCTTGTATTTACAGATGAAATGGAAGATTAAAAAGAGAATTCATATTGCATCTGTGCTAATTCCACAGAGCCTCTCTGCCAGTGATCTTTACACTTTATAATAGTTTCTTTCAAGCTCTGATGAGAAAATAAAATATGACTGTTCTTTGTGTTATTTGTTGCTGCCCATACCAGAGGAAGAGATTACTTTATAGTCATTTTACAAGTGGAGATTAATCAAATGAAGTAATTAGAGTAAGTTAAGATAAAATCTTAGATGAGCATCTTTGAAATGGGAGACAGAATATTTTTTATTGTCTGGTGTGCAGCTCTGCATTTCCTTGAGCTGGAGAATGCTAATTTTTGGGCTCTTCCTGCCATGTTAGTGATGCCTTTAACTTAAAAGCAGAGCTGGAAGCCTTTCTAAAGAATGATTTCTTTCTTCTAGGAATTTGAGAAAGTGACACTGATAATTGAGACATTCATTGGTAAAAAGTAGATTTATTGTGAATTATCTGGCAGCTCTTACAGAATTATCTGCACATGCAGTGGGGTATGCAGAATTATCTGCACATCCACTGATAGGGCATGAATATTTTGTGCCATTTTGGCTAAGCAAAGGAGCATTATTAAGCATGATTTTTTTTTCCTGAGTGTGACAGAAAGTAAGACATACCAGCATATTCTCTACAGTAGTTGTGATATAATTTTACAAGTTATCATAGGAATATAGCACACACAGAAATGAAACTCAAGAGAAATAAGGAAAAAGGTGAGAAAGCATCAGGATCTGAAGGAATCTGTGGTCTTTCTTCTTTAAGGGAGTTATAATGATTGAGCTCCATGGCCTGATGTCTCAACCTGTGGCTGGATGCATCAAAGGATGAATTTAAAGGAGAATATGTTAGCAGTGGAATCATAGGAATCCCTTTGTGATTATCTGGATCATTACCTGAAACATGTCCCAGGTTGAGTTGTGTATATTTGGTACAGAATACAAACATAAATTGACTCAAAAGTATTTTACTTTCTTCTTTTTTATATCTTTCTTTCTTTCTTTCTTTCTTTCTTTCTTTCTTTCTTTCTTTCTTTCTTTCTTTCTTTCTTTCAAATCTCTTTCTAACTGTTGTCTTGTCTCTGCATAAAATGTTTACACTGATCTCAGCCCCTAGACTGTTGAACTCCAAATATGTTCTTGATGAGTCCTGTTTTCCTTCACTTTCCTTTACTTTCTCCTTCCTCACAGATAAAGTGGCAATAGGGCTTTATTTTAGTTTATAATGATAAATTATGTGTAGAAGGGAGTGTCCCAAATTTTTCTGCTGCTTTTAACAATCAACTGTGATAAATTTACACTACATTTTTTTGCTTTGTGATTATAAGGCTGTCATGCAGTGGCTTCTGTGAATTCCTTAGGGAATTTGGTCTACAAGTCATCTTCTGTTCTGGAAGCCTATGTGTAAAATAAGTTTTGGTTGTGTTATGGTAGGGGTTTTGTTCTTCACAGGAACTTGTTCCTGAGTGAAAGCATTATTTCCATGTCTGTGCTCCATTTGCACTGGAACCCAAAAGAACAACTCGAAAGTTAAAAATGTTGCAAGGTAGTTATTTATTTGGATCTTAAAGCTTTTACTTTTTTAAATTCATGACTACCAAGAATCAGGCTTTGAGCAATATTGCACAGAGCAGAGGGGAAACATTGAAAGGGAACAGGAACCACTTTGTGATCCTAGTGATGTTTATACCCTTTATATTCCAGATGTTACTAGGTATGGAAGTCAAGTTTCTCTGTCAGTGAGTGACACCTCTGTTCTGCTGGGCTGATGAAAATTCTGCTTAGAAATACCCTGAAGCATGGCCAGTTCAGGACCCTACCTATGGAAATGGATGCCTTTGTAAAATGCCTTGTACATACACTGGCTGGGGATTTGGTTTTACTTTATTTAGTTTTAGAAAAGGTTTTGTATTTGGGGATTTGATAATCCAGTTGAGAACTGCACCTTTTGACTTACTGTTTGAATTTGTGTTAAATTTTTTTTCATGCTTTGTAATCAGTTTTATTGATTGGGGGTGGCAGGTTTAGATGTACCTTAAATTTGAAAATGATGCAGACTACATCAAATAATTTCTCAATTCTTTTTTGTTTGTCTTTGGGTAAGCAGTATAATATTTGCCTCATGGGAGTGATAGGTCTCTGCACAACTGCCACTGCACATAGACTTTTTGGTAAATATGGATGGTTGAAAAGTGAGGTAAATTTCAGTATATTGTTGAGCATGGACACATAATCTTTTATAATTAACGGTTTCTGAAATTTGAACTATGGGGACTTTGGAAAACTTCCATTGTTTAACCCCAGTTGGCAACTCAGTCTCACATAGCCACCTGCTCACTCTGTCCCAATTGGTTGAGGGAAAGAATTAGAATAATAAATACAAGAAAACTCCTGGGTTGAGGTAAGAACAGCTTAATAGGTAGAGGAAAAAGTCATGTACACAAGCAAAGGAGAAAAAAGAATTTATTCACCAGTTCCCATGGGCAGGTGGGTGTTCAGTCATTGCCAGGAAAGCACGACTCCTTCACCTGTAGCAGTGACTTGGGAAAACAAACACTCCAAATGTCTGTCTCTTTTCCCTAGCTATGTGTTGGAATGCTAGAAATTTAGATTTAAGATTTTAGTATATAGAAATATCTGTGAGTCAAAATGGAGGATTTTGAGTGTTGTCTAAGTCCTTCTTCACCTTCTTCTTCCTTCTTCTTCATGGTTTTAGGTGGTTTTCTGTAACTGGGTGAAAAAGGTCCACATTTCAGGCCTTGGGTGGTCATTGTTGGGTCCAAACCATAAATAATATAGATGTCACCTTGTTATTGGGTAGTTGTCACTTAAATAACCTTGGAAAGAGTTAAAAGCACTCCATTTTACCTCATTTCTCTGACTTGCTAGCTGTAGCTCACGCCTTGTGAGTCTGTAAACAGATAAGATATAATAAACAACCAAGTCTGAACTCGAATCTATGTTTCCCACATCTTTCATCCTAACCTTGGCAGAGATAAAGAAACCAGAACTGTAATGCTACATATGCTGAGCATGATTTCATATGGTACAGAATGTCCTTTGGATCAGCAGGGGCCAGCTGTCCCCCCTGTGTCATCTACCAATGTCTTTTACCACCAGGCTCTTTGCTGCTGTGGTGGAGTGAGGAAGAGAAAAGGTCTTGACTCTGTGTAAGGAATCCCAACTGCCTAGTAGTAAGAAAAATTGAATTGAATTATCAACAGCATTTCCAGCACAAATGCAAAACCTGCTCCCATACCAGCTACTGGGAAGGAAATTATGTCTACCCAGCACAAACCCAAATGACTCATGCAAATGCACCTTTAAATTTGGAGAAAGTCCTGCACATAACTTTGTCCAATCAGTACAGAGCAGATATACGCATGCCATCACCATCAAATGATGGAAAGGAATCTTGTGAGAAATTGATTAACAAGTTACCACTGCTATAATGTCTTGTTCTCAAGGTAAGCGGGTAAGGTAAGTCCCTCCCCCCTGCCACAGTGATAATGTTAGAGGGATGATAATCAGCCCTCAGTTCAGGTCTTCCAGGGCAAGATCATTTTCCCTGTGTTGTGCTTTCTACCCCTCTTCAGGGCAATGTAGGTCATTCTGAACCAGGCTCATGCATTGCTGAAAAAGTTAATAAAGCAGATGAAGTTTGTATCTTGTTATTCCTTTATCTCTGAACAGGCTTTGCCTCTCAGATGCACAGTAATTTGTGTTGAGTTTTAAGAAGGTGGGCCAAATAAATGAATAAAATTCAAGAATCAGGCCTGATTACACAGGCGTCCTTGATCTGGGTGCTCTGCTGAAGTATTATTCACATGATTCAAGTGCTTTCCTGGGCAACTGTATCTCTGTGCAAGGCCCCAGTGTTACATGCCTTAGATTGAATGATGTGACCACCTCTGCAAATGTGCTGTAAGGATTGCTGAGCATAACAGGAGATATATATGCCCTGCAGGGGCGAAAAAAGTTTTTTTTTTGGGGGGGGTGTTTTTTTTTTTTTTTTTTTTTTTGAGACCTTAATCCATCTTTTCATAGTTCTCTGAGACTGTGAGTTGCCTCAATGCCTAATAGTTGCTCTGGTACAATAAATAGTAAGAAACTGTTGCTGCTAAAAGATTAAAAAAAAATTATTCTTGAAAAGTCTTGGCTTTGAAAAATCAAAGGCTAGGGAAGATATAATACATATTGATCATCAAATAATTTTTATAAACTTTATTTCAATCAGAGACAGTGACTTGAAAGCTGCAAAATTGGTGAAATAGTTGTGTCTTGCTGTGTTTCCAGGTTCGTGTTTGTATATGAGGAGCATTGATTTATACCAAAAATTTCAGCCAGCTTCAGTCATGTTGTAGACTCTTCTTGTCACTCAGTAATGACTTTCTTATCACAGAGGACCAGAAGAGCCCTTGTCAGTATTTTCAGATAAGAGTAGTCTCTGATAGGGTGGGTCACCAGCCAGCACTGTCTCTTCTGGGTGGTTCTGTTGTCAGCTTGGTTCTTCTGGAGTGTTTCTCATCCAAGCAGGCTGGAGATGCCTAAAACAATCAGGGAGTTCTTATGGGCCCCCACTGTGGTTTTGGGCAGTGACCTTAGGGTCACTGATAGAATCAATGTACTTAAATTTTTTCCTCAGCATTGCCATTTTGAAATGTCTTTCTACAATTTGGTCCTTGATGCCACATAATAATAAGCAGCAATGTTCCTCTCATAATCTCTGCAACTGGAGCAGGAGTGACACGTTGCACATATGTTAACTTTTGTTGTCAAAATCTAGGTCACTCAGAGGTGCCAGGTATGGCAAGTAGAAATGCTGTGGAGGGAGTGTTAAGGAATTAATTTTCAGTATGATTCTCTGTATAGGGCAGTAACACAAAATGATACATAACTGAGGTATAAATAGAAATTATTTTGGCTTTGTGTGTGAAAGTGCATTCAGAAGCCCATCTATATTTAATGCATCAATTTTTAATGTGCAATCAATTTTTAATATTTTAAAGGGAATTTTACAGGAGATGTTCAGCAATCTGTGTTGTTACACACCTGCCTTGCTTTGCAATGGAACTGAGCAAAGCAGGCACCTCCCACATTGACCGCTGGCCTCCAGGTGATTTTCTGCACAGCAGAACGTCAACTGTCCAACCTACAGGAGAAACCCAGGCTATTTCTTGAGTAGGAAATTATGTTATGAAGGACATAAAGAAAAAAAATAGTGATGTTTTTAAAAGTATCAAGATTTAATCTCAGCGAACTTAATGTCTGTGTCTGGGGCTTTACCTCTCAGGAAAACTGCTCAGCCCTCACCATATTATATATTTATTGCATGTTTATTAGCTTGCCCTTAAGTCCAGACTCTAGCAACATGGTTTTGTTGAACTACTTGAGTATTTGGCCAGCTTTTCCAGAATGCATCAATTATTGTAGAATATATTCATAGCATCATGGAATTATAATTATGCAACCTGAGAAGTTAATGTGCTCTAGATTAAGTGTTTTTTTTTTTCATTTTGCTATCAGTATAATTATTCATGAAGTTAGATCTTCCATGTGGGTCAAGCAGTTTAGCAGCAGCTTGATTGTCAGGTTGTACTCATATTTGCAGTCAGTTGTCATGACTCTTGTCAAGTCCAAGGAACAGAGATTTAGGCTTAGACACGGGAGCTCTCAGTTTTGTTTCTGTCTTTGGCAGCACCTTGGAAACTGAAATTATGAAACTAAGCTTCTGTCTCTCTGGTTCCCTTTCCCTCCCATCCTTTTGTGCTTTACAAATTAACTGTGGCTTTGTGCTCTTTGCAGTGGCCATTTCTATTTCTGACTGGCACAGGAGGTTCTCCTGGGGAAGGACCTCTGAATGTGTTGGTGTGAGATGCTGTAGCTCAGGGGAAAGGCTTGTGGGGTGTGGTAGGAATGTCTCCCCCTCAGCATGGGGCTTGTGCTGTGGCTCTCACCACATGTTACACACACACAGTATTTCAGACTGGCTGCTCTCACCTCCAAGGCACTAAGGTAATGTAAATGACAGTTACAGGGTCTTTTCCTCTGAGATCTTAAAAAAGTGTTGCTTTAACACTGCAGAAGCTGACAAGAGTGTCTATGTCTTTGTTCCTGTGGCTTTGGTGTGTTGAGGTTTTCTCCTGGGACTAAAAAGATGGATGAGAAAGGGTTTTTTAAGGAGTTAGCTTCATAGGATTATTTTAATCACAATGCGGCTTTTAAGGTACACTAGTTGTATTTAGTATTTTGAATTATGTTGAATGATTTCTGTTTTCCTCTTGTGCATACTTTTTTATCATGAGTTTATCTCTGTATTTAAAGTGCCTAGGGTGCTTTCACAGACAGGTGCTACATAAATAAAGTATATTATTATTTTAATAAGCTGCAGCAGGGCAGCAATTAGAAAATTCTGTATGTTCATAATATCTTTTTAATGGTTCACATTGCCAGGATTTACTGTTCAGGGAGAAAGGTAGAGTAGAATGGAATTTCCACATGGGAAAGAGAGCCTGCCACCCTCTTCCATATGCATACTGAAGAAATATTTCCCCAAAGGCATTAAAGTAGATGCAGTAGGTTGTGTATATAAATATATATATATATATATATACAGTCTTTCTCTTCCTCTCTCTTGGAAGATTATGAAAAGGGTAAAAAGCAGCAGCTAAAAGTTTGGCTAATACAGGAGATTTCAGGAATCTGGTAAGACCAGTTCAGTGATGGCAATACAGCCATGCAAGAAAACATTTTGAACTGTGATCAAAATGTTTGTCCTGAGTGTGCAGGCAGGAGTGTTTCCACTGTGCTTTGCATTAAACACCCGAATCAAATAGTTCTGAAGGGTCAGGAATGTTCTGCTAGCTGATATTCTTCTGGTTATTTGTTATTGCTGCAAATTTCTGTACTTCCAAAAGCAAGCTGGTTTTGAAAGAAAAAGTATCACAATAAGGGGGTTGGTACTACATGATCCTTAAGGCCCCTGAAACCCAAATGATTCTATGATTCTGTGAATACTTAAAAGATGAGAAAAAAAAAACCCAACAATTAATGAAATCCTGTTTCTGGTCAGAATGCCAGAAATCTCTTGAGAAATTCTGGTTTTCTGTGATTTCCACTGATAAATAGAAAGTTGTAGTGGTACAAAGCTGCAGGTGTCAGACTGAAGCAGCAGTCATTTAGCCAGAACCTTGGCTAAATATCCTGGGGTTGACTCAGCTCCATAGTGTCTGGCAGTACTGGCACACCTCCAGCAACCACTTCACTGCTGCTCTCTTTTATTCTTCTTGGACCGGTGACTGATTCTGAGTGGGTATTTTCACGAGTGTATAGTAGAAAGTAGTCATGATCTAAACTGATGTCTCAGCTCAACCAGAATTCAAACAATCACTTGGGTATTTAACTATTGTAAAAAACCATAACCATAAAGATGTTTTCTGGAGACAATTTATGATTCCTGTTTTGAGTTTCTGACTCACTCTATGCTTTTTTTATTATTATTTTTTATTATTTACACTGATAGACAACATTCTGCTACTTTGGACACAGCACTTCTATTTAGCACATTGTGAAGGGGAAAAACTTAATGGACCTATTTAGTTTTTATCAAAATCTATGTCTTTGGAGATCATAATTTGAAAATCAGTCAACTTTTTACATGCAGTTTCTAGTGTAGTAAGGCATGCATATAGGCACGCCTACGCAGCAATTCTGCTCTATAGGAGAATGTATTTTATTTCCACTGGAACTCTTTTCTTGCAGCTTTACTTGGTAGGTTTTCTTCTCTCTCTTTTTTTTTTTCTTTTCCCAGACATCAGAAATTTTTGCATTAACTCTGTAATATTTACAGTGTAAAAGGTGCCTAAGGCATTTTGTTGTTTTTGCAAACTGAGATACGTATTTTTACCAGACAAGAAGATTTCTTTTACTTGCTGGAAGATAGACTCCTGCTTGGAGACATTAGTCTCCTGCAGGGAAAAAAAAAAAAAAAAAAAAAAAAAGGTCAGCCCTGTCTGCCTATTGATAGTCTGGTTGACCCCAAAGGAAGAAAATGCACTGGTCTGTTAATGCTGGGACCAAAAATTATATATCATAGCTGTATCCCAGCAATGGGACCTGGTTTCCTTAATGAAACTCACCTTAATATCTCACAAATGTGGGAGAAAGATAGGAAACACAGGGACCCACAAGAGTGTGTCATATGGCTGGAACCTGGGTCAGTTTTCAGCAAAATTTACAGATAGCCTGAATGAAGGGTAGAAATCTACATTTGAGTAGCATTGTCTTATACTACAAAATGTGGTTTGTGAAATATACAAATTTGGAATTGTTTAAAACACTGCGTTTAGTTCTGTCCATTGTTTTGGTTTCATTAAGTTCAGAAAATGTAAGAATGCTGAATATTTCTTATCAATATTATAAACCAGTATTTTAAAGATACAAAACTTCTTTTAGCTCTACATCTTTGGAACTAATTGCTTGCACTGTATTTCTGCCTTTCTGCCTACATGCCTTAAAAAAAAAAGTAATGGTTTACGTTTAGTCTCTTCTTGTTGCCCCAGATGCCTGGGAGTGGCATTCTAGAACAGAGGCTAGACAGAGTTAAGAGAATAAAGTGAGTATTTATTAAAGGCCTTCAACAGATACACCTCAGGCAGTGTAAAAACCTTGCAGAGGCTACACTCAAGATGGACGACAGTCATGAGTTTTTCAGATAGATATAAATTTGGTCTGTTTGCATATCAGGTGTTAATTCTCCAATTACAGCTTAAGGTAATGAAGTCATATACCCCCAGCTCACTTCTGCTGAGCTCACTTCTGTTTATGCTTTTTGGGGCCTGAAGCTGTGGTGTGTCCTTGGATCACAGGCCCAGAGGGATTGTTTTGTCTGACTAAAAATGTGAAGGCAGTTAACTGCGCTTTATATGACTTTAGAGCTGTGCACTAATGAAGTACAGGATTTGAAAAATGTAAAAACTAAAATCTTAAGGCAACATCCCGACAAGCTGGATGTGATACACCTCACATACCACAATGTTGTATCTCTGATACAACTTATTGTTAGCTAGAGAAGTTGTCCAAGTGCAGAATAAGAAAAAAAAAGTGGTCATCACTCTGAGATTGCCTTTAAGTGTAAGGTACTGGCAGATGCAGGCAGATGGGAAATGCAAGTGACCCTGGTAGTTAAGACGACAGGACCCTCAGCACAGCAGAAGTGTGACTGTCATGGTGTTATACAGGCTCTGGGAAAGGCAGTGCTCTAAGGAGATTTGGAAAACAGCAATAAAACAGGTTGCAGATGTTTCTGAGATGCTAGAAAGGGGAATGCAATGGAGCACAAAGGTGATTGTTTTAAAATTGAAGGAGAGTTCAATGGAGACTTGCAGGAGTTCAGTGCTGCCCAGCCATCCTATTCATTTTTGATGATGCAGAATGGGAAAAACTTGTTATCCAAAGGACTAGTTGCTACTCTCTCTCCTTCTGCAGCCTCCAGATGCTTTCTAATTGTGTCACTTTATAGCAAACATCTGTAGGATATATAGAATACCTTTTACCCAGAGGAGAAGTAGAAGTATAGGAAAAAAAGACAGCAAAAGCAAATTAGCCAGAGAAGCACACATCATCTTCACAATTTTGGAGGGGACAGAGATGGAGAAAGTAGAGGTAAAAGTGCAGAAATTCAAAGGAAAGTTATTACACATCTATGCTGTATCTGACTAAGTAAGCTTAATTAATGCAGTATTTTTCCTGTCTTCCTAAGGCTCCCTTGACTGTGTTTTATGGAAAATTGCTATTTTGCAGCAGCACAACATCTTATAGATAATTCCAGTGCTGTCCTTTCTGATACAAAAGTTTGGCTGTGGCTCAGCTTTCTATTTTCTTTTTGCTCTTAATCGAAATTAGAAATCATTTGGTTTGAAAGGGTGGGGTTATTCCTGCAAGTGGAAAAACTATGTTATATGTTATAGCTTTCCTTGAGCACCTGTACACACAAGGCTCATCTGGCAGTGGTACCTTATTCAGCATTTCCCAGGAATAAACAGTTGCCTCCAGATGACAATGTTCTGTACTCTTATGACAAACAGTATTTTGTAATGAAAGCTTTGGAAGTCAAATTTAGCAGTATTCTAGTAAATGTTTTACAAAATGAACCATAGCAAACTAAACCTTCATATGAAGATGATTAAAATATCTTTTTTTTAAAAGAGACCAAAAAACCCATACAACATCTTTCCTCCTTGGTTCTACACCTACACATGCTACACACTGTATCATCTGCTCTCTTGCTACCTGCATTGCTAAATATTTATTTGTGGGGCTTTTTTTGTTTTGTTTTGTTTTGTTTTGTTTTGTTTGGTTTGGTTTGGTTTGGTTTGGTTTGGTTTGGTTTGGTTTGGTTTGGTTTTTTTAACTATAAAGGGGAAATAGGTGCAGTTACCTTAAAAAAAAATTTGGGCCTTTTCATACTAATTTAGCCTCCCCAGCATTATCTGTGTCTCTGCAGTTACTGCTTGGGTTGCATCCACTTTTAATTCCTATTTCCCAGGTGCCACACGGTGGTGCTCCTGACTCCGCGATGCTTGGAGCCCTGAGCTGGCTGAGAGCAGTTCCGAATGCTCTGAGCACAGCAAAGCTGATTCGGGAGGGACGGCTGCACACAGCTCTGCAATGAGGTGAACAGTGCCATGGGATGGGGGAATTACTTTTCTCCCAGGACTCAGCTACCAAATCAGATATGGGAAGAAAGAGCTAATAGTCAGCTGATAAAAATCTTCATTATTGTGCATGTATGCACATGTATACTTAACCTCTTTTACAATTGATTTCTATGTGAATTTTGCATGCTGGCTTTGTTTTGGTAGTTCCATGTCTTCCCGTTTTCTCTTTGCTCAATAGAAGGCTCCTGCAGGTTCACAGCTCAGTATCCTCCTGGCAGCAAGGATAACATTCTTTTCTCCAGATCTATGATAAAAATGCAGAGAAGCAAGGCAGAGAGAGGGGAGATGTGCCTCCTCGATCTAAGGAGGGACCAGTACAGAATCTCGGTGGCCCCAGACAAGATCACCCAACTGGAAGGAGGTGGTTGCACCAGCAATGGTGCTGGCCTTGTGTCAATTGAAAGATTTATTTTTCTCATAAGAAGATCTCCATATCCAAAGTGACATTCTCATCTGTATCAAGCCTCCAGCTCAGTAAAATCAGCAGGAATTATTTCGCTGACTTCCATATACTTTGACTCTCGTTCTGTGCATGGTAGTAATCTGTCTGTGCATTTAGGAGTTAACCTCCCACTGAGAGGGAGGTTTACTAAAGTTTACTAAAACTTTGATCAAGCACTTAGATATTTATGTGAATCTAGCTTTTAAATTGTGTGAAGTCATATTTTTGATTAATTCTTATAAAAACAATGGAATGCGTTACTTATAAGGATAATTACTTGTGTTCACCTTTGATTAACTTGCAAAAGTTTCATTAGACTTGTACAGTGCACTGCACTAGTAGGTGATCTAAAAGAAGAGCTCTAATAATGTCTATGTACATTGGACTGTATGAATGTGTTGGGACTGGCGGTCATGTCATCTATATAAACACAGTAACTTGTCACTTATTATTAGCATAATTTTTTAAAAGTTTATCTTTTTTTGTCTTTGCACGTCTTTGGATTATTTATATAAAATATGCATTATATAAATGCATATATTATATACATACTCTCTGCTCTTCCATAACACCTAAACCCAGCTATTGAAAAAGTACCTGAAGTTAGTCTTCTGTTTATGGTCAAATTCAATGAGCTTTATGTGATGGGATCCCCTGAATCTGAGGAAGCATGATTAGTTTCTGACATTATCATTTCCATAATTATCAATTGTGTGTGATCTCTATAAAGAGCTAATGCTAAACAGAATTCATTACTCTTATTAAATATAACTGTAAACAATTGTCTAAACATGAGTAAAGGAAGGTTGCAGCTGGCAGCTGGCCTTTGCTAAGAACAAAGGCATGGCTAGACGTCCCCAGGAGGCAGCTCTCTGCATTATCTAAATGGACACAGAGACCACAGCAGGCATTAACCTGTCCATGTCTACCAGTGAAAATTACGTACTTCTAGTGCAGCCTTACATATTAAAGACAAACACTGAAAATAATTAAATGCCATTAATATGGAAGCTACACTTCGATATCTTGAGTGAGATGAGTATGAGAAGAAAGAAAATAACCAGGGTTGCATTTGTAATGGATGGTGTCTCTGATGGTTGGCGGATATAGACAGGAGAAAAGCCTCAGCTGAAATAAGTCCAGCTGTGCAGGGTGCAGGTGCCTATAGAACAAGGATGCTTGTTTTCCAACAGGCTTGAAAATTATCCTGCCACTGAGCCTTGTTCCTTATCTTTGTTAACGGAGCAATTCATATTGAAAGAGATGACATTAAAATAGTCATAAAAAGGGGACATACTTTGATATTTATTCAGTTATTTCATTGCATCATTTTCCAAATGGAAGTGCAAAGTGATGTGTCAGAGCCAGCTACTTGCATCCTCATAGGCTGATAATTTGCTATTGATGGTATTTAGTGAAATGCTGAATTGACTTTTTTCTTACTGGCAAGAAATCTTGTGTGAAATTTTCTCCTTGAGATGGCATGAAATGGAATCACCCAGACCAATCTAGAAAGCTCTTTGTTGTCTTTATCCAGTAATTACATAAATTTAACTACAAAGTCAGATCCTAACAAATACATTAAAACATAAAACTTGGTGCCAAGGAAAGATGTAAAATGTACATAGGTTTCTATATGTGTAACTTGTAGATACTTGGAGGATTAATTTCCCTTGTTTCTCTCCTCAGAATGGATTAAAAGATTAGTAATTCACTGACCCTATAACAGAAAATACTATGGAGGATAAACTGCAAATATTGAAGTGGTCCACAGAAAATGAGTTCTAGAAGTCATTAAGAATGCATATCTATGTAAGTGCAGTGCAAGTTTCTGAAACAGCCTAAACCCACTCCTGCCAACATGTCCTGATGCAATCAGTATTGTTTTCTGCACTGGCTTACAGCTGACTTTCAAAGTTGTTTTAAGATCTTAGTGCAATTCTTTACCCAGACCTTTGGCGTCTTCCCCTGTTAGGCAAGAACTACATGTCAAGCATGCCTGAGAACACTCCTAGGAAGCACAAGGACCAACACGACCCCCTTATATCCTAGTAGGGTGTACTCTTAGGTCATCCTGGAGCACAGCTCAGCCTCTGCCCAACAGCACTTTGTGCTCATCCCCTGCTGTCAAGGTGACGGCACATCTAAAAGTCTGCTAATTTCACCACATCTGCTGACAAGAGACAGTTTGAACAATAAAACACAAAGTTTGTTTTGCTTACATGAAGATAAAGGGCTGAAAACAAAAGGTTACAAATAAAATAATTTTAGTGTGTTTTTTTTCTCTGCATCTTTTCAGTTTTCTGACATATTTCACTGGGATTGCAGTTCTTTGGGTAAGGAGTTGGAGGTCTGGCCATCCAGGTCTCGCATATAGTCTGTTCTCTGAGTACAGAATAATTTTCTCTCTTTTCCTTCTAAATATACTACGCTCAGCTTCTCCTTGATTCACTGTAAATGGAGTATTGAAGGCCGGAAAAGAGGGGAGAGCAAAAGGGTAATGGTCAGAAGGAGATGTTCTGGCTGTTTTTGCTCTGCCATCTTTTTTTAATTTTTTTTTGAGTTTATGGCATTAAAATCGTAGACATGGAAATGTCTATTTTCCATAACATCTGTCAAATTGATGGTCTCCTGTGCCATTTTCTAAAAAGCTCACACAAAGATGGTTTAATGAACCTGTTTTGAACATACAGAAGACACTGCATTAATTACTCAGTATTAGCCACATGTCTTTGTCATGTACTTATTCTTGGAGTTTGTTGTGCAAATCAGTATTCTTTCCATGGGTCTCTTGTTATTTTCCATACAGGGAATATTGCACAAGATGGGTCCATAAATTTTAAAAATGAGGAGTTTGTGTGTGTGTTCACATGTATGATAATAGCTTTAAAAATGTGACAATATTAGAAGGACTAGAATTCCTTCTGCATGGAATGAGGTATTGGCACATAGCTGATGGATGACATTTAATAATGGCATAGCTAAAATTTTGCCTCTCTGGCAGGTCTCCCTGCATTTCTGAGAAATTATTAAGTAAATTCATATAATGTACTTAAAACAGAAGCATACAAAAAATATAATTATAAATCTACTGGTCAGTTTGAGCATCCCAGAATTTCCTTTGTTCTATTGTCCAGATGATTTCCGGATTTTGTATATTGCTTCCAGGATCATATTCAGGCAGCAGGCTGGAAGCTTCAATTGAACTGTGGATGCTGACTTAGAAGGTGGTTCACTTCAGTGGCAACAAAATTGAAAACGAGGAGAGCTGAGAGTTCAGAAGGTAGACGTTCCTACCTTAGAAGCACCTGTGTGGGCAAAGAAGTCACCATGAGGTGAACCATTAATCATGGGATATACACTATGAGATGTTTGTTTTAAGATCTAGAAAGTATGAATTACTCCTTTCATTGTAGCAGTAATAGAGCTAATGGCTTAAGAAGTGTTATTTTTTCCCACAAAAATCTGGTTTGAAGGGAAGCTAACCACGCACACCTAACCTCTGGGAAAAGTGTGGAAACTGGGTGACTAAACTGGGCCTTTGAAGGCACACAAATGTACTTAGCTATCTCATTCGAGATCTCCAGGATTTAATGCTTAGCCTATGTGGTTTCTGTATGAGCCAGATAAGTGCAGTACCAAGAGAAGTAAATAATGGAGTCTGTCCCCAAACCACAATACCAGGCAACTTTAGCTACAAGAACATATTTATTGTTTTCAGTGGAAGAATTAGTGTATGTGCTCCTTGCAAAGCAGTTATGTATTGACAAACACTTTAAAATCTGATGATTCTGCGGCAAGCTGAATACGTTTTTAAATGTTTCATCCTCATAGGTGCACATGTATATGTGCATTATAGATATGTCTTTATAAAAAATTGGAAAAAATCAGTGTGTCTGTGTAGTTAACTACATATACAGATGCACTGATCCATGCAAAGGGAGGTTTAAATATTTTGGCCAATGAAACACATTTGAGTTCTTCTTGATGACTATTATTCCTGAGGCTAATTGTTATGATTTAGGTTTGAAGTGCCTTAAATATATTCTTTTCAGATGGAGGAGTTTATTATTCTGTAAGAAGGCTGTGTCTCTTGCTTTCAGGTATCAGCTCCAGTTTGTGAGGAGATGTAATTCACAATCATATTGTCTTTTCTGATATGAGGTTCACCATTACTGTTTGCTCATGTATAACCAATGCTTGAAGATTTATCTTCCATTAATTAAGTTGAAATGAGTTAATATAAAGCAGAATGAGAAAGACAGAAGTCGCCAACATTAATTCTTTTTTTATTGCTTCTGGAGTAGAAAAGAATGAAAATATCCATTATCATTGTTTAGATTTCCTTACTTTTCCCAGGAAACTGCAAATTTTTAATCCAATAGTTTGTTTAACATTGAAGATGCCTATAATTAGTACAAAAATACATGAAGATTTGATCAGCTTTAGGAGAGTGTAAGCATAATGTGCTATTTTGTTTCTAAAGAAAATGTAAAGTCACTCGGTCAAAAACACTATTTTAGTATGATGGTGTTTAACATTCCTGAGTTCAAAGCAAACACTGTTTTCTGCAGGTTTAATGGTAAGTGCTCATTGGCATTTAATATTCATGGCAGTTTATAAGAATGCTCGAAATAAATTGAGCCCTTTAATGGTAGGACAGAAGTCAGTCTGGCTTCTGGTGTGAGGATTTTGTTAACAAGATTATTCTGAGTTCTTTATTTATCTCAGTACCAACCTTAAATGACGCACAGCTCTTTTTTCCTCTGCAAGCTCAACAATGGCCCCAAGTACCCCCTTGAGAGCATCCTTCACCAGCACATTGTGACAGGCTGCTCTGTCCAGAGCACCCAGCCTGTGGGAGGAATTCAAGTGCTGTTGTGCTGCTGTTTTTGCAAAATGCCTGCAGAGTTGTGTCCCTCCCCTTCAGTAATGGGATGCCTATTCCCTCTCACACAGGCTTAATTAACATCCAGTGTAAAGGCTCATTGCAATCCAGACGTTTGCAAATAACTGAGCTGTGAAACTTTTTCGCTCCATCCATTTCAAGTGAAGTGAAATTGCTGTACGAGGCTGGATCTGTAATTTGTAAAGCCCTACCACTTCAGGTGAGGTTTTGCAAAACATAAAATGAGAGATTAATAGGACCTTGTCTTCATTTTTATTCAAACACAGAGGTTCAGAGAGGAATAAGAGAAGGAAGAAAAATCAAATATAGGTGTTCATCTTATGACTTAGTGTGGGTTATGAAATTCAATTTTAATAATTTGCTCCGTCAAGATGAAAAGTAATTTTATTTTGTGAGAGTTTTACAGAGAATGTATTTTAGAGAAATTTTTTAATCTCTTTGCATGTTTCCCTCCTTCATAATACCATAATGTTTTACTCTTTTCACTGGCATCTATACTTTACAAATAAATTTCAAGCTCATTCTTTTTATTATGGTGGTCAGCTCAGTGTCAGTCTTTGGAGACCACAGCATAACTAGACCAGATTCTTACCTCTGTTGTAAATTCTGCTGCTTTTGGGATCACAGGAGCATTTTTTTTTTTTAATTCAATAAATTATTGTTTCATGCTGTACACCTTCCATGCAAATTGGGCAACCACATAAAAAAATCTGGAAAGCAGTGAGTGGAGAGTCCCACAAAATTTGAGGTGAGTGTCTCTGAAATGAATGCCTTGCCTAGTGGGAGAATGACACATACAGGATGGACTAGCTAGTTTTATGTGACTGCAGGAGAATAAATGATCTGCTTATACATGTGATATCTTTCTGGCAGGAACATATGTCATACCTGGTTTTTAGAAACACACCTCCAATGTGTTTCACTCAAGGCTTCTTGGTGTCAGATAGCAGTAGTCAGAAAGCCAGGCTTTGGAGGAGCATGTGAAGAGCTGCCTGCTAGGCTGAGAGTTTTTAGAGATATGAAAGCTGACAGATCTGGCTCAGGCACATGCAATTGAAAATAAACCAGTTATAGCTCAAATGCACACCCAAGCAGTGTAAATTCTTGGTACCTCTGCTACATCTCATTTTTGTGAATAACTGTAGGCGGCAGAGGATGTTGCAATGCCTGAAATGTTTTCTGCTCCTTGCATGACGGGAAGCACACTCAGTAACCTCCAAGTGAAGGAAGTGGAGACACTACACCTTTGAGAATTAGGGACAAGCAGAGTCCGTTGAGCTGAAAGTCTGTGGAAAGGATGGTTACTTAGGGGTGTTTCAAAGTCAGAGTCTCAGGTTGGGAGACAAGAGCAAGAAAACAACAGCATTATTATTATTAATAGTAATAATAACAACAACACTACTACTGCTAATAATAATCCCAAACAAAAAACCAAATCACCAAGAAAATGGTGAAATTATCGAGATTACTTCCTTCTCTGGATGGAAAACAAAAATTATGAAGAGTTTCAAATTAGAGGCATTATTTTAAAAGTTATAAATAAAGAAATAAACAAGCTTTGGAATAAAGAACAACCTGCCAATTGTCCCGTCTTGTAAAGCAGTCCCTGTGGTTCTCTCAGTTAGTGCACACATATGCAAGATGACATCTACATAAAAGTGACAGCGTTAGATACATCTTTTTTTAGGAGGTTTATATGCATACTTGAGTTACAGGAGTATTTGAAAAATTAATTTACAAGAAAGTTTTCCTTTTTATTTGGTGACAAGAAAATGAAGCACAAAAAAAGAATGAACCATGCAGTAAGGTAAGAACCTGTTTTCTTGTTTGTGTCAGGTTTTGGTGGGGGTTTTTTGTGTTAATTGCATGAAACTATTCCATTTGGCTTCCAAGATTAAGACAATTAAAAACCCCAAAATTGATATCTCTAAGATAGCTGATCAAGCCTGGAACATATGCTAAATAAAATTTTACAAATGAATCTTGAGAGAATATGTTTAGAGAAACTTTATTAACAGAATAAAAATAATTCAGAATTTAGCATTAATTAAATGTTTCTTAAAATATGAGTTAAGGAACATCATACTTACCTATTGTAAAGCATAAATGAATAAATTGAATAAGACTGCAATTAAAGAAGAATCTTGCTTGAACATGCATTGGTGTAAATCAAACCTATTCCTTTATCAGGGATGGGATTTCTCTAGATCTGGATATTGAATAGATTTTGACTAAGACTCTCAAAGAACCTGCACGTTTTGTCTTCATAGCCTGGTAAAGAACTATAAAAAATAATGGGTTTTCCTTGTGTCTCCCACATATGTGCAGTCTCCCATGAAGTGGAATGTTTGAAAATTAATCATCAGATTCCTAATGAAAAAAAAAAAAAGAAAAAAAAAAAAATAAAAAAAAAAAAAAAAAAAAAAAAAAAGGCAACCAAAAAAATCCCAAACAAACAAACAAAAAAACCCCAGCTTTGAATTAAATGAAAAACAAGCCCACAACAAAACAAAGAACCAAAACAAAACTCGCCCAAGAAACTGTGGAGGTTATAACCAAAACAAAATGGAAACAAATAATATTTTAACCCAAACTGCTCTGTTTTGCTTCGCTATATTTCTACTGTTTATTTTGGGCTAGATACTGGGCTGATATAAATTACTACTAAATATTTGCAACAGCTACAGATCTACACTGTCACCTCTGCAAAAGAAATCGTCAAAAGTTACCAGAAAAGTGAATCAAGAAAGGAAGAAGAAATGAAGGGGAAAATTATAGACCTACAGGACAGTAAATTATATCCTCCCCAGTGCAAATGATCTGAAACCAAAATGAAAATGAAAATTGACCTTGTCTCAGATCTATATATGTGGCTATACATCACATGTAGAGACTCACTTAAGCTTTACAAACCAGTTCTTTGCATTTCAGCTACGTTCCAGAGATGCTGACATTCCTTCCCCCTCCATTCAGAAAGAATGTAGATAGATGATAGATAGCTCTTGGCCTGTGGATACTGTAAGAGAGCTTAGAAGTTTTCTTAATAGAATTCATAATTCTTCTACAATTCAAAAGACAAGAATCGCAAAGACAGACAACCACAAAAAGTAACTTTCTATTAAATAGCATAGATGGAAAGAGTAAAATATTGAGAGCAATTGGTGCGTCGTCAGCTAGAAATAGCCATCCCACTAAAAATACCTCATAATTCAGCCATGATTGAAGTGATAACTGCTTCAACACCATAGCATAAACTCCAGGTTTCAGGTTAAAATTTTCAGTTATATTCTGTGTACTCTACTAAATATAAGAGATTTGGGATAGCTAAAAGATTTCAGTGTGATATATGATGTGATTTAGGACTAAATTTTCCCAAATATCAGCATTAAAACAAAAAAAGAAACCTGGCAAGAAGTAACCCCAGTTACTTCACCCTATCTGGGAGAGTCAGTGAATCTGACAAGTATTTGGAAAGATAGGATGTTTGTGGACAAGCATGTGGACAGGTAGTTTGGTTTGAGTCATACTGGAAAGTAATTCTGCTGAAAAAACATCTCCTAACAACAGACCTATAGGATTTCGGAGTGAGATGGAGTTTTGGTGAAGACATTCTGGCAAAATTGGTTGCCACAAATAAATTCCCAATTTGTAAAGTCATACAATTTCTGTTGGTTTTGTATACTCTGTATTTGGCCATATGTTTTAGCAAGGAATAAATCTCACAATTTTTGTCTTCAAGCACAACATCTAAAGAAGAAAACAGGGGCATTAACAGCTGCATGCAGGTGCTCTGGTGTGACATTGAAGCCTGCTGAGTGACTTGCCAGCAAAGAGCTCCTTCCCTCTCAGCCCCATGGAGAGAGGAGAGAACCAAGAACCCTGCAGGAAAGGGTGGAAGTACTTGGTACTGATTTTAAAATATGTGTGTTCTCAGACTTTCAGGTGTTCCCTGAAGGGTTAGGTTGCTAACTTAAATCTTTACTAAATAATATGCTTCTGTGAAGGATGTATGTGAAATAAGGGAGAAACTTAGCAAGGACTTAATAATTTCAGGGTAAGCCTGGAAAACCACATTGCATGATAAGAGAGCTGTTCAGGGCCCTGACAGACACGTGCTTGATGCAGTATTTGTTTTCTGTGCAGTATAGTCCTCTTTTTAACAAAGGATGCAACATATAACGGAGACATATAACAGGTTTATGACAGAGTTGCTCAAAGGTGCAATTCTACACCTTTCTTTCCCATCCAAATATATCAATGAGAAGAAGAAACATAATTACATTTCAATTATTCATAGCAAATCTATTAGATATACTAAGTAGTTTACATTCCCTGTGTTATAGCTTTCACTATAGGCTAAGTTAAGTTTAATCATCTTACATTGTTAAGAGCGTACACAGCAGCATTTGCCACAATAACTTGACTGAGTTTTAAATTAAATTTAAACAGCCCTCCTCCTTGAGAGCTGTTTGTATTCTCATTGTGTTGACTAGATGAGAATATTGCAATAAAAGAAAAAAAATAAAGCATCTTTCTCTTTCAGTCTACTTGTAACCTCTTTTATTTAAGGTTCCCTTTTTCCACACGGCCCTACAGGAATTTGAATTATATGTGGATTTCTCCACTAAGCACAGCTACTATGGTAGCTTAGGACATTGGTTTAGGAGCAGCTGGGAGAGGTCTCTGGTTTTTTGTCATATGTGAGTGGAATTTATAATAGATATGCTTTTGCTATCAGAGAGAGAAAAATAATCTCTGAAGAAAAGCAGGTTGGGTTTTTTTTTAGCTTTGTCAGCAGCTCTCTTTCAAAAATACTACATCTATGAAATATTTCAGGAGCTTCAGATATAGGAAATCAACTACTTGAACCATAAAGAAGTGTGTAAATTATCTACTCACAGAGAACAAATAGAGATTTTAATGCAAAGCCAGTACATTTTGTACTGTAAACTACATACTTGTGAACAGTTTGATACATAACTGTTTGCATAGATGTGACCATATTCCTCTTCTGGATGCATGAAGTAGGAAGTTCAGTGTGGCACTGTTGTAATTAAGTCCCTGCTAGTCTAATTGTTGGCCAGATCTCTGTGGAGCATACTGGAGTTGGTTAGAGTTGTATGTAAGAGCACACAAAAGAAAAGGTATGGGGTTGCAAAAGATACTTGCTAGGAGTGCAGTTCATTTGCAAAATGTCGGTACAGCAAGAGTCCTGGCACACTCTGAAATCTTTCAGCAAAGCTCTCTTCAGTGCATAGATTCAAGTTAAACCTGGCTGAGACACACTCAGATTTATGAATTCTTTAAAGATCCAGTAAGTCTGAACTCATTTGCAATCGAAAAAAAGTGTTACTTGAAAGTCATTCTCTAAAAAAGGGGAAAAAAAATAAGAAACAAGAGCTTTTCTACTGTAGAGACTTACGCAACTAATTAAACCTCTTCAGGAAGTAGCATAAGGGCTTATAAATAAATACTGGTTATTATCAGGAACAAGAGCAACACTGACAGGATAGTGACATGATTTTCCCGTGACAAATTAATTGATTTTCTGAATTTTTCTTCAAACCATAATAATATAACAGCACGAGGTAGTTTAACAAGGAAGTAACACAATTTGTTTCATTAGCAGAGTGAGGTTGTCACTGTACATTTATTCTTGCTCCTTTTAGGTTCTTGAGTGGAAAGACCACCTCTTGCTCTATTAGAAAGCAGAATTTTTTCCAGGTTTCATTTTAAATTACTTTACAGGGAATTATGTCAGAAAAGTGGATGCAGAATGTGGTTACCCTGTGTACCTGTAGAGTTTAAGATGCCATACAGATGGAACTATTCCTCCTGTTTTCTGATTTGAAAAGGTGGGAGGACAAACAATTAGTAGCAGAGATGTGTGTTATGTGGGCTGTCAGTGGTAAGAGTAATGGAGGAGGAACGTTGAACTAATGGATTCTGTCACTGATTTTTAGTCCACTGTTATAGAAGGTTTTTATTTGGTATTATCTTTTATAATGGCTGTGGATTATTTTTTCATCTTTAAATGCATGCATTTTCAGCACTTTAAATTGAGGCTATCAAAAGTTCTGTTCACTGCAACCAGTTCACAGTGGGATCTGTTACATTTTACCTATCTAAGAAGTTAGATGTGCCATCTAATTTATACATCTCTATGATAAAAAGGGAATCTCAGTTAATTCCACACTGCAGATAGACATTTATACAGGATATGATGAATTACTGTGTGGAGATGTCTCTACAGAAAGTGCCTGGACAAATAACTTAGACTAAGCATAATCTTTACAGTTCATGTGAGCTGAATAACATGCTCAGTGCAAGTGAAATAGCTTCATAGCTACTACTTCATAGTACTTTCCTGAGTACTTTTTGTCAGTGTATTTGGAATTTGTTTTGCGGATGTAGGAAAATCTATCCACTACAAACCAGACTTTTTGTATTCCCAGAAGTGAAGTTGTATGCCTGGTCTGTCTAGAGAACCTCTCTTCACCTGGATTACTCTCAAGGCTTGGGACTTCACCTTGTGCTAGGAGGGTTTTTAATATATATTTTTTGGTTTTGGGAATGCACTGCAATGGTATGGAGAATAGACACCTGAAATTCTTTTCCATAGGACAACACTTTTAGCTTATGGGTTTCCAAAGGCTGAGAATTTTGCTGGTTCCACGATCATACATCATTGGTAAAAATTTGTTTTATCTATGAGATAAAACTTGGAAAATTTTTAGACCATCTGTCTGCTCTGTCAGGATTTATGTAGCAGCTTAATATCTTTTACTTTCCTAATAATGTAGCTCTGAAAGCCATCATTTTGGAGAAGTCCAAACTGTCTTTTAGGCATAGTTTTTATTAATCTGTTGGCCCCTGTTTTCATTATCTTATATTATTTTTTAGTATGCTTCTTTCATTTTATTGTATTTAAACCTTAAATCAATAAAAAACATAAAAGCTGTGTCATTCGAAATTGGAGGAGCTGTCCAATTTTATTAGCCTCTTTGATGATATGATCTAAACCATAAGCTATTATTACCATTATAGCCATAAGAAAATTTTATTTTTTGTTTTTACGGTGTGGTATGTTTCTTTATTTGGAGAACGACTATTAAAAAATTCAATATGGCAATGTGGATTGACATGCTTCATTTTGCAGTATTAAATTTAATTATATAAAACCTAAAGTTGCCCCATTAGAAGTCTAGGGATAACATAAAGTACTTTTAAATTTGATGTCTGCTGTAACTCTTGATGAAACATAAAAGTTAACAGTTTAAGTAGGCCTTTTATTTCTTTAAAGAAATACTACAGCTCAGAAGAGTTTTGTGAGTTCTTTGTATAAGCAGGAACAATTCTTAGCATTGTAGAAAAGACCTGATACTTTATAAGAAAGAGTAAGTGAGTTGTAAGGTTTAAGAAATATATGACTGGTCCCCTTTTTTGGGGTAAAAGTCAAAAAACAGCTATTGCAAACAAAAACAAACCAAAAAAAAACCAACAACAAAAACAAACAAAAAAATTAAAAAGGAAACAACCCCCAAAAAAGCGCAAAAAACTGTACACAAAAGAAAGATGGAGCAGTTTTTTGAACAAAACCCTTGTCGTCACTTGACATTCTTTCCCTGCTTTGCTATTCAGGTATATTTGAATATTGGGAAGTATTCATAAGAAATTAATTCAGTCAGGAAACAGGAATAATCCCATAGCATTAAAAATGTTCCTTGCAATGTCTAATGTTTCTGGGGAAATATGTAGACAATTCTTTGGTGAAAAAATGGGGGATGTTCTGTGGAGGACTGGGGAAGTAATAAGCTATTTAGTGTCTCTAATGCACTCTGTGTTTATTTTGTCCTATTAAACCATCTCATTAAATAACTTTTGAGACTGTAGTCTTGGATTTCATCTGCAAAAACTCAAATCTGGACTTGAAGTAGAACATTACACAAGCTATGCAGTGTTTCAGGCAGGGATTTGAGCCTGGTCAGTGCCAGGAAGCAAAGTGCGGAGGTGTAAATACCATTTAAATCTTCCTCAGTTTGGAAATTTTGATGTCTGCATTTTATTTAAAGTCTATCTGGATCAGAGAGCTACTTACATAAATATCTCCCAAGCAGAACAGGTAGAATTAAATGACAGAGTGCTCCTCTAAAGCTGCAAAACCTATGCATATCTAATTTTACCATGGAGCTTACTACAAAGAAATACCTATAGGTGACACTGAGTGTCTAGATGACGCTCAAAGTAATTCAGTACTGTCTCTGAGTATTACTGCTGATTAAAATGTTCAAGTTATTTAATAATTTGAGGAAGTTTCTAAAAAGCACAAAATATTACTTGTATTTGGCATTCCTCTGGAAAATTTTTGGGACTCCCCTCTAAATAATCCAATGCTGAAAGGCCTGTATTCACCAGTAGCTAAGAAAAGTTGACACACAGGAGTAAATTGTGGTGGAAAGCTTCCCAAGATCTGCTTTCTCTGTTCATTCTCTTCAGCTTTGTCACTCAACCATCACCATCATGAGCAAGGCATTGATTTACATATGTAAGAAAACCCCCCTATGTTTAGGCAGCAATATTCCTGTTGCTTTCAATTGACTGTAAGTAATAATCCTTGAAAATAGCTGCATGCATAGGAAACTTTCTCATGATAAGCAACTATGCCACTCCAAGCTTTGTTTGTATTACCAGTTATTTTTTATTTTACTTATGAAGCAGCAAAATATTTATTTTATTCTACATGCTTTAACTATACTTATGCTTAAGTTTTCTTTGCAGAAAATGTAGTTTATATTCTATCCCTTCTTGTAGAGAAATTACTTACAATTTCTAGCTGTGTGCCCTACATAGTGAGAATAAAATATTACTTTAAAAATTTTATTGGAAAAAAATTTGGAGTGGGAAAATAATTTCTAATCAGGTCAAACCACATTTATATCTAAATAGTTTGTATTGGTTACTTCATGACTGATATGGAAAGGGAAAATCTACTTGGTTTTTTGGTGTTTCTTGGTTTTGCTGTGAAAAATGCATATGTAAGGTAAAGAGAAGATTTCAGGTCTGTGACCAGACTCCTTTATCCTCTTTACAGCCCTATATTCACTGGCTTGTGCACACTTGCTGTTTCTACTTTGGAATATTATGCTGATGGCAGCCTCATCCACATTTGGTGACAAAATTTAGGCTTTCATGAACTCCATACACACAAGAAAATGTGGCTTCTCCTTGGCTCCGCTCCTTCATAAACTGCTCATAAATTCCTCTCTACTCCCAGCTGACAATATAAGCACAATGCTACAGAGGCAAGTGCACACCAGTCCACTGATACTGCAAATATCAGCAAGAGCTCTTTGGGTGGCCTTTTGCTCTGTACTGTGATAGAAATCCAGCCTTGAGCAAGACAGCTCAGTTTTCAGGAAACAGGAAAGTTTTATTGAAAGGGTCTCAGACACCCATCTGTAGGAACTAAACATATTGAAGTTTTGATTTAATAATATCTGTTATTCAGTTTGGTTTTTAGTTTGTTTTTAAGTAGAAAATTATATTCAGGCATCAACAGTGCAGCAGAGATAGTGAAATTGATGGCTGCATGTAAATACAAATACCTGAGGTTTATTTGTTTAACAGTTGTGATTCTCTAATGTTCTCCTTTGATGGATAATTCCAATCTCCAATCACAAAATAGGTCAAGACCATAACATACAGGATTCTCCACACTTGAGTCTTACTACATAGTGAGTTATAAACATCCTTCTTCACCACTTGAGAAATTAATATTTTTGTAGTAAAATGCTGATCCAAACAAAAGGTGAAAATTTTCTCTGTAGTAATGATACTAATACTTCCAGGGAGGAAAAGAAAGGTCATAGATTATCAAATTAACTTTACAGTGTAATTTTTCTTAAAGAGATTTTATTCGTAATAGTAAAATGAGTTATGATATCTTATTTCTTTGATAAGGCAAGACTAAAGGAGAACAGATTTGCATACTTCTAAAATAAATACTTCAGGTCTTCCTGGATTAATAAAAGGGAATAGATCTTTCTATCCATATATATATATTAGAAAAAAAATCTGTATTAAGGTTGATGCTGTGTTCCCTGCAAGAAAAAAAGGTTACCTTGATACCCTGAAGGGGAAGTCCTTGGACCACTTGCAATGAGACCTGAGATGTGATCAGCCATTTGAATGCCATGGGGTTGAGTCAGTCCTTTCCTCATAAATTTCACATTTCCATAATGAATGCAGGATAACATTTCTGAATCAGTAGAGATGCAATGGAAGCCTCTTTTCCAGGAACTTCAATTAAGGTGTCATTATTCTGTCTCCATAGTCCTCTGCTCTGGTGTCGGCCACAGCTGTCACTTTGTCACAAGCAGTTCTGTTTTTCCACTACAGTTCCTCGGAGGAAATGCCTAGAAGGTAAATACTGTGTACTTATGCAGACATCTGAAGAAGTGACCTGCTCGTTATCTTCCTCTCCCACATGCAGCTGCTTTGCTGTACTACAGAACAACTTAAGTTTGCATTCCAGAAACCTCTGGAAAGAAAAGGATTTACTTGTTGACTTCAGGTGCCTGCTGCAGTTGATATTTCTGAATATGTAACTAAGTTAAGTTTGAATTGCCATAATAGTTGTCTTTAAGAGGTGTGCATTATTTGGGATGTGGCCTTGTGCATACAACAGAGGTGCGTTTATTCATGCTCTCATGTGGTGATTGAGGAGGGAGCAGCTCAGTTGCCTTTTGTGATGAAAATGGACCCAAGGTAAAGCAGAGTGTGGCCTCCCAGTAAAACACTGTCTGTAGTTCATGTGTGCAGCATCAAAAGGTGCAGAGCATGGAGCCATCATCTGCAGCCCTGGGAAAAGTCCTGGTGCCACAGGGAGGAACTGGACAGATAACTGGGACTGTCACCTCTTCAGAGCTCAGTAGCATGGTTTAACTGGGACCCACACGTTGGTGAACTCTAACTTCCTCCTAGCGGCCAAAACAATTTTCAATTTCATTGTTATTCATTTTTTTTCTTTGAATAGAGTGAGGGAGTCCAGAAGAGCAGTGTGAAGGAGAGATTGCTTTTTACCTGGGGTTCAAAGGGAGAAACTGTAAAAGTCTCAGCAGGGAGATCTACAGGTCAGGTCAAGGGCTGAACTTGGGAGTGCAAGGAGCTCCTGATGGTAGGAATGGCCTGAGGACTGCAGAGATGGAGCCACGCTTGCTACAGCTCAGAAAATGACTGAAGTCCCTGAAATTGAAAGTGGGAACAATGTCTTGAAGGACAGTGAAGAAAAGAAACAATGTACCCATCTTTCACATCTATTCAGCCTTTTGGTCACTTTGAACTTTCTCCCTTAAAGTTAAGCATTCTAGTTCATATTCACATAAAACTTGGACTTTTTATGAAGTTTCAAAGTCTTCTGATCTTTGAGGTTTTGACTGATGTGAGCTCTTGTCATTCTGCTCTGTGAAATGAACATAAGAAGGTTTCAGGTGTGGCATTTGCAGTTAAGAATATTATTGCCCTTGATAGCTGTGTAACCCCAGAAGGCAGTTGTTATAAAATGCAGCAAATTAGGGGTAGAAATAGATTTGCTGCGTTGTTAATCATTACCGTATATCAAAAGTATAGATAAGCAGGACAGACTTGTAATTCTGTTTTGTAAATCTCCAGCATAGGGAGTATATGAAAATAAATAAGAACATATGGTTAAACTCTTAATAAGGTTAAAGACATGAAAAAAATGATGAATTTATTTATTTACTTCTGGGATCTGTTTTATGAAATTACACTTAAGTGATATATTACTGATAGGCATTGGGGAAAAAAGTCACAGTGTAATCTGGGGTGGGAAATAGAAAATACCCTAACTAAACCTTGAGGTTTCTTGCTAGAGGGAGTGAGGCAATATAATTACTAATTATATTGCCAGCCTGAATTAACCGATGTTATAGACAGAATTTGAGGCTCAAAACATCACAGTTTCCTTGATCTCATCTAGAAGAATAGTGTACAAGCTGAAAGACCTGCCTATTAAGCAGATTAATGTATGAAGCATCTGAAAAAGCACTTAGCAACAGTTTGTTTTAAAAACTATTAGAAACCCATGGAGCTGTGTGCTGTGTTTTTCCCCCTCAGCATTTAAATGAATACAAAAAAGAGGAAATATTTATAAATGCTTTATTTTAATAGTCTATAGCAGTGTTTCTAAAGTATTTTCTGATAAATGACCTGCAATTTAGAGTAATTATTTTCCTGTATATAAATTGCAGTACTTAAAAAAGTATAAAGGAAATAGAAATTATGTCTAACCTATTTGTTTGAGATATAAGTATAAAAGAAGCTCAGTGTGGGTATGCATATATAAGGCCAAGAGTTCTTTTCTACTGTAGTTTTTCATATGCTTTTAAGTGATCTCAGCCATCAAACTTCCTTCTGAGATACAAGTCTGTGAACTGTGATTAAAGATAAAGTGCACTAGCACACCTTTTAATGGGTGTGAATGAGGACAGTCAAATACGTATTATGCAAGGTCTAGGGGATCTTTCTTCTGAAGTTTTCTTTTTGATAACTTCTAGAAGAGTAGCTCCTGACAATAAAGTTATAATGGAATAAATACTTCTTGATGCTGGGGTTAGCATATGGATATTTGTGAAGGGAAGGAAGTAAAGAGATGCTCCTAGAAGAATGCACAGCATAGAAAAGAAAATAAATCTTGCTCTGTTGTGGTGGCTGTGGGAGGAAGGAGAGGTCCCTGTTGTGGTTTGAAGTCTGCTGCTCACACAAAAGGGAGCTGACACACAAGCTCACATGAGTCAGAGCAAGAGACACACGTTTCAAACTGTTACTCACTGGTACAGAGCTTTCATGTCCTGCCCCCAGGACTACATTCCTGCTTTCTTTAACTATGTGTGACTCAAAAGACTTTGTTCACAAAAAGGTGACCTTCATGGTAAAAACAGATTAAAAAAAAAAAAAAATCTCTTTTCAGAGGATATTTCCAGAAATAGACAGACTGAAAACAGACTGCAAGCAGGCAAACATGGAGGGAACATGGAAATAGGTGGGTAAGTGGGTTCAACACTTTGGTCTTTTAGAGAGATAATGTCAGTTATCTAAGTTACAATGCCCCAGTGGGCCTTTAATTTTGTTTTGGGTGATGGCCCTGAGGAAGAGACCATGTTCTAACTCTTCATGTTGAAATGGAAAATGTTTGGATTTGGGATCCCACATATTTACAAAGATCTGCTATTTATTTTTCATCACCCTGGATCTGTCTAGATTTTAATTTCTTGAGCTACTGAAGCAAGGCTCTTGTCCTCCTGTCATTTGGGACGTTCAACTCACTTACATGAAAATGTCATGAAGATGGAGAACTAAACCCTTAATAAAATTCTCTCTCTTTTTATTTCTCTTCTGGAAACTATTTTGCTCATTACAAATAGCTGCAGAAAGATTTTCTTGTAGATACTTTGAGAAATACAGTTATTGCTTGCAATTTACTGTTTGTTAATTATTTTATCCAGACTCCTCTAATTAAAAGCTTCTCTCCTTTTGCACCTCTAGTGATTCAGATAAAATAGATAACAATAAAATAAGTTTTAACAAAAAGTATATAAACCAATAAGTCAAGTGTGCTTTACCACTAAAACAATGTGATAAAGACTAGCTGAGATAAACATTCCCTGTGTTATCATTATGGTATGCCCAGAAGGAACAGAAAGATGAAACAACTCCATCTGTTTATAGATGAATTTTGTTTTATTAGAAAAGAATTGTGGGGACCTCAAGGTCACAGTAAAAAAAGGCAACAAAGAAATGTTACAGTTTCCTCATTTTACTACTTCAGCTTTGGGTCTTTCAGAGCCTACGAAAAAGTGTCTCTGATTTGTATCCTCTTACAGTGTAAACCTTTTCCATAGGATTGAGGTAATAATCTGCAGTGTTGTAGAATGGGAAATCCTCATTCTGTCCCTTAAAACACACCAGGCAATTTACTGCTCGTATAGGCCATTAAATCATAATGTATTCTCTCACTCTGTTCTCCTCCTACGTCTCCTTTAAAAAAGATGTAAATGTGTAAGGAGCTCTGAAATTCCATGGGGATTCTCTCTAAATCGCCATGAATCAGGAGAGCTTATGCTGAGCTGGTAACCCAGTGCTTGGTTTCGGTTTTCCTCTTGCATTTTTTTCTGTCTTGACTAATACTGTGCTCATCAATTAGAGTGACATAGCACATAATTCCAATAGTGTGTTTGGAACTGACAGGTATTCCTAATGTCGAAACATGCGGGTACCTGTAAGATGAAAACATAAAACCTTGCATTATCCATACCTGGTTAAAGAAGGCACACATTTTCATTCTTAATGAAGCATGTCTTAGCCTCCCTTTGAAATAAGGTCTGGCCAAGGCTCCAGTGGCAAATTCCAGGGGGAATACAGAACAAAAAATAACGGTGAGGTTTACATCTGTCTAAAAGCATCTATTTACACATAAGAAAACAATTGGAAAGTTGTCTTTTTTGGGTTTTTTTTTGGTTCATGTCGGTGTTTCAGAACTCATGTAGTTATATTCCACATTGAGGAGAGTTTTGTTTCCCTTGATTTGAGAATTTCTTTGAGAACTGTGTTCATTCAGTGTTTTAGCCTGTCTCTTACCTTATTCTAAGTGAAAGAAAGATGAGAGACTCCAAATATTTTAGAAGGCAAAGAGCACAGAAAAAAGGCTTTATTGTCTAATTCTTACTACCTCTTATAAGGTGTTCCAATACAGACTTAACATGGATAGTGAATAGGAGCGACACCTTTTTAATACTATTGCTTAAACTAGAGAAACAGCGAAACACCACTTGGAGAAAGATTGTTTTGAGAAAGGATTTTTTTTGCCAAGACTGTTTTGAGAAGAAGCTTTCTCGAGAGATTTTTTCTTGGGAAAAAGTTAGCAGCTGCTAGCAGGCTAAAATATCTCAAACCCAAAAATATCAAGCCCACAAATTTACCTTTATATTTTTTAGAATGGGATTGAGCAAATAAGCCACTTTAACAGGACTTTTTTTTTTTTTTTTTTTTTTTTTTCCCCATATTGAAACTATATGGAAGCTCAGTCAGTAATCTAATGTAAATTGCTGTTCTGGGTCTAGCTGGCATGATATCAACTTTTTTTCATAGCAGACCCTATGGTGCTGTGTTTTGGATTTGTGACTAAAGCAGTTGGTCAATATTTTTAGCTACTGCTGAACAGTGCTTTCACAACATTTTCTCTTTCTCTCACTCTTCCCCACAGAAATTAGGCTGATGAAGGGCAAGAAGTAGGGAAGGTACATGCAGTGACAGGTGATGTCAACTGACCAGAGGGACATCCAAATCATATGACATTATGCTCAGCCACAAAAGCTCAGGGAAAGGAGGAGGAAGGGGGAGGAAATATCCGTGGTTTTGGCACTTGTCTTCCCAAGTGACTTCTACATTTGATGAAGCTTTCCTTTCTAGGAAGTGACTAAAGAGAGGTTTATGTAGTACCACATTGGGAAATAGTGCATACATACCTTATTTTGCTTAGCTTTGCTTCTGTGTGTGTATTTTACTTCAGCTATTGAAGTGCCTTAATCTCAGCCCTTAAGTTTCCTGACTTTTATCCCAGCTCACTGTGGGGAAGTGAGCAAGCGAGTGACTGCCTGGCTGTTGTCTGGGCTCAAGGCATCACAGAAGTATGCACAGGACAGGTAACAACCACTAGCTGCACACTAAAACGTTTCTATTTAAGTCAGATAAAATAAATAATATTTGCCTTCCACAGAATATCTTAAAATCTTAAAGTACCAAACTCAAAGACAAAAGCCATAAGGAATTTTGATGATAAAAAAAAATGTGGATGGATTCAGTAATTCTGATATAAAAAAACTACAGTCTAGCACTTATCTTGCACTCATGTCCTGCTGATGTCGCAGATGTCTCTTTGATGTTCCCAAAAACTCCCTGGGTGTCTAGAGTGGGATCTCCTCCTACTCTGAGCAACAGAATTCAGTCTAAGCTGTGTTCCTGCAAAGGTCTAGCAAGTGCCTGTTTTGTAGGAAGACAAAAAATAGATGTAAAGAATCTCCAAACCAGTTGTAGAACCACTCTTTTCCACTTACATTCTTCTTTGAAAAGAAATGACTGCAAAACAAAAGAAGTGGTGGGGTTAATGGGTCTTTTCCTACAAATCCTAGAACAACTGAGCAGGAAATGAGGTACCTCAGTTCAAATAAGACTTTGGCCTGAAGGAGGGAATGCCTCTATTTCTCACATTCCATAAACTGCTAATTGAGCTACAAATTAGTATACACTGAAATGAGAGACTAAGACATGAAGAACATTAGTTTTCTTGGTGTTCAGCCTTTACTATTTCCTATCTCCTGCTGTGTTGCGACTCCTTATCTCTTGTTTATCTTTAGTCACAATTTTTCTATAGATATTCTCACTCTCAGCATATTCATGAGAGAATTTCCATTTTCCAGTGCCTGGGTACTAAAGAATACATTCTTTTTTTATGTGCAATTTTGTCCTGAGACTCATTTCACTGGAACAATTTGAATGTGCTTAGAAGAGAGGTGAAGGATTCAGACCTGGTGTCTGACACACCTGAGGGACTGTTTGATGTAAGAGCCTGTGTTTTTCTCTTTCACAGTTTCTTTTCAGTTGCTTTCTAGTCTTTGCCTTGAAGACTGGCATGTGAGTGGCTTGCTTAATACATTATCACTTTACTTTTGTTGGGTTCAAGTCTTACCTGCTTTATTTTCCAATGAGGAGCTGCTCTTTATTGTGCAACTTGCTCCCTTTATCATGGCACACATCTACACTGATTTGCTGAATGTCCTTTGAAGGATTCACAGTGAGTTTTAAAAGTCTTTAAAAGTAGCTTATTATTCATAATTTTCCATCCTCGAGCGTCCTGGCTGTCCTCTTGACAGATTAACACTACTGTAGTACATTTCTTTTCAAAATGAGCCCTCTTTGCTCACGTCGTGCTGATGCAAAACCTTCTGCCTGCTCCTGTCCTATTAGCAAATTTCCAGGACCGCTCTCTGTCATTAAAAGGTGCACTCCAGTAATTCATGTAAAACAGTTGAAGGCTTGACAGAGGGTTGTCAATGCCTTGGTGCTTAAAGGGTGGCCTGGTCATGATCAAGTTGTTATGACTAAACACAGGCCAGGTAAGATGAGGACCAATAGTCATGGAAAGTCCTAAGATATATCTGAGGCATTTGTTTTAAATTAGATGAGATAATCTGAAGGCCTCTATTAAACTCTGAACTAGTTCAAGTAAGATGTACTGGTTTACTGTTTCAGAATGTTAGTCAGGATATTTTGGACATTAACAAATATGTCCTAATTGTTAAAGGCAATTAGTCAAAATTTCAGTTAATTTTTAATTTTTATGTATTTTTTGATCATTTTCCAGTTTCATTTTAATGGTATTTTTTGTCTTGTAAACAAGGATGAGAACAATTTCCATACCAGGCAGAAAAGTTCAACCATAATCAAATATAAAACTCAAACATAGTTTGAGCCTTGTCTGACATGGGCAGTGACAACTCCAAACCCCATCCAACCTGAGCTTGAATACCCCTCCAAGTATTTGCAGCTTCCCTGAACAACCTCTGCCAGTGTTTTTATCTTCATAGTAGATAATTGCTTCCTAATGCATAATATAAATCTTGACTCTTCACTTTAAGGCCATTTCTCCTTGTCCTATCACTCCATTCCCATTTAACAAGTCCTTCTCCAGCCTTCTTGTATTCCCTCTTTGGACATTGGATGCTTAGGAATATCCAACATTTTAGAAAAGTTGTGTGTACTGCTGGAATTTTCTATATATGTATTATGCTTGAAAATTTAAAAAATTAATTTATATTGGACTAGAATTTTTTTTGGCATTCTGTTATTGTAAAATAGCTTTAATTGATTTGGAGTTTATTCTTCTTACTTTTATAACACTGAAAATTTCAAGTATTCCACTTGCAATGTGTTCCCATTTCAATCTTGTCTGTGTCCAATTCTAACTACAACCTTTACAATTTAATTTTCTGAGAGACTGGACATTGGTTTGCCCTTTTAATTGCTATTCCTCTCCTGTACTTGTTTTTCCTTCCTTATTGTCTTTTTTTTTTTTTTTTTTTTTTTTAGTGATTTTATAATAGCAAATGTTAGCAAGAGGGTAAATCATACTGGGTAATCAAGGTTTAATAATTAAAAAAACCAACCAACCAACCAAAAAAACCCCACCAAAAACAAACAAACAAACAAACAACAACAACAAAAAAACCAACCAAGCCTGACTTCTCTTTGCTGCCAGTTAAACACAGCCTAAAGGAAAATTGCAATATACCTCTGTACTGTAAACACTCTATTAGGAAACTAAACATTAAGAACTTATTGTGCTGAGAACCTTTGGTTTTCCAAAGCGAAGAGTAGCTTTGATGAGCTTATCCAAACTTTCCAAGCTATGGAGCTGGGGACATAAATCTAGGAATTTTGCTTTAAATTTTCTGATAACTGGGAAATAATGTAGAAACGCTACATTGTTTCTTTGGGTTTAAAGTAGAGGCAGAGGTTTTTGTCTGTGAATTAATCCTCAGTGGGAAAAAAGGAGTCCATGCTCCCATGTCAAAATTGAGAACATATTAAAAAACCCTAGTTTTTGAAGTTTCCTTGATATTTAGAAGGCCAGAGTTTCTTAATTTTTATATAATCTTCCTGTTAGTGTCAGATGTAGGACTCAGAAGTTCATATAGCCTTTTTTTTTCTAAGTGTAGAATGAGTGTAATGTAGAATCCATTTAAATTGTAAAAAAATAATCTTGATGACAGTATGAAGAATCTATTTTTTTCTACAAACTGAACTCTCCAAAAATGTGGTTCTTGAACATAAAAGATTAATATCAGTTCTGGGATTACTTTCCAGACTAGCAACTTCTGTAAAAGTAATTTTGTAATTAAATTTAGTACTACCTAGCACTCTCATAGGGAGAAACTATAAATCCATATACAGACAGGAATATATTACAATCAACTTAGAAATCCTTTAGCTTATCTCTCTCAAATACTTTGTCACATCTGCAGATATAATAGGGAGGCTGCAGAGGGTTTTTTTTTTTTTTTTTTTAATACTTATTTTTTCCACATTCATCCAAGATCAGTTTGAATAATGAAAATTTTTGACACGTCCAAGGTCAGAAGGGATGCTCTGGAGGTGGAGAAAAGACAACTATCTTTCTTATAGTGAATCCCCACAAATGTCTTTTTGGTAAAAATAGCTTAAGGAAATATTTTCCAATGATTTTTGCTCTGACATTTGAAATCCATAAGAGAATTATCTTATTAAGCTTAGAAAACCTGCTTTGTTTGGATTTTGGTTTGTCTTTAGTTAAGCTTAAATAGAGAATGCTATGTTTTTACTTAAATAGGGAAATTATATACACTATTCCCACTGAATTGTTTCAAAGGAATTGAATCTTAGGTTCAGATCCTCTGTTCATATCTAGCAGATGGGAAATGTAACACTAACCTTTTCATAAAATACTTTGTGATCAGATGATTAAAGGAACAAGCCAATATTCAAATTAAACATTACTTATTGTGATGTGCTACAAACATGTGCTACAAACATGACAGTAGCAAAGAAGCTGGGAAATAATGTAGAATAAAAACTGTAGTAAAGAAAAAATCCTGAAACAGAAGACAGACAAGAAAGACCTTTAGATATGTCCCAGATGACTTAATCCTCACTGTTGTTTAACACTTGTGTCGTCAAAGTCGAGCAGGGCAGGAATTATTGTGGTGACTGGGGAAGGGAGAGAGCCTTACAGGCACCTGCCCCCAAGAGTCTCAAGATTTATCTTGGTGGCAAAAGTTCAAACATTGTGTTTCAGGGGCACACAGTGGCAGAGGGAATTGCCAGGGGGAAGGGGTTCCTCAGCATTCAGATGGCAAGCTGCTATTCCATGTCCAGAAAGGGCAGCTGCTGTGCTTCTCCTGAGTATTGTGGCTTGTCTGTTGAGCGGGGACTTTGTGCCTGAGGTTTGTTCCTGACTGTATCCAGTGGATGACAAGTGCACCTGAGGGTTATGGAGTAGTTCGTGCTGTGAAGGAAACTTTCAGGTTCTTTTGAGAAGGAAGTTGTGGAGTTTGTGTAATGGGAAAAATGAGCAAATCATATATTCTTTAGCACTCTTAATTCCAGTATAACTCCAACAAATTGTTTTGTCGCACAATTATTAGTTACCTAATGGCAACCAAATTTTGTAATGTTCTTTAAACTCTTTCTTGTTAAATATGAATAATTTCTCAAGTACTTAGGAGTTCATAATCAGGGATCCCAATGACAGCCAGACATCATCTTATGCATCACTGCTGAAGTGTCTATTACACGCAAAAGCATCTTATGGAACAAGATCATTGGTTATGCAATGTCATCTCTCTGATAATTTTTCCTTTTAGAAGACTAAGAAGCAAGTGCTCAGAATTCTCCTGCTTTGCATTATGGACTGAAGAGTTTGTAACAGCAAAACTAATTCCATTGGAGGTAACAGCTCTGACCAAAAGAGGAAAACTTTTAGGATGACATGCTGCTAAGTATGAGGAAAGATAGTGGCATCAACAGCACCAGGAATACATGGATTATAACCTTTGTCCTGAGACTGTGTCTCAGGAAAGACAGAAGTGGATAAGTTAAAAAAAAAACAACAAAGGCAGTTTCCATTTCTAACTCATTTTCTCACTCCTGCAACCAAATCCTTCTCTTCAACTTGTGTTTTACTACATGGAGTGGCAGAACAGAAAAGTTTTATTTTGCAGATTAATATGGGATAAGAAGGATTTCCAGCTTCTTCTCACTCAGAGTGAAATTAGAACTCTTTTTCCTGGCTCAAAAAAGTTAAAAACCTACCAAGAACACCCAACTCCCCATTTCCACAAAGCACTCTTTTGCTTTCCCTTTTCTGACTCACAAAGCAATGCTGTCGTTTGGGACTCTTCCTTCACACCTCGAAAAATGTGTGACTTCTAAAAAGAGAATGAAGTAAAATTATACAAGTCAACACAGCATCTAAATGATAAGTAGCCTTTAAAACTTTTAACACAGATAAATGCTGATAAAGGCCTCAATAAAAGTTAATGCTCCTGGTTGAGTCTGATGAAAAAAATTGTAAAATGTCAGCCTTGTAATAAATGCACTAAAGGGAGAATGCCACATTTAAATAAATAAAGTCTTGTGTCTGAAAACAAGAACACTAAAATACCTCAGCACATAGTAAGAATGTATTAACCTGATGGGCCTAATCTGCTTGCTCAGAGGACTGTGAAACAGGAGTAAATCGGAAGAACTGGAGAGAGTTACACGTGCATGAAATAATAAAAATGAAGTGAAATGACATATAGGAGCCACAAGTTACTTGGACATCAGAAACTGATTTTTTTTCCCCAACTAGGCAAGCCTCTGTATAGCAACATTTTTTTCGTTATTTTCTGGGATGTTTAAAAATATGCAGGAAGAAAGTTCTTTGGCATTTTTCATATCAATGAGAACATTAAGATTTTCAGTATAGCTATAACTTTTGCTAAGGTTTGTGCATTCAGCTGAAGATATAGAAAGAAAGTAGTGCATGTTAAAATTTTGGCTAGTTACTTTGTACAGGGAGATCACAACCTGCTTTTAGAAATCACTTGGTGATTAACAGTTGTAATGTTCATACATTCAGACTGACAACTGAATGGTAGGAAAATCATCACAAGTATATTTTAAGATTGTGTCTCAAAGTTTTGACATTTGAGAATGTCCTCTGATACTCAGTTCATTACATGTTGTTTCTCATTATTCAGTGCAAATATCATGCTGCTGAGGTATATTTATTGTACAACCTCATCAATGTATAACTGTTTGACAGCAATTATTAATTTCATTTCTTCATGGTTGTTGACTTAAATTCATTTACTCTTTCCACTTTCAATAGTACTTACTGCAAATAGCTAAGGAATGAGAATGTCATAGCAGAAATGTATTTCCCAGTCTCAAGGAGGAAAAGATAATTTCTTCCCCTTTGGTCAATGAAAATACTTCTGCCATCCTTTGGTGGTTTTGGTCATACAGTTATTGTCCAGTAGATGACAGGTGTTCGACTGTACTCCAAGAAAATATCCTCCTGCTTTTTTTATGACTAGAAAGCCCCTCTTAAAATTCAAATCCTCAGAATCTGCTGAAAGACTTCCATGCTCACATATCGAAAGTGAAAGGACTTCTCTTGTGACTTCTACCTTCAACACTGAGAGTGGCTCTTGCCCTTAGGTTTATGTGAGATACAGAGTAGGAAATGGACTTCCAGAGTAAATTATTTCTGGAATAACACCTGCTGCAATTATTCTCAAATGCTCTTTTTGCCTACAAGTTACCTGGTATACTGCATGTGAGATGCCACTCTCTCATTTCCCCTTACTTCTTGTTTCTCCTTGTTCTCCACCAAAGCATTAAAAATTAAGCTTTTGGGGAGATAGTGTGATTCCTTTTGAAAAAAAAAATCACAGTGGAATGGTATGGAAAGCGCATAAATGTACTCACATAATACAATACATAAACACACAGTAGCATTAAAGTTTTTGAAGTGTTTGTGTTTTGGCAAGTGTCCAGGAATAAAGCAGCTATGTACAGAAGAAAGCAAAGAAAGAGTGTGATTTTTAGATTTGGAGTTAGGATACCATCTTAGAAGCTTTTCCCCAAGTAGCAAGTGTATACTGACCTGGTCTGTTTACTGTGTCAAGCATTTCTGCTTCTCTGAGTGAAAGAAGCCTGGACACCTGAGAGATTGCTCTGCTTCCTCCTCCCCCTCCCCTACCTAACTACTAATCTAAGCTTTATGGCATTTGTTGACTTTCAACCTGTTGATGTGACACTGATGCTCATAAGGTAAAGAAGATTTATTGTGTTACAATGTGATTTGTTGATGTGTGATTTTTCTTTCTATCAGTAGATTACTTTATTGAGATCATAAAATGAAAATCAATTTTTCATTTCAACCTCCCACTTGTTCCTCCTTAATTTATTGAAACAATCCTGCAAAGCGTAAAAGAGATTCATTTCCACTGTTTTTAAAACAGGAGAGGGGTTCTAAGGACAAGAAAAAGTGTTTTACAATAGAGACAAAGGAAAAGTTGAGAAAATGGGAAATTGAATGCCCTCGCAGTGTTTTATTGAATATGTTCAACTTTGATGAAGCACAAAGGCATTGCTATATATTTTAAGTTGGCAGGTAATACATTCTGAGGGACAAAAGAAAATACAAATTACAGTTGTTACTGTTTTACTTTCTGATCTGTTGATGAGAGAAACACACAGTGGATGTAATTAAAGAAATGGACGTTGTCTGTTCATAGTAATTAAACCAAAGTGTTTGATATCTTAGACTTGGAAATAACGGGAAGAGTGCAGAAAAAAAAGTAAATGTTTAATGGTGTTATTTTGTGCTTAAATGAAGATTTTATACTGCAGCTAGAAATGACAGGTAATTACATGACTATTAGATAGGAAATTAACTATGCAAATGTGCTATCATTTGGTCACCTTCTTTGTAATGTAAAAGGTTTCTTATATAAAGGTCCTCTTTCTGATGTCTCTATATTGATTTCTGTTGATAGGTGACATGATTTCTATTGACAGGTGTCATGTCCATGATATCTAAGTGAGAGTGCAGATGGAAACAATTTGGGTGCAAGGACTGTCATTCTAGCATGGGTACATGACACCTGAAGGAGGCAGGCAGATATTTTGGCTGGAGGGATTGCTATAGTTATCATAAATATTGTTCAAAAGAGTGACCTACCATCTTCTCTGTGTGTACACAATCTAAATGACAGAAAGCACATCGGGGAATCAATAAGTCTTCTAATTTCTGGAAGTTAAATTAAAGAATTTTTTTGGTTAGAAGGCAAAGTGTCAAAGGAAAATTGTAATAACTGCTAAAGTTGTTAGAAAAATATCTCCAAGAGAATTTTTTAATGGAAACATATCTGAAAGCATAGCCAGATGGAAGAAGCTGCATGATGTTTATGTCTGCAGGACTTGAAGGAGACAGATGGTGAGCAACTTAAAATGTTGAATACATTCAAATATACATGGGACAAAAAAGAAAGAGAATAAGAATCCAGAGGATAAATAACCTTTGATGATCATAAGTTTGCAACTTATTTGAAGTGTGTGAGCCATCTGAAAGCACTTCCATTCAAACTAAAAACTTCCATGGGAAGACTCAATGCTCACTAGACACCAAAGATGAATTGGAACCTCACCTGCTGCTCATAAAACTATGGATTTGTAGATGAAGATGATAAGTTAAAACAGAATTTTAATGTGATCTTACCTCAGAGACAGATGAAAACCTGTTAACTGCTGGTGGCCTGACCCTAGAGAAGAAAAATAGAACAGAGTGAATGGACAGCATGCCTTAGGAGCTAATCAAAATACTGAAAAATGCTTGTGAGAAGAACAAGCATCTGTGTAGTCACAAACAAGAACAAAAGTGACATAAATGCTAAATCAATTATCTCATGCTCTGGTAAGAATAAAAAAGAAGGAGCATGGAAAAGATGAAGAAACACCTATAGTGAATATGAATTACATGACATGAATCCAAAATGTATGTGCACCTAGGAACAGTGGCTTTTTTATTTAATTGTGGCACATCAGATAGCTAAAAGATCTCATATGCAAGTGTGTATATACCAATGATAAAAAGTAAATTGGTAATTGAGTGTAAGGCATCAAAATTGGGCTTGACTCTGTTATAAGCCACAGAAACTGCGGTACCTGGTGGAGTCAGATTGAAGAAATCAAAGATAACCAAGATGTTTTAAAATGGTCTTGAGTATTTTGTTTTAGATATTTATTTGGATGCTACCTGCAGTTAGATTACTGAGATAGAAAACATTAGCTCAGTGAATGTCAGTGGAGACACAGCTAAAGAAATCCAGACAATTTTGGTATTCTAGACAGCCACCAGGAATTTAACCAGCAATTTTGAAGGCCAAATGATAACTGTAAAGATGAATCACAATCACTAGACTAAATTTTGTTTCCAAGTCACTGACTTTCAAAGTCCTCTGGCTGCTT
The DNA here is from genome assembly GCF_009819655.1 of Sylvia atricapilla. NCBI lineage: Eukaryota > Metazoa > Chordata > Aves > Passeriformes > Sylviidae > Sylvia > Sylvia atricapilla. The sequence continues at coordinate 85,418,906 of NC_089140.1, read as the reverse complement.
TTGAAAAGACTGGAGTTGTTCTATAGATCATGACGATTCTCACTGCACATCTTTTCTTCTGCAGCAACTGAGATTATGACAGATGCTTCCAGCCTCAGAACATGAAGGACAAATTTTACAGGCACTGAGAGAAAAACCTACTGTGCTAATTTGATGATAGCTTAGAGTGCTCTTCCCTTCTCAATGCATTCCAGCTTGCAGAGTTTCAAACCAAAGCCCTTTGCAATGGATTTGTGACCCACAATGATGTCACCTTAAGACATGTCACTAAAATTGCACCAAGGTCACTCATAGGTTGAGGAATCAGCAGAAAAATTGATTAAGTATAAGTAAGAGAGGTATATCTTGTGACCCCTGAAATTTTTATCAGCATTAGGCCTCAAAGGTTACAAGGAATAGAAATTAATCCACTGTTCCCAGAATAATGTAAGACATTGTTATTTAAACTATGATACCAGACTGAAGTATCACTTGAGGGGTACCATTCCATTGAACCCACAAGAGATACACAGTGAAAATTAGTAGAGAATTACATATTCAGATAAAAGGTGCTTGCTCATCTTCTTGTTTCCATTTGTAAGGTGACATGTTCAAAATGCAAGCTTTGCAAATCTGAGTTTTATTGTTGAATGAAAACGTTTAAAAAGGGGACTGACATTTTCTGTGCAAGTACACGGTGTTCCTGTACCCATCACTCTTGATCACTCACAAAAATCTGTAGGCAAAATTTAAAATTGCACAGAAAAGGAAGAACAAGAAATAAGTCATGATGAAAAAGCAATCTTAGGTCTGCTGCAGGATGACTACACGCATAATTTACTAGATTACTTAGTGGAACATGGTCATTTGAGGTATTGGCTCTTCTTTCACTGTGAAATCTCATAGACTGAGCTTTATGGCAAAAAAGAGGTGGAAAATGAAGATAATTCACTCAATCTTCTCTATCTCACTTGGCAGAAATCATCACCCATGAACACCATCTACTAACAAAATCCCCACCCAATGCTACAACCCTTATCAAATTCATATATGGATTGCTTAACCTATTTTTAGTCTTGATTGTTTTTTGTAACCCACAAGAGCTGCTAAAACTACAGTGTAATTTTGTGAGTTTCAGCGTTAATTACAGCTTTCAAATCTCTATTAAGTAATCTTCCATCTTTGCCAGCATATTGTTAAGTTAACAGTTTTTATTTCACCTTCAGGGCTTAAAAATTGAGACTTCATTCCCATTTAGACTCTTAATATATTTTATTAGTAGCAGGGAAGATCTATAGAATGTTTTTTTCCATGCACTTGACCCTTCTGTGGGTCCCTCATCTTCCTAAATAAACATCACAATGCATTAAACTTAGTAGTTTTGTTTTTCTTCTTCAGGTTTTACATTACAAACCGACTCAAACTTTTTGATATAAAAAAAGTCACAAATTTTATTATCAAGGTTTTTCTCAAGGAAATTGCATGAGGGCTAAAATGAATACCTCTAACAAAATGGTTAATGGTTAAGTGGCAAATTTTATAATAAATTTTTTCTTGGTGTTTTATTTTCTTAATCCTCTAGCTGCTATCAAGTTTTCATGTAAACATCTATATTGCTAGTGTGTCCTTGTATTATTTTATATTAGTATCTGATTTACATGAATAGTGGGGTCTCATCAGAGAAAACCTGTTCCTTAGTCGCGTGCTCTTTTTATTGTCTCATAAAATGTCTTTCATTCGTGTCTGTTAAAAAATAATTTCTAAGAATTCACACCAAATTCTTCAAAGAGGATTCCTTCCAAATTATCCTCCCAGAACTGTATTTTTACACTCTTTCTTTGAATCTATCAGCTATGGGCAAAGAAGAGGATATGTGTCTCAGGCTGTCAGCTCTACCTGGAGCAAGCATCATCTGAAGTGTTGCTGATGACTGGTATAGGAGAAACACCAACTGAGCTAAACAAGAAGGCAAAACAAACACAACTTCTGTTAATTCTTTGAGTTTGAAAATATATTTATTTGATTCTTCCTGTCCATAAAAAAAAATTCCATTATATCATGACTATAGTAAGATTAGTGTTGGTTATATTTAGTTGGCTTTGTGGTTACTGTTGTTCAGATCTTGATTGTCACGTTCAAGAGATGCCATTTCTCCCATCAAATTCATGTCATGTCTCCATCGGGAATGGCTTAATTTTAGCAGCTCCTAATTTTTCATACTGACTGCCATGAAAATCAGGGGGTGATTAAGTCACACATCATAAGTATTTCATTCTCACCAAGAACTTTTTAAACCTGTTAGACAGTTTGAGCAGAACAGGGAGGGGAGTTGTGGACGTTGATGTCCTATAAATGCTGTGGTTCTGAGAGAGACACAGAATAGAAAACTGATAATACTCATGGAAGCTTGATCCTGAGACACAAATGCACAGTAAAGGGAGACTAGATCTGCTGCTTGTTGACTACTTGGAATAAAACATCAGAGACAGGATAGATAAACTGAGTCAATTCAGTTCACCTACTCAAGGTAAAATCAGTCACTTTTTGTTGTGGGTAAAGCCAACTACTGTGGAAACATTCATTTGGGAATTGAAAGAAGATGGTGGGATTTTTTTGTTGTTTGTTTTTTTTTATTTGAAACATGAGTGCAATTGCAGTTTTTATTATTGTAGTAAAGAAAAATTAGGAAATGAAGCCCTAAAATGCAAAAACCTGTGAGTTCAGGGGTTTTTATGTGGGTTTTGTTGGTGGTGTTAGTGCTTTTTAAATTCTTGTTAGAAAACTAAGTGATAGCTCTGTTGACTTAATTTGTGGTGTGGTTTTAGCATGCTAAAAATGTCAGACCTTAGTCGGTTGAAATCACATCCAGGCTAAACAATATTTTTTCCTTAAATAAAAATTATAAAAAAGAGAAAGAATTTATATTTTGTTTATGGAATTAATAACAATGCAGACATCACAAAATAGAAAAAAAAATTTAAAAAGCTGATTTAAAAAGATTCAGAAATTGAATTTTTTAAAAAATATTACCACTTTTTTGATGACACAAGCTTTTTGTTGTAAGCACGTTATGAGAATATTTCCATTTTTATTTGTTCCTTTACATTTTTGTCACAAAATAAAAATGAGAACTAAAAAGTTTCACTTCAGAGACCCATTCAGCTCCAGCCCACAGAAAGGACATTAGCTGGTAAGTTGAAAGGAAAAGACCCCACAATATTTCACTCACCCAAATTTCCACTTTTCTCTTTTATTTTCTTAATTCTTCCTCTTTCACTTTAGTCACTCAACTTTACTCCCTTGAAATACCAGTATTCCTGCATTTGTCACTACTACTTTCTCTTGGTTGCATGGAATGTATTGTTTGACCCACTGCTCTGATTCACAGACTTATGTATAATGGTTTTGCTAGTCATCTGTTTAATTTCTGTATGATCCCTCTATTTCTCACGTAATGTTTATCTACCTGCATATTGTCATAATTATTTTGATATGAGTAATACATAACTCCATCTGTATTCACAGTTAACCCAGATTGGTAGAGCAAACATCTTTTGGAGACTAAGTCCTAAGGAAGAATAATCTAGTACACAGGAACAGCTGGGGAATTGTTGATTTTTGGCAGAAACATAAAGGAAAACCACAGCTCATGTAACTTTAAGAGATTTATTAGATGATGCTGTGTCATGGTGTGCTGTGATTATTGCAACAGGAAAGAGATACTGCTGTGTTTTTCCTGCTTTAAAATTAGATAGCTCTTTCTATGACTTTTTAGATCTTATTAATTGGAGAAGAGAATGCTTACCTTCTGGAAACGACTGCATTCTTCAAAATTTGTGAATGCATTCTCAGTCAGAAAGACTACCTTGGAGCCTACCTATGCACCTTTATAGGCTGAAAACAATTTAATGCTTAGTGCTAATGGTAGAGGAAATGTTAATTTAGTTGTGTTAACTTTTGTCCCCCAGACATGCCTGCTACATGGGATTAGAATGGTTCTTTTACCTTGTAATGTATGTAGGTCACATACTCCTTGTGAGGAGATTTTGACTGTAAGCTCTATAAACTATAGGGTTTCTTTAGTAATTTCCCACAAGTATTGGCAGAATCTTGTCTTTCATAATATCCATATGAATATGATAACTTCTTTTCTTTGACAGGGTCTGTTGCTTTGCCTAGAGTTTATTTCAGGGCATCCAGCACACTCCTGAGAATTCCCTTTTTTCACCTACAGGTAATACCAATCGTATTGTTGCTTATGAGAAACCCAATTAGGTATGAAAAATATGGGAATGGCTCACCAGCATATTATAGATTCTTCATGTTTTCTTCTTTTTCTTTTTGATTAAACATATCTAATAATTTTAATTTTGTCTCGAGTGTAGTATCACGCTTCTGTGATTTAGTCTCATTGCTGGGTTCCTCTCACTTTAAAAACATAAACAACTTCACATCTTGTACCTTCTATTACTCACCTGTTCTATGCACATACAGAGTGAGTTTTCTTTGTCCCATTCACCAGAGTTTTAGCTTTATTTTTCAACAATTAACTTGCCTTTATGGCCATAAACCACTCGGAACCACAGAGTCCAGAAGTTTGCTTCCTTCAGTGTCTGAAAAATGGCATTTCCAAGTAAGTCTTGGAACGCAGAGCTTGGAAAGCACTGCAGAACACAACAATGATCAGGAAGCTGTACCTTTTAATAATGATGGCAAGTCCTCAGCCTTTATTCTGAGTATTTCTAAGTATTAAGGTTTTTTTTTAGTGAGTTGCCTTGTAGAAAAAACAGCTAAATAATAATTAAAGAAAAAAACCCAGCAAATTATTTGTAGTTTGTGTGCATGACCATCTCTCATGCAATATATTAGAGCACTTGTTTTGCTGGAGTAACTCTGCACTGTCTTAGGAAAAGTTGTTTTTGCTGATGTGATTCAGAAAAGAATTAAAATACATTTTTCAAAGAAAGAAATATGCCTGACAGAAGCACTAAATGAGATTGCATAGGAGCTATTCCCTTTTTATCTTAAAACAAACCACACTGAACATAGTTTGTAAGTGTGTATCTTGGTACATCAGTGAAAAAGCCCATTTTTTCTCTCCACAATTGATAAGACTTACAATGGGTTTACATTTTAAAAAGTGCTTAAATATAACTTTATGTTCAGGTCAATTAATTTCAAGCCTACATTTGGAGTGCCTGGCAAAAAGACAAACAAAATTTTTAAAAAAGTTTGCTGAAGTGTAAAATGGTTCCGGTAGCTACCTTCCTTTCCTAAAAGCCTTGGGGCTTAACATACACCAAAACCTTTTTCTATTGCAAATTCTGAGTGGACAAATAGCCGAGGGAAAGTTGAAATGCTGTGCAGGGAACTGCAGATGGTCATATGATGTTAATTACAAGGGCTCCATGGACTGGTCCTCAAAGGATTTAGGAAGCCATGTAGAAAAAATGTGATTTATACTGTTGCAAGGAAGGAGATGTATAAAGGAAAAGTGTTACTTCCACCAAAACTGACATTTCTGTTAAATAAGTCATACCTTTTTTCCAGAGCAAGAGACATTTTGATTCACCTAGGAGGCAGAGAGGTGGAATAACCTAGAACTACAATACTCATCCCTATAGGACAAATATACTAATCACAAGTGCACCTCAGCACTGCTCTCCCATTTGGGAGTTCCTACACTCTACTCTGCACATGCTCTGCACGTGCTCCCTCCACACGGGCACTTACATCCCTTTAACTCATGTTTTCTTCTTTGAATACAGAATTTTCAATATTTGCTGCTGAAGTGCAGTTAGAGATATTTACAGTTGTGACTCAATTCAGTATGTTAACTAAACATGGACAGAACAATGTCAACACTGATGAAATTAATCAAGAGAACACCCCTCTTCTGCCATGCCTTTTATATATTACATGATGTAATCAATAAGATATTCTTTTTATTCAGGAAAAAAATATATTGGCTTAAGAATACCTTTTCTTCTCTGGTAGAAACCTTTTTTGCCTTAAGCTGCTGTGCTTTCTGGATATATTCTTTAACCTCACAGACTGAATTTCAGGTCTCTGTAGAGCCATATTCTTACCAGCATTAAGCATTTCCTTCATTTTACAGTAAAAAATTGGCACCATGGAATTTCATACTTACTCTCTTAATAATTTCCACTTCACAAATGTGGACATATTTCATTTTCTTCAGCAAAGTAGGTTCTTCCAATCTTCTATGCTGCTACTAACAATAATTCTGCCCAAGTTATGCAGAAAATCCAGGACTGAGATAAAACCTGATGAAGTCACCATGTTCAAGCATGCTTCAAATTTGGACATGTGTGATACAGACTGGACATTTGCAAGTGTCATCAGTGGCAGCTTTGGTACATCTCAGGGCTGATCCATGTGTAATGAGGTTAGTTAACCAAAAGACCTCCATTTCCTTTTCTGGGTTATGTGCCAGGTTGCTCTGCATGCACAAATGTGTACACATGTATCCATGTGTACAGATTTTGAAGTCTCTCTCTTACATTTGTGATTTTAATTTGCCATTCTTCTATTTGGATGTCAAGACAATATGTTTCTTTCCTTTAGAAGAATGGTTACACCATACCCTTCACAGTTTCATTTTTATCAACTCAGGACTATTGGCAAAGTCCTTGTGTGAAATTAACAGAGTAAAGCTGCCCTTGACCTGTACCTTCATTCTATTTCAATAAATGCTTAACTTGTTAATTTGATTTTAAATAAAGTTTGAAGAATCTTATTACTGAATCTATCATTGAAAATGTGTGAAGGAGCTTTTCGATAAAGCTGTACAAAATCCTGTTTTAATGATCAGAATTTTTAGAAAGAAAATCTCTTTTGAGCATCTCGTTTGATATATGTCCAAAATGGACAATGTAATAGTTTATATTGGAGAAGAGAACAATAATACTTCATGTGACAAAAGCAGAAGAGCTTTACCCAGGCTTGAGGAGTTGTGTAACACAGTATGTCACTTAAAATAAGTGGTCTGAGGGAAAAAAAAAAAGATTGGGTTTTAGGGTTACCTAGTATGGGACACCCTAGGTTAGAGAAACAGAATAAAAAAGAAAAAGAATAGTGCTCTGTGAACATTGAAATTAAGTAGGAGACAGGATAGGGAAGATGGAGATCTTATACTTCCTTACTGTACCTTCAGTACTTGTGACTTTTTGGAAACATACCTCTTTTTTGCTCAAGAGAGGTATGTAATAGTGTGTGTAAAATCATGGAGAAAAGCTTGGGGACAAATTCAGTGGCTTCAGGGAAGCAAGAGTAGATTTATCGTGGGAAATATATAAATAATGGGCAAGAACTGGGCAAAGAGATGTCCAGGTGAAACAGAAAGTAATAAACAGGAATAAGGGATCAAGTGTTAAATTTGAGATGGGAGCTTTAAAAGGAATAAATGATGAATTGGAAAAGAAGTGGCATTCAAGGAATGGATATCAGGGGATTTTCTGGGCTGGGGAGATAAGGGAATGTACAAAAGATGGCAGATACAGGAAATTTTATGGGAGAATGGGAACATGAAAGAAGAAGATATATTCTGAAAGAGGTCAAAGAGAGAAAGGGATGTGACAAGAACAAGGAATAAGAGCAATATAAAAGGAGTAATAGGGGAGCCAAACAATGGAAAGCTGGTGGGTCGTAAACTACAAGCACTCCAAGTGTATTTTTTGACTGGCTGGCAATAACCAGTGTGCTCTGGTGCTCAGTGCTGACTGAGTAGCTTTCATTGACACCTGACTGTCAGTTTGGGAATGACTTAGGGTATCACTACTCTGTCACTCTGTGTTGCTCTGATATAACCGTATTTCATTCTCACAGAGCTTGAGCTGTTTAGAGATGCTGGAGTTCGTTCACTAGGGCTGGTTCATGAGCTCAGGTAGGCTGTCACTAGTTCACTAGTCTACAGTGCATTGATAATCTGCCTCAGCTGCTCTGGCTGCAGTACTGCTTCTCTCTCACCTTGCTCATTTAAAGAGTTTAAGTATTGTCACAATTTGCTTTAATTGTGTTATGTATGAGGAAAATGCTGAAAATAGTTTTGTTTTTCATGACAATTTAAAAATGTGTGAGTTAAAAAAGAAACTTAAAAAAGTAATTTACAAGAATTGTAAAATAAATTTAACTTAGGCTTTTACAGCTAACGAAATTAATTTATTTATTTTCAATCCAGTTTCTCATGCTTGCATAAGAGTTCTGTTACTTTCTCCTTCAGAAGTAACAGAGCAGATCAGTTTAAATTGAATGTAGTTCTTTGTAAAACAAAGAGAGACATAGAACAATGGTGATTCAAAACATGGCCACATCTTTCCTCTCTGGAAAAAAAAAAAAATAAAATCAACATTCAAATTTGATGGTTTCTTCTCAGAGGAATGCTGTGTTTTAATTAGCTCAGCTCTGGAACACCATCCTTAACAGATATCTTTTGATTTATATTTTGGTTTTGGTTTTATTTACTTTCAGTTTTGTTTTCTTTTTTCTCAGAGAAAGGCTGCTAAATTGTTAAATTTTATGTTTTCATAGGCTCAGGACTGTGGAATGCTATCATGGGAAATGGTGACACAAAAATGATGACCTTTTTGACCTTTTGAGCCAGGTTCAGTGTGAACATTTCAAGTGCTGCTCATTGTGCTCATTCTTTTTCTTTTTTTCTTTTTCCTTTTCTCTTATACCACTGGATTGTAGTCCTTATAATGTTAGTATCTTTCGTCTTTTTCCTCACTGGATTTCTCAGATGTTTGAATGCACAATGTAGATGACACTTTAGAGAAAAGATGGATATATAGGTATTTGTATGAAAGTATAGATTCCTTTTTTTCTTCTGGTCATTAGAACTCTGACTGAACAATTAAGTAACTATTTTCTTTTTCTTCCCAGCAAAACAAGCTGACCAAGCTGAGCTTTTCTTCTGACAGTGTCAAGAAGTTCCACATCTTACAGAGCCATTCTTCAATTTCTCCTTGGGATGTTTTTGTCCCTTTACCTTTTTCAAAAATTACATCATCTTGAAAGCAGTGGAACATGGGCTTAGTTTTAATCCAATAACTTTTTAAAGTACATTTTCCACAGTACTATTACAAATTGTATTTTTGACAGCTTCAGAATCATATTTGCTTCATGAACTTGTTTAAGAGATTAGATCAGCACTGCAAGTTTTATTGTTTTGTTGATTTCTTTTCTGTGGTAATGTAATTGACAGGAGCTGATAAGCCTGTAAACTCAAAAATAAATATTGAGTGTACTTCTAAACTAATAGCCCATTCATCTTCATCTGCAGTGTTGTCTGTTGTCCCTGTGAAGAATTGCTCTGAGCAAGTGATGCTGTTTCTCCTGATATGAAGCCTGTGCTACACCTGTGTACTTTTATGGAAGCATGTATGCAATTTCTGTTGCATATTTCCCAAAATATGGGCTTCCAAGCCCATCATATTTTTATTGTCTTTACCTGTGTTTTCAACCCTGATTTTCACAGAGTAACTTTGTGCCCCAGTTGAGTGGCACGATACCATCTGTCCCTACTGCTCTTTTTCCATGGTTATTGTGTTACTCTTACTTCACCAGTTTGTCCTGAAGGCCTCTAATTTTTCCTATCCTGGATCCCAACACGGCATCAAAATACTAAAGATGAATTTTTTCTGTAATATATATTACATATATTTCTAAAATATATAAAAACTCTTTATGATTGTCCTAAGTCATTAAGAAAATAAAAATCTTCCAGTTCTATTCAGAGTAGAGAAGATATCCAAAAAGACATCCAACTATTTTTTTTCTTAAATTAGGAATATAATCCAGAACAGTACTTCAAAGCTATATTCCATCTTTCTTACTTTGATTCTTTGTGAAAAAGCAGAAAGTAATGTTTTAAATTTGTTCTAGTTACCACCTATGTTCCCTGGGAGTTTGAGGCAAATGGCATCCAGTCTTGAGTCCCTGCTTGACCCATCTGGCAAACCTAAGATTCTGTAAGGGCACAGCAAAATGCTTGTCCCCTTCTGTTCATGAGCCCAGCTTGTCTTGGTGTAGCAGCCATCTCTCCAGCTGCCTCCCTCTATGCCTGACTGAGAAAGGATCTCCATATCTTTTTATTATATTTCCTGTGTCATAGGAAGTGTGCCACAGATACCTCAGTCATTGGCAAATTTGACGGGAGTCTATCAATCTCTTTTTTAATGTTTCACCTGTTTCATTGTGCTTTTCTTGTGTTCAGAGTCTAAATTAAACTAAAAACAGTAAAAAAAAAATGGGAATGCTTCCCTCAAGAATATAAACAAATATATCAGTAGTTCAGGATTTGACGCTAAAAAGCAGCAGAAAAAATGTTGATTGTCTGTTCACTATGAAAGATTCTCATAGAGACAAAGATGATGGGTAGTTGCATCTTAATATATTTGACTTTCCTCTTTTTGTGCCGACTCTCTTAGGGGCATCACTCTTGAAGATAGATTACAGTGTAAATATTTTAAAATAAAGTAATGACTGTATTCTCAGATACTGATTACCTGAAGGTAGATTCTAGAAAATTGGACTGAAAGTAATTCTAGTTTATGAAAAGACCTTCTCAGTGTTTATGATATTGCACAGTTGCAAAAGGAGGTTATCATTGTACTTCAAACATTCATCATGGTAAGTGCAGAAAATAAATCATCCTGACTGCAGAAACACTATGTTATGGCTATAAATTATTAGACTGTAAATTACCTTCTTGGAAAACATACTTTTAGTCTGGAAATCTCTTACGAGGAATCTTTATGATCTCATTAGGTTTCCTCTTTGTGGCAGAAATTTAAATAATTTAGCTTTTGATTACTAATTCATAGCAAACTAATTTGAGAATGTTTACATTTTATAAAGCTCATCCATTAAATTATCTATCATCTGATATAATTTCAATAGGCATTTGTTCAATTTTTCATGCTTTACATATGATGCCATTAGCACAACAATACCCCACAGTTTAGATATTGCAGAGAAGCTGCGTATTTTAAGCAGAAAGATGCAAATGAATATCTTGAAGCAATATAATGTAACTTTGCATTTATCTTACTTATAATTTGCTCTGTAACCTTGTACTACATTTACAACTGCAAACTACTAGCAATGTGGAAAGAGAATAAAATGTATAATAGTTCTGACAAGGGGATTCATAGTGGCTACTTAATCTTGTTTGCAGCAGCAGAACTTGTCTTGTTTCTAGTGAAGTGCTTGAAGAATCATCCTAAAGGTGAAACATAATTTGATGAGGCATCACTGTGAATAACAAGGAAACTTGTTTCTTGTAGTTGGATATGAGGTCAAGGGACAAAGAGTGAATGCGTGTGATGAGAATTAGTGGTAGTGTGTGATGGCAGAGGGCTGCACAGCCTTGTATTTTGGTGAGATGCAATCCCAGAGCTTTTCTGTGAGCATAGCGTGACTGAGCAACAGCAACAAAAAATGATTTTGATTTTACTTATGTATTGCAGTGAATAACATAGAATCCCTTCCTATGGGCATTTATCGAAATATAATTATTAAAAAAAAATATTGTTCCACTACTGCAAACTAGAAGAGCTTGTGTGGTCAGGTTTGGTGCCAGCATGTGTGACAGAACTTGGCCTGTGTTGGATTGTATCCTGTATTTGGATTGACTCTGTATTTCTGTTTTGCTTTCATTCATAGAACTCCATCTTTGAACATGCAAGTGATTAGAAATGCTTCATTCAATTTGAAGTTGGGTCAAATAATATTCATAGGATTGCTTGCCTAAAATCACACTGTAATACATATCATTACTGTTTATTGGCAAATAATAGTAAAAATGCTATAGGTTACTGTGTTTCTGATTACTTCTACCTATTGCTTGAATATAAGATTTGGAAGGGCTACAAATTGAGAGATAAGAAAGCTAAGGAACTGTTTACTAATTTTTTTCCACTTTAAGTCTCAAATGAGAGATCCAGTGTGCAAGCTCAGTCTACTCTAGTACAGAAAAACTCCAAGGGTTCACTTTACCTTATGCATGATCTTTCCTGAAAGAGGAGGATAGACCTCAAGGGTGTGCTCCTGTGGGGTGTATTTAAGCTACAAGAAAGATTCTCTCTTTGAGTAAAAATTTGTCATGGAACTTATGGCTCCTGTACTTTAAAGTCTAGATTTGCTAATGTGTCAGAGATATCTTTTTATTCATTGAACATTGTGTTTGGCAATCTTTTCATAAACCACTTTATTTTTATATTAGTACTTCAGAATACGATTTTTCTTTTATACTCATACTAAAGAAGTTCTAGTTTTGATTTGCTTTGTATTGAAGAGGACTCCCTAAAGAACAAAGATGATAGGCTGTAGGTGGAGGTCTTACTGTGCAGTCTTGATTTGAGAGAAATCTGGGTGATGGCAGAGGTCAACTCTTGCTGACTGGAGACTGTGGAAGGTATAAAGATCAAATTAATAAGTCTGGGACTGGACTTGTCTGAGATAAAACAGTCAGAGGTGGCCAACAGGTTGTGTGTTTGTTTATTTTTTTAAAAAGTATGTGGCAAAGAACAACGAGAGGAATTTAAAGCTGCCTTTATTCCTCTTCTTCACCAAAGGCAGCTTGATAGACTACCTAGTATGTAGCTACACATGTATTTTTTCTCTTAAGAAGAAAAAGTAATACGATAAATTACAGACCATAGGATATGAAGTAAATAATCATCCCTAATTCAATGGAGCAGTAAAAAAACCTGTTTGACATACAAAAAAATGAAAAATCTGTGAAAATGTGGAAGGACCAGTGGTAAGCCTGCAATAAAGTCTTTAAAATTTGTGTTCACTACCCAAGAATTTATTCCACATCCACTAGCATGTTATTTTTAGATAGTTTTCAGTGTGGGGGAGATTTCTGCATTTTAGAAGCAGAAAATCGTAACTGTACATGTGCCATATTAATGTTCAGGTCACCTTTAAGCAGGACAGCTGTATATGTGTCTAGTGGGATTATTGTCATAGACTAGGAATAGGTTTCTTTATAATGAAAGATTGTGTATTTTAACAAGTCTGCCCTCAGTCCTAACCCTTTACATATTATAGGACTAATTTAAGAAAACACCAGTGAATTTGAAGCCTGGACAGATCTCAAAACTTCCGCAGTGTTCCTGACCTCACAGATTACTAAGAAGGATTTATGTGTTTAAAGCCTGAGAGATTAACCCTCCCTTTTGCTGTATAATGATGCCTTATTATAGGAAGTTCCATTCCTTAATTAAGTATAAAAACAAAGGTTGTGCCCTCTTAAAGTATCGAATACTTTACTTTTAAGAAAAATTGCTTGAATGAGAAAATATTTTTTTCCTCGTTGCTGTCATTACTTTAGTGGTGATGAGGCCAGCTTTAATTACCCTTATGGAGCATGCTAGTCACAGCTGATCATGAAAGTTAAATCTTGCTTGCATATGCTATGGCCTTTGTGGCTTAACAGCCTCATCTGAACAAGATCATTCCAGACCAAATCCTTTTCCTTCATCGCTCTGATGCATTCACTTGTTAAAAATGTATGTTATGGGAAAACATGCCACTGAACCAGTAATGCAATTGTAATTACTGGGAGACTTGAAAAACATATATAAAAAATGAAGAGTTTTACATGGCATTTGACAGGAAGCAGTGTAGACACTTTTCTGCAGAACAATGATGATTGTGTCATGAAGGACTCTGGCTCTTAACTCTTCAGTTTTGAGCATCAATCCTGGGTGAAGGACAATAAGTAGAGAAATTAAGTTATTTGCAGGAAGAACACAGGCAGGTAGTTCACACAGAAGAACACAGCAGGGCTATGGCTTCTGCAGTTTTCCAGGTATTTATTTCAAATTGTCCTCAGGATGCACTTGGAATTATTGGCTGTGGTTTTCAAAGATACTGAGGATGACATGTATACAATTATGTAGATTGTAAATATCATATACTTGTATACATAAACTGACATGTATACAATTATGTGGATCTGGACCTAAAGCTTTAGTCCTGAAATATCCTACTCTTGAACTTCATATTTCAGGAAAATGTTTGGACCCAAATAACCTTATAGAATCAGAGTATAAATAGGAAATTTGAGACTTTGCTATTACCCTTAGGATTTTTATTCTTCCAACTTAAACTCTAGGGCATAATGATAGTGTGTGCTTCCAGTTTTCTAAATATACTGGAAACCTGTGTGCTATCTCTGGTAAACACAGCTGTCAAATTCACAGGAAAAAAATAGATTAATACTCACTTGGTTAGGAAAGAAAAACTATCAAACATTTAAAATATAGAAAAGAAGAATTTTGTTTTCCAAATGTTCATACATCTTTATTAATTTTAACCTTGTGAGCATGGCTTTGTATCTTTGAAGAAACCGCATCCCCTCCCCCCCCCAAAAAAAAAGGCAGAAGGAATTTTTGACTTAGATGTGTTGCAAAAAATTGTTGTCAAAATCTGTCCACAGAGGTCAGCTGAGTCATTGATGTGCACAGATTTTGGATTTTCACTGATTTTGATTTAAATTATACCACTACTTTTTCCTCTCTCTGCCACTTGTATTATAGGTATGAATAAGAATAGGGTTCCTCTGCAAGCTGAAGAAAATGATTGAGGGCATCTGTTTTTTGTTACAATGAGCACTTAGCAAGGTGATCTTTTATGGTACAATTGCTAAATAACATTGTCAAAAATGCTTTATTTTTGAGAATATTTACTTTCAAGGCATTAGTGGCATTGAGAGAATAGGTACAAGATGAGTGAAAAACCCTTGAAAAATGTTGCTTGCGTCACTTACTTTCAATTAAAAATAAGAATTTGGGGAATTACTAAAAGCCAAAAAAGCTTATTCTAAGAGCAAACCAAGAGGAAGACATAAAAAGAAAATCCAAATATGGCTGCATCTTACAGTGTTACACTCTGTATATGTCTGTACAAATACCTTGTTTACTGAGTTTAGCTTTTCCAATTATTGAATCAATTTTTACATGTGTACACAGAAATGTGTTATCAGAGCATATGTGTGTAAAGAGTCTGAAATTTATGTCTTGCCTCTTCAGAACAGTTTAAAAGGAGCTATAGCATCACTACTCTCTACACATATTTCCCTAACATGACACAAAATTCATCTTGGTACTTATGCTGTGAGGAGGCTGTTTTGATAGTGCTTCTAGAGCACTTGAAATGGCAAGGCTGGCATGTTTTCTGAACACTCACCAATCCTGCCCACTCAGTGAGTGAGCAGCCCCTGTCTAAAAGAGCAGCACTTGCTCTTCTGCAATATTGTGGATAATGTTCTTTTTAGACTACTAGTTATTGGTTTCATCCTGAAAATAAAGGGCTTGCATGCATCTCTTTCTTGAAAACCTTGAAAATACAACCCATTTCTGTGGAGGATGTGTCTGAGAGCAGTGTTGCTTTTCTCTGCAGTGAATTAATTGTTTTCCAATGTCAGCCATTATCTGAGGGTGCCTACATGATCTGTCCTCAGAGGAATGAGTCTCATCCCAGCTGGGTTTTAGTACCTAATTATTGCAGCTCCAGATAGGAACATAATATTAAACATCTCTTAGGTTTAGGCCTCCATATTAGCAGCCTGGGTACTGAACATTTAATTATGATAAAATTTTGAATTAGGCAAGAGAAATCCTCCAAGATGTCAGGATCTATGTGGCATCCATCATTGCAGCACTAGTATGTACTGTGTGTACTCCAGGTGATGGGATAGAAGCCAGGATTTTTTTTCTTCTAGTTGGTAACAATCGAAGTCCTTTGTGACACTGCAGCTGTGGATGTGACAGAAAGGAGCCCTTTCTAGTGCCCCAGAGCAGAAGGTAGAGAATACTTTCAATCTAAGAGCTACTGTGACTGACTGGATTTGAAAGGCAGAGAGTGCTGGAAATGAGTTGTAGTTCAGATCATCAGCATGCTTTTTTGAAGGTAACCTCCTGATGGTACCCACTGACTGAAATTTGACCCAGGTTATAGAGCTTTCTGAACAAATTCTTTTGAGGACTCAAAACCAGAAGATTTGCTCCAAAAATAACTTGATACTCTATTTCTAATAACTCAATTTGTTCTAGTGAATATTCAATGGATGACAGCAAATTTGACCCAGTAATAAGTGCAACTTTACTGAAATGTGTACTGTGCATTTCCTGGCTTTCAACAGCAACAACCTCTTCTTTCTGTATCTGCTGCCATTGAACCACATTCTTGCTAATGCAGTCAGCAGGAGAAGACCAATCCTGCTGGAAGAGAGGGCACAGAAAAGGATATTTTTCCTGTTTTATCCAGGTGATCTGAGCGTTTTCCCTCACAAGCACTCTCGCCATATAGAGATAAAGAGAAACAAAGTTGTAATTGTTGTTCAAATAAATTAATTTTACAGAAGGATAGAGCCATTACTGTGTTCAAGACTTGGATTAAACCTGCTGTGTTGGGAAGATAGAGCAGGACTGGCCCAGGATCCCTCCACCCCACAGAATTTCCAGGTCTTGGTTAGAGAGTGCCATGGATCTGATACTGGCACTCATCCTGCTTTGGCAGATGCTTTTCACAGCCTTGACCTTCAGTTGGGATACAAGCTTGGGGATGGAGGGGAGGAACAAAAACCTGCAGTAGTTCCAGCTAGTCTGACCAGGTTAGAAGGAAGCTAAAGAGTTATTCCTCTTATAAAACCAGTCTTCCAAAATTTAACTTTATGGCTATGGGCTATAGTTACATGTTTGATTGCAGAGAAAATATGAACCTTTCCTTGGTTTTTAACAGTTAACTGGGGTGGGTTTTAGCTCAGGAAAATTATTTAAAAGTAAATTAAGTTACAGAAATGAGGTTTCTGTATGTTTCCCTTTATCAGTATTTCATATAGAAGCTGTACTTGGATCTCTTTTTTTTTTTTTTCAATCCTAAGAGACAATACATCAATATTTTTCAGACTGAGGATAGTACTCAGAATTTATCACTTATGTGAAGGTACAAATGTAATTATTTTCATATGTTTCCTAAAGTTTCCCGGTTTAGCCACACCATGTGTTTTAAATTCTGTCCCCTAAACCTACTAGAGAATATTTATTTTATTTTTTTTCTTCTTTCCTTTAGAGTTTGACTCATACCTTTGAAATATTTAGTTTAGAAAAAACTGTTTGAGGCAAAAAACAGTTTATAAACTCAGTATGTTTTAAGGTTACAGAAAGCTTGCTAGATGTCTAAGTTGACAATGTTATTCTAAAAAGGTAAGATTTCTTCCTTCATTTACTGTTTTCATTGTAAATGCATAGAATGATGACTCTTTCATCATCTTTGAGAATGAAATAGGCACATAATTCCTTTTAAGAAGCTATAACTGGTCCAAGTAATCCTTGAAAAGCTGAAGGATGTGATGTGTCTGCTCCCTTTTTATCTAGGCCCCTCCTCATGGGCAGTGAAGCAGTGATGCCTTCATGCAGAGGAGTCTGCTTTGCTTTTGTCCTATTAATTTTAACTTCATTAGAATAAAATTGTAATACTTCAAAACTTAGAACAGTGAAAATTTAATACTGTAATTATAGCCTTCTGTTGCAAAGTTTTTGAAGTCCTATACACACTTATTTAGTAGCAAGAAAATGTGCAGTTGAATTCCAAATTTGAATGATCATCTCTGACTAAAATAGTCTTATATCCCACCTAAAATAATAGCAGTTATTTAAATTAATACTTCAGTGTTGTTCAAGATGGCTTTCTTTTTTAAGCTGATTTTGTAATTTTTCTTCCTTACAGATTCAGACAGAAATAAAGCAATTTAGAGTGGTTCTGTTGACATGAGGTTTTTCATTTTAATACTGAAAAATTTACTTTTCTTGCAGAGATAATTCATTTGAGTATGTATGCACATGGTAAGCACAAATGCACTATTAAATAAAAAAAAAATAAAAATGGACCTATTCAGTTGAATAAATTAAGTCTGTTGATAATGAGCAGAAGAAGGCCTAAAAGCCTACAGGTATTTCTCATAGATTTCTGAAATGGTCAGAAGTGAAACTATCCTTTCTCTAAGACCTAGTCTTCACAAAAATAATCTTTTTAATTCTCTTAAATATTATGTGGAAAAACTGGGAAATACAAAACCTCACATCATCAACCAGCTCTCCAATTCTGCTTTACTTTTATATAACTTTTTTTTAAATGAGTTGACAGACCTGAGCAACCTCAAAATGCATAAGTATTTTAAGCTTTTCTATATTTGATAATGATGATGCTTGATTGCTGAATGAGTACAAGGTTATAATCATCTCCCATGGCTTTTTTGTCATTCATAAGCTGCTTGAGCTGCTCTTTGCTGGCTTATGACATTTCCAGGATCTCTCAAGTGGATTGTAACCTTGTGTGTGCTCACTGAATTCCAAGGACTGGTCCTTCTAAATGCTCTTTGATGAAATGAGCTTTTATTCCTCTGTTATTTAAGAAAGGGTTTCATGCCATAGAGTTTGCTTCTCAATGTCTTAAAACTTTCACAGAAAATATTTATGAATTGGTAATGAAAAGTAATTTAAAATCTCCAAGTTCTCTATTTGCTGTTTAGAGATTTCATATCACTTTTTATATTTAATGATAACCCCAAAAATGTGGCTTTAAAGATAGTATTGTAAGCTTGACCTAAAATACATAAACTATTTTATTATTTATGATAACCTCTATTTTCAAATGATACCCTGTTTTATAATCATTTTCTACAAAAAACCAACACATATTGGACTAGGATTGTCTGAGAACCTGATTCTCAATTCATATTGATTTTTTTTATTTTCACCTAGAAATCAATAGAGTATATTTTATTAAATGAAGGAATGCCACTATACAACCTTCAGGTATTATAAAGATATTCAATACTCTCTTTAATATCATTATTACAACACTGATTTCTGTCGTTGGCAATAGGAGAGCCAGCATTTTTAAAATAAAGATAATTGTTTTGAAATAGACAGCCCTGTCAGATAGGATGTGTTTGCAGATGTGCTGATCATAAATGCATGTGATGTAATTGGAGATGTCAAGACTGGGGGCAGCCTGGGCTGCATTGATTGCATGTTGGGGGAGTTTGCAGCCCTGAGAGATATGGGTGATGTAAGAAGTGAAATTAGGCCCCTGAACTTTAGAACAATCTCCAGCTCTTCAGGGAGATTGACAGTGACATTCTCTGGGAGACTGCACTTGGGAACAGGAGAGCTGGGACAGAGTTCTGAATAGAGGTGGAAGTTCACTAAAGAAATCTTTCGTAAAGTATATGAGAAACAAAAAATTGGGCAAGGA
Source organism: Sylvia atricapilla (assembly GCF_009819655.1). NCBI lineage: Eukaryota > Metazoa > Chordata > Aves > Passeriformes > Sylviidae > Sylvia > Sylvia atricapilla. Next base: position 85,399,634 of record NC_089140.1, on the reverse strand, counting down.
AGACAAGAAACTGGCATGGTTGAGTAAAGAATTGCTGATCAAACTAAAGAGAAAGAAACAAATGTATGGGCAGTAGAAACAAGGACTTCATTGGCAACTTCTCTTCCCGCACTGCTTAAATTGGTGGACAGCAGGATGTGGAAAGGGGAAGCAAAGTGCTTCCCACTGCAAATAAAGGTGAGGTTCATCACCACCTGAGGAACCTGAATGTACACAAAACGTACATGGGACCTGCTGAGAAGTATCTTAGTGTCCTCAGGGACTTGGCTGATGTAGTTGTCAAGCCACTCTCCATGGTATTTCAAAAGTCCTGGCAGTTTGGTAAAGTCCCAAGTGACTGGAAAAAGAGAACTATTGTACTCATCTTTAAAAGGGGTAGAAAGAACTACCAACTTGTCTGCCTCACCTCTGTGCCTGGGAAGATAATGGAGCAGATCCTCCTAGAAGTTGTGCTAAGGCACAGGGAGAACATGGACATGATTCAGGACAGCCAGCTCGGCTTCACCAGAGGCAAGGCCTGACCAGCTCAGTGTCTTTCTATGACAGAGTGACTACATTAGGCTCCAGATGTCATTTGTCTGGATTTTTGTAAAGACTTAAAACATAAACAAAAGGATAGAGTGCACCATCAGCAAATTTGCAGGTGACACCAAGTTGAGTGGTGCAGTTGACACACCTGAGGGAGGGGATGCCAGAGGGACCTGGACAAGCTCAAAAATTGGGCCCATGGGAACCTTGTAAGCTTTTACAAGACCAAGTTCAAGGTGCTGCACATGGGTCTGGTTAGGAGATGAAGAGAATGAGAGTAGCCCTGCTGAGAAGGATTTGGGGGTGCTGCTCCTCCAGGAGAAAACTCTGGAACCTCCCCCACCAAGAAGCCCAGAGTGAATTAGGATCAACAGGATACCTCTGGATCTGTATGTGATGACTATCTTCTTGATCTGCCTACCTTTCTCCCCCCACTTTTCTATTCTAACTATCTCTGTACCTCAAATTTGCTATTAAGTTGAATCCATATTATTGACTTCAGCATATGGTTTCATTTGCACCTTAATTTGGGGAGAGGCGTCTCTTAGTAATCAGATCTTAACAGTAGTGCAGCCAGAAAGTTAAGGGAGGTGAGTCTGCCCCTCTACTTCCCTGTGGTGGAGACCCCAGTTGCTGCATCCAGTTCTGGAGTCCCCAGCACTGAAGGACATGGATTTGTTGGAGTGAGTCCAGAGAAGGCCACCAAAATGTTTAGAGGGATGGAGCTTCTCTCCTATGAGGAAAGGCTGAGAGAACTGGGTTTTTTCATCCTGGTAGAAAGAGATTTGAGGTAATCTAATTGCAAACTTCCTTCCTTGCCTGAAGGAAGCTTCCAAGAAGGACGGAGAGAAACTATTTACAAAGGATTTTAGTGACAGGACAAAGGGGAATGGCTTCAAACTGGGACTAGGTTTAAATCAGATATCAAAGAAAAAATTTCTTTGCTGTGAGGGTGATGAGGCACTGGAACACATTGTCCAGAGAAGTTGTGAATGCCCTATTCCTGGAAGAATCCAAGGCCAGGTTAGAAAGAGCTCTGAGCCACCTGGCCTAGTAGAAGGTGTCATTGTTCGTGACAGGAGGATCAGAATTAGGTGGTAAGGTCTGTTCCAACCCAGGCTATTCTATGGTTCTATGAATAATAGCAACAAAATATTTAGTTAGAGTAGTTAAACTAGTACTTGAAATTCTGTTTTTAAACTACTTGCTTATATCCTGGTGAGTGACATGCAATGTGATATGAAAGACTGTGCATGAAGGCAGTGTCTGTGCCCAGAAGGGAAGCCGGAAGCTTGTTTCACCTCCTAAAAACCAAAGGAAATCACAAAGGCCCTCACGGGGAATGATGGTTTGAAGAGGCTGCAGAGAGTGTGCAATAGCAGATATATAATTTGACAGCATCTTCTGCACTGTTGGAAAGTCATGACCATGACCTGTCCTTGATTCCCAAGCAGAACATTGCTGTCTGCAGGGACTGTTGTATATGGGAACAGTGCACATCCCCCATTTCTTACCCTCCTTAGTAAGATCGGTTCCTTTAGACAACATCAAATGACATATATAATCTTATGATGAGGAGTTTTGGTGACTTTTTTTTGCTGCCTGTCGCTTTCAATTGTTCCTTTGTCTTGGCTGTATGCCACTTCTTCCCAAGCAGCTTTGGATGTTAAATAGCAGTTACATTTAGCCTGTGACTTTAAAGGTCGGGTTGAATAAAAACATGTGGCAGTTGCATAAGGCAAACTGCTTCTGCTGGACTAATTAAAGATCACAGATCAAATCATGCATTGTGTTAAGTGGGTGTAACTCCCTTGGATTCGACCCAAGTATGTGAGCAATGGATTTGCTTCTCTGTACCCACTTAAACGTCACTGTATTTAAACTGTATATTTCACTATTATTTTTTTTTTTTAATTCTTAACTTGCCTTTTCTTTTTTAAAGGTATATCCTTGCATCTTCGCTATTGCTTTGTATTTATTTTGCATTGTATGTTTCACTATTCTATCTGTCTGATAAGGGGTAGCATAATTTTGTGCAAAGTCTAAGTCTTTTTCTCTGTCTCTTCCCTTTTGGACATATCTCAACCTCCAGGAGTTAAAAGAGTATTTGAAGCCACCATTCAGGAATGGACAGATGCACTGAGGAAGACAGACTGCCTGCAAGGGAGAAACTTCTTTTGCATACTGAAATACTCTTTCCTAAAAAGGCTTTGGATATTGACATCTGAATTCACTGTTCACACATTTTCTTTGGGTGTTCATAATAGATGACTGATTTTAGTGGTCCCACTGCCTATGCAGAGGCATTTGCTCGTATACTTCTAATAATTGCACTTGATAACCTCAATATAATACTTGTTTATAGAATTGAGTAAATAATGTTTTTGGATTTCTCTTTGTTTGAGAATTTGATTGGCAAGATATAGGGAAGTGCTCTTCCTTAGTTTGGCAGAATGTGGTAGTCTACATACCTTCTGACTGCACCCTGAAAGGGTGCTAGAAGTCTGCCTCCCTGGTCACCGAGACTGGAAGGCTTCAGGATGCACTCCCAAATCCATCGTAGCTTTCCAGTATACTCAATTTCCCCAAGCTGAATCTATTTTGCCTGTGAAGGTAATTTGTGAGTGATATCACTGCTTTTATCTGGACCCATGGGCATTTTTACTTTAATTTTCTCCTTTGTCCTCTCCTATCAGACAAGGAAGGTTCAGAACATTGCTGGGCTGGAAGCTGTTCAAGCTGTTCAAAACCTACCAGAGGCGATAAGTGAATTTTTCAATTTCTTCACTAAGTTAATCCTATTGTCTTATTATTATATGTTATTGATATCCTTTATCAATTTATAACTTCATATTTTAACATCAAATTGACCATACAAAGATTCTGTAAATGTCTAGGCTTGTATTAAAATCTTTTTTTGTGCATTATCAGTTCTTTTTGGGATACTTAATATCACAGAACACATCCTTTCTGCAGATATCCGTTACATAAGCATGTGCTGAGGGGAATGTTATCTTCCCTCCCCCCAAATGCAATAGTGTCACATTACATACAAGTCTCTTTATGTCAAGTGTTTTTACTTCTCAGCAGAGTCAGATTTACTCAGACAACTTGAAATCTGGATTGCCTGACAAAGTGTGATTTGGAACAGGCTGAGCTACTTGGACAGAATTATAAATAGATTTAAGACTGTTTCTGTGCTCATAAATTATTATGTAAACATAAACTAAGTTTGTCTAAAGAATAGTTTGAAATTCTAGCTCTTATTTTTTGTCTTCTGAACAGTGACTGTAAATCTTCCAGCTTAGAAGTCTTTGGGGGAGGAAGAGGTCTGGCACTGCTATCCCTGTCATTCTGTACAGGGGAAGTCTGGTGTAAATAACTAGCATCTTACAGAGAAATCTGTTCAAGGATTTCCATATTAGCCATTCCAAATAGCTGCTTGTGCATCCAGCAGTCAGGATATTTTACATTCAGATGCACATCTTTCTCTTCATTCATTGGTTGAAAGTTTTGCATCTAAGGCATTTTAAATCTGAGAGACTGAATATTTCTCTTTAGCAGTGGAAATGCCCTCAATGTCCAAAGAAGTTAAAGTCTGACTATAACAATTGCTATAATTGCTGCACTCAGGCCTGTCATGAATTAAAGTATTCGTTACAGGAAAAAAGTATATTGAAATTCCACTAAAAGCACAATTACATGATGAACCTATTATTGGTCATACTCTGGCCATGGTCTGATGAGTAGAATGGTATGTATTGAAAAATCTGCCTCAAGCTACTGAGCAAAGTTGACTAATTTTATGACCCAACAAAAGGGGAATGAATGAGGCTATCTCAGAAGTGGAACACGAACCATTTTGCCAATTAATGTTACATTAAGAACTAATTATTGATGAATATTGCTTATTATGGAAAGAAAATAATGTGTGATAGGTCAAGAAAGACAAAGATTTTAAGAGTTTCTTTATATTTGCAAAAGATAGCTGAGGGATTGAGTAGGTAACAAAGGCTTCAGTGAAACTGAGAGACCACAGATGGCAGTAGTATTTTTCTCTCTTTAAATAGATATCATTAATGATTAGAGGAAAGATCCTGATCTGGAAAAGAGCATAAGCAATGAAGTAGGAAATAAGTGGAATTTGCCTCCAAATTTGCAGTTTTAAAAAGTCTCTTTACTATGTAACTCTGTAGTGCTCATGTCTACATAAACAATTTACCTTGAGGATTCTAAATATTGCAATATTCTATTTCTGTTCATGACACTTAGAAACTTAGGTAGATAGACTTCCTCAGTGTCCTTCATCCATATCTAACCATGTCCTGAAAACTAGAATACAAATTTTCTCTGAGCATATCTACCATGCTCTGGCAGAATCAGGCTTTCTACAAACTGCATCAAGATTACTATTTCTCTATAAGACAGAGGGAATAAGAGCTGAGTATGTGGAGTTTTAAATTTAATTTTTAAAAAATAAATATCAGCTGAGAAAACAAGCAGCTGTTCTTATTTGATTTCCCTCACCTGACTGAAGAGAGTGAAAGGTAAACCTCTTCTTCCAGAACATTTCCTGCTACTGTGTTTTGACATGAGGGTCTGTGCTCTTCTCACCCTTCATCTTCTACTGTTCAAATAATATTTCTGAGAGTGTCACCGAAAAGAAATGCAGAGCATGTGGAGAGAAACATGCTTTACAGCATTAGGTTGCACCTCCAGAAGGTGACACTGATCTCTGGTATTTGTTGCAAGAAAGCCCTAAACTTTGATATAAAAGAGACAGTCATTGAGAATTCTATCTTACATCTTGGACTTTTTTGTAAGATATAAAATAATTGGAAAGAAAGGATTTATCTTGGTTTTTATCCTTGTTGACTGTCTTCTTTAATCTCTTACTAAGAGCTCTGTGCTGGGAAAAGGTAAATTTATGTTTACTCCCTCACTTCGTATCATCTTAAAAAAATTAAAGGACAACTCTCTGGAAGAAGGAGTTGCTTAATCATTTTGTCTCCACTGGAATAATATTAATACTTTTATCTAATGCAAATTATGCAGCAGTTACTATTTATTTTGTTAGAGGTGCACTTCATATATGACTAACTCAGGACCTTGTGTTTCTTCAAGGAGATAAGAAATAATTCATTAGGATGCAACAGCCTATTGGAAAAGCAGGAAAACAGCAGTTTCTTGATTGTTCAGCTTTGAGTATTAGGTTTCACCAAGCTCATCCATTCATTTAAATGCATATCAATATTGACTTCTAGGATTACTGAGAGATAAATTAAGTGGAGCTGTTCCAGAAGAACATTACTGTTAGAAACTTTTTTGCCTAATTTGCTGTTTATCACAGGTTGATTTCAAAGCAAAGTGTCAGGAAAACATTAATATTTTCAAGGGGAATTGCATTCTGACTTTTGGTCCTGAGATGATTTTTCTAATAATGACAGATGATTAGACCTGTTAAAATTCTTTCATTTTTCTCTATGTTTGGAAGCTGTTTTATTCTCTCTAAAAAGGACATCTTTATAATTCCCTACTCTCTCTCTCGAAGAAGAAGAAGTAAGACTTAAAAGACACTAAAAATTTTTTCCTCTTTAAATTTAAATGAAGGTCAGAGCTCAATCATCCCCGATGAACAGCAGAAATAATGAAAAACCTACCTTGTGGAGTGTTTCTTTTTAATAGGGCTGAATTAGAGCTGCTTCTGAACTGAGTAATGTTATCTGAATATACACGGGATTCCAAATCATTAAAGGTTCTCATAAAGCAAGCTCATAAATTTGGCTCAGCTCAATGAGACTTAGTGCATATGTGAATAAAAATGTTTCTGTAAATGGGAATTGATTTTTCTTTCTCACTGATGATTTTCTTTAGTTAATCTTATGAATGTGTTCTGCACTAGTTACAGCAAGACAAATAGGAAGACACTGGGTGTCATAGGAACCAATATTAAAGAGCATATTCTACTGATCTTTGACCCTTATGATGGGACATGTGATATGTTCTGCTTTTTCACAGAGGGAAGATCTTGCTAAGTCACCTTGTTCATTGACCAAGAGTAGCTGCAGACCAGTCAGGTAGAAGAATAATAGGATTTCCATAACAGTCCCAACATGAAAAACTTCTAATCTTTTGTTCTGCTCTCGTTTAGGTCTATCTGCACTAATTTTCGAGACACTGGTGATTGTGTATTATCCTAGCATAAGTAATTTCCTGACCCATTCTGATCCTGCATAATTGCAGGTCAATTGAAAAGTCCCTTTTTGACCACAGTGATATAGGATCAAAATTACTGTTTGATCCCATAAAAAAAAAAAAAAAAAAAAAAAAAAAAAAAAAAAAAAAAAAAAAAAAGAACAAAATTAAGTTAAGAAAAGAAATTGATTTTCAGTTAAACTTTGGAAACATGTTTTTCCGATTAGGTCCTGAAACATTTACAGTTTTGCTGCCACAAGAAGGGAATGTTATTATAACTCTTTCATACACTTTTAAGGAAGGAGCACTAGTCTATTTAGATTTTAACAGATTAAACAGATATCATTAATGATTAGAAGAAAGATCCTGATCTGGAAAAGAGCATAAACAATGAAGTAGGAAATACAGATAGATGGGATGGGCCTTAGTGGACAAGTGTCTGATATCCACCCTCTCTCTCTAAACCTTGTAATGAAGTTGTTAAATTTTGAGAAAAAATTTTAGTATATGTTTCTTATTTACCTTTATTGATGGCCTGCAGTGGAGTATTTTAAAAAAATATTTCCTGCACACCAAAAAAAGATTGCAAAGAAACAAAAAAAGAATGTGTATTTCAGTAGTCATGTATTTTATCACTATGTCAGTGTAGGATCAAACAGAACAAAGTGCAGGTGGCTATGCTTTCTTCTTTGTGATTTTAATGTACTGAGCACTCAGCTCCCCTTTAGGAGATGAAATGGAGGGATCCAGTTGAGAGCACTCTTCCTACTCCAGTGAAAGCAAGAAGAAGGTGTTGGATACAGACAACTTTGAGTATTGTCCTGGTTTAGAATAAATTAGGGAAGAACCTCCAAAAGGAATCCCCTAAACCAAAACCTTCACCACCCCTTCCCCCCCTCCACCCCCAGCCCTGGGTTGGGGAAGGAAAATACCTTGGAGGAAAAATGGAAAAACCAGTTTATTGACAATGAAAAAGAACACTCCCCAACACCGAATAGTGGGAAAAGGGTTACTTGTGAATGAGGAGGGTGCGACATGTCTCTTGCAGACCTGGGACTTCTCCAACTTCTCAGGGCAGGTCAGGTCCGGAGCCGCTTCAAACCTTGGGGGGAGGGGGGTGGCGCGAAAGGGGGGGGGAAGGAAAAAAACCAAACAGAAGCAGTGAAATAAACAGCATCAGGGGCAGCAGGGGAGAGAGAGAGAGAGAAAAGAAGGAAAAAAGAAAAGAAGAAAGAGAAACAACAGGGAAAAAACAACAACACCAAAACAAAACAACAAAAAAAAAAACAGACCAAGCAAAAGCAAAAGCGAGCAGCAGAGAGCAGAGAGCTAGAGCGAACAAGCCAGCAGCAGCAAAGCAAAACCAGCCAGCAGGCCCTGCCCCGCTAGAGGGGCAGCTGCCAGACACAACAATGTATCCAAGATATGGGATATATGGGATAGGAGGCAGGTCAACCCAGAACAAGTATCTGTTCACTTGATCTGCTTCCTCAATTACCAGCTCAGCTGTACAGCTGAGCATTTCCTGGGGCCTCAAGATAATGCAGTGCAGCAGAAAGATACGGCTGTGCTGTAGCTTTGTGGAGCAGTGTCTGCTCTAGGGGTTGACTTGTGTCTCTACATTTATACTTGGAGAATGAGCTTTGCTTTCACACAAGATGAGTGCCTTCCACAGCAAATTCTTTTTAACACGCCTTGTGTGAAAATGGTGAAAGCAAGATTTGCAATTAAGTGTTCTTTACCCATAGCAACCATTTTTTTGTATTGTGTGTGATTTCTTTTTGATGGGAAAACAATTATTTCATGGTACTTCTGTTCACATTGAGTATGAGCCATATGGTAATATTAAACTTTTTTTTTTTTTTCTGCTAGCTATTCATGCAATAAGAAACACTTTTGTCCTGCTTAAAACCCTGGGTATTATGCACTTGCAATAAGCATTACAGATTTCAAAAGATAGTTCTTTTTAGGTGAAGAAATTATTTGCAGGAGAATGCAACAGAAATCACATATCTTTCAATTGTTTTTTAGACCTCTTGTATTTGAATACTATATCTTTATATTTTGTTTTGCTTTGCACTTTCAAGGTGATATTCAAAAGGCAAAAGAAGAAAGCCAAGTTTTATAACCAGTCTCTACAGACTTAACTACAGATGAAAACAATAGGTCTTTAGGGTAACTTCTATAAGAGCACAAATAGAACTTACATGGTATTGTGCTATGGTGGGGATAGATGTTTTTAGAGCTGCAAGTGCCATAAAGAAATATTTATATGAGGCTGGATGAGGACATTAGAGTTTTGTGGAAGCAGTTGCATGAAGGAAGAAAAGCGTTTATTAGCTGCTCTAGTTGAAGTGTATGTAGCCTTCTGGGGTGAGTGGGGAAAGGAGAACAGCTGACCCCAGGGCTGTCTGCTGCAGTGCTGACACCAAATGTACTCTTGGTTGTATCTGGGGCCCATAGAAATTCAGTGCCTTGGAAACCTTACAAGTTTTAACTAATCTGGTAACAGACATGACACTCTTTTTCGCAATCTTAGGCTTTTAAGAACCTTTTGTCAGGATTGTTATCCAAAGAATCCTTTCGACTTTGAAATAATCTTAATATAATAATGAGGAAATGCAAGGTATAATACTCAGTGAGAATGTTCTGGAGATAATTTTGCAAGAAATGAAATATTGTCCAAAGAACTGTATTAATTAACTGCATTATACATCAAAGAGAGAGATTTATATGGGCTGTTGCCAGATATGATGTTTTATGTTGAGTAGTGATATTGTGTTGCAATTTTAGCTTCTATTATTTAATTGATATTGTAGAGCTGAACACAGCCCAGATCTGCAATGCTGATTTATCAAAGAAATCTTTGTTCATGGAAATTCGCAGCATCATGTACAACAGCCTTTCAGTCCAGCAATCAATATTTATATATCTTTGTTGTCAATCTCCTGCTTTTCAAATAAATGCCATTACAATTATAGAAATAGTAGCTGAAATGAGATTTGACTTTTTTTTTAGCTATGGTGGGGTTTGTTTTTTTTTTCTTTTTTTTTTTTTTTTTTTTTCTAAGCATTGGGATTTTCTAGGGAGTGCTTTTTAAATCTGTGAGTTATTGCAGATTCTACTGAATAGTGCTAATTTTCTGTGTTAATATTTAAATGAGAAAGCAAATAAGGGCCCTGGCTTCTTATTAATTGTTTAAGGGATGAAAATTACCACTCAAAGCACAGAGGAGTTCCACTGTTGGTCTTCTGCTCATTACATGAGAAATTTTCTTTATGACACGCTGAAAACGCAAGACCTGTGCCCCTGACTCAACTGCGTTGCAAATGTGGCAGAAGCAATCACTTAAGGTATGAAACTGCTTAAAAAAATAAAGGGAGGAGTTCCCTTGAAGTAAAATTTTTAAGAGAAAAGCTAGCTTTTGAGGCCAAACAAGTACTGTCCCCCTCCCTTTTTTTTTCTGCTCAGGAAAACAGAGCTTGGTTTAGGTTTTCTGTAAATAGCATTATAGTGGCTCAGTAACTCACTCAATGCCTTCTAACTTTGTTTTCTTGTACTGAGGTAAGTTCCATCCTAATTCAGTAGTAGGGCCCTGAGGTCATGTGGTTAAATATGTATTTTTCATTCTCGTTCTGAATTTGTAGTTTTCCTTAATAGGGGAAAATCTTGTGTTTGTGAGACAGGGAAGCTTTGCTCACATCAGCTGTTTGGATGCATAGATAATAAAGACATCCAGAACTTTTTCTTTTATTCCATTGCATCACTTGTCAAATATGTCCTTCCTGAGCTACTGGGGCTCTGCTCCCTGCAAGTCAAACAATTGACACTGATCGTTTGGTCAGCTTTGTGTTTGCAGAAGTAAAACTTTAGAGGAACTGAAATGGAGAAGTGGCATTTCTGCACTGAGAAAAAAAGTCTGACCACATGTGTATGTAACCAAAAATCAGAATAATTGTTGGAGCAACATCTATGATGTGTTGCTCCACCAGTGTGCTGTTTTCTTTCAGACACAGACATCAGGACAAATAAGTAGGGCAGTGCTTACAATTTTGAGAAAAAAAGTGGTACTTTGCTCTAGAGTTGTAGTTTTCTTGGGTGAATATAATCAGCCTAAACAAATAAGAAATATTTAATTGATCTAAGCACAAAATACCCAGTGTCAAAAAGCAGATAAGAAATACTGAATAGAATGAAATTAAACGAATCCACAGCATAAATATTAGTGTGGGTGGATGGGGTGAGAGTACATGTAAGCAAATGTTGAACATACCTGACCTTAACAGGCTCAAGATCTGAGGACTTTTAAGAAATACAGAGCCAAACTTAATGTTCTGTCAAGAACTAAACTAAAACATGATACTTACTATTGTTAGATCAGGCATACGGATTCATGTCTAAATTTTTGAAGCTTGGGTTACTTTTAAATATCTTGCCTAGTTGTTATTTTTCTCATCTGCTTCCAAAATTCTGTTCAATTACAAAAAACCTTCCTATTTCCACACCAGGTATATAAAAATCAATGAAGCATTTGGGTGGAACCACAGGGAAACTTGGTAGAAGGAATTGAATTCAGAACACAATGCAATACATTTATATATATATGTCCTATAACCCTCACACAGATTTATATTCTGTTCACTTTGGGAATCAAATACCATCCTGATGGATTCAATGACATTTCAATCATGTAAGCCCAAGAGACAAGAAATTAATTGAAACCTGTATGCATTTGTTCTCTAGGTTTATTTACTTATGGAATCACTAATTTGCTTTATTCCTGGGTGCCCCCCACTCCTCCTTCCATATTTCAGTAATGGTAAAAAACTTATTAAAAATATATTGCTAGTGATTTCCTGTATTCTATTACTCACATTGCTGCTTGTAATAAACCATTCACTTTGTATTTGCTAAATATAATTTCTTTAAACGGTCAATACTTATTAGGGTTTCAGACCCTAAATACCAAAAACCTGAGGAATATAATACTACTTTAGGCTCTTCACTAGTTGAGACTAATAATATAGTCATCTAGTGGAATACTGTGTTTAGTAATTAGCCCTTGTTTAAATCTTACTTATGTAATACAAAACTTATTCTATTCTGAAATCCAACCAGTTCCAAGATCTGATGCTGCTCTTATTTTGTGAGTGTTCAGATAATACTGAACTTAATGCTCTGCTCTTACTCTAAATTGGCCAAGATTCAATGAATAAATACAGCTTTTTTATTACTAGCTACACTGCTAGAACATTAATGATCATTATTAAAATCCTGAACTATACATATTGAAGGCTTGTACATGATTTTCTTATCTAAAAGGAATATTAATTACTAATAAGGGAGTCTTACTTGCAATGTAGAGCCTTCATTTGGTAATGAATCCTCTATGAGCAGATGCATAAGTCCATATAGAGGTACAATGTCAGATAGGTGCCAGGGTTAGATACATTGTGGTTACTGATAAATCTTTTTTTAAAGGCAGATTTATGTGTCATGGATTTACTTTATTTAATGTGCCATATTTTGGAGGGATCTGTCTGTAGGCTGCATAATAAGAACAAGCAGATAAATAAACAACAAAAGTTCAAGTTCAGTATTTTATAGCTTTGTTACTTATTCTCCTCATATCCCCTTGAAAAATTTTTCCAACGAAGCAAGTCACTGTTATCAATGAAACCTTTAGTTTGCTTTTTGTGGAAGACATTTGATCCATTACAGCCTGCATCCTGCCCTTCATTCTTGAGTCTAATCTTGAAATTAGGGAAAAAAAAATATACCCTTTGAGCACCCTTTTTTCCAACCACTTAAATTATGTGATAAACTGATGATAAATCGAATACCATTAAAATATTGCAGCTACTGCTCAAACCAACCAGTTTATTAACATTCCAATTGCTGGGAGTTTTCTTTTTTTAATGGCCAGTGTACTTCAGTGCTTTCTTCTCTTCATGGAGTAAAAACATTTACCTTGTGGATCTTCTGACATGGAATCAACTCAGTGCTAATGCAATGAAAGACTATAACAAAGCTGAATGAACATACCTCAATGTTTTTTTCTGCTCAAAGATGAGCATTTGCTTTCCTCTTGACTGTAGCTTCTCATGGTTTACATGTAGCCAAAATGAAAGCTCATGGTAGATTCCCTTCTGCTGGAATACCACAGATATGATGCTGCTTTTACAGCTTTGTAAAATTAAATTTCATGAAAATCAATAAAGTAACAGTGCTGTAAAATTGACCTAAGCGATGAAGCTCAACATGTTCTCTGAAAAATCCTTTTCTAAAAAAGATAAAACAGAAGCATAACATTTGGGTTATTGACTAACATTAGCAAAGTTAGATTTATTTACCAATCCTGTGGCTTTCAAGAAAGTCTAAAATGTCAGAAAAATTATATAATCTGTTTTAGAAAGGTGATTTTTCACTATAATGCTAGGATAATGAAGCATTGCAAAATTAATTCTTTTGCTATCTGCACCCCCTCAGAGAAAAAAAACAAAAAAAACAAAACCACACACACAAAACAAACAACAAAAACCAACCAACCAAACAAACAAACAAAACCAACCAAAAAAATAAAACCAAACAAAAAAATCCCCCCAAAAATCAGAACTGTTAAAAAAAGGAGATAAATGCAGACTTAATTTTGAATGATTTTTTTTTTGTGGATTTGGAGTGAGGAATGGACTTATTTATGACTTAATTGAGAACTTAAGAGTTTTTATCCTAGAATGCTGTTATGAGAGAATTCAATCCTTTAATGGAGCAAGGGGACAGGCTTCCAGGGGAAGGGTAGAACATGGGATGATCAATCCCCAAAAAACCCAATGAACCCAATGAGGTTCTGCTTTCCGTTTCACTTTCCAAGGATAAAAATGCGAAGATAGTGATGGATTCAGAGATGGATTTCCAATAGCATCAGCTTTTTCTCTCCCTGCCTGAATTACCCCGTGTTCTTTCACAAAATAACATTTATTGAGACTTCTTGGTTATTATAACAATCTGAAGGTTTGAGAAAGCAGATTCTATTAATACAGACTTCTATTAAAAATGAAAAAAGAAGTCACTTTCTGAAGTAGGCATTTCTGGAAATCCTTGAAATTCATACAATTGACCATATGTATCATGTTTCTGATTCAGAGTTGTACATTCCATGGTGGTTTGGAATGAAAGTCAACACAATGATCTTTGTGGGTGCCTTCCAACTTGAGATATTCCATGGTTTTATGGTCATTTTGGGAGGGGTGTTGTTGCCTTTAGCATAAGCAGACAGATGACTTCCAATGGGGGAAGTGAGAAACTGCAGACTGATAACCAGTTTCTATTGTGAGAGACTGAAATGTTAAGCTCAATAACTCAAACAATTTGCAAAAGCACAGGTAAGTTTAGAATAAACACTAGCTTAATTTCAGACGGGTACCTGAGTATGCTGCAGAAATGGGACATGGAAAAGTAAAGGAGGAGTAAGAACAACAACCATCAAGAAACCCAGAGACAGTTGTGGAAAGGTCTGGCCTGGGCTTTGTAATAGCTAAGGAGATAAGAAATGTGAAGATTTGGGATAGGTAAGAAGGATACAGGTCTGTTAAAAATTTAAGAAATCCTTAGAAGAAGGGGGCCAGAGAGAAAGAAGGAGGGCGGAGATGGGGAGGACATGGCATTAAAAGGACTGATAATATATAAATTTTTGCTAGGTTATACATGTTTGACCTGTGCTGGTCACTGCAGTCCTGTTTTATTAAATCCTTTCTGATCCCTGCACAGTACAACTCTGCTCTGTCAGGGAGCAGTGTAGGGACTGATTGCAAGCTCTGGAGGGGGTGGACACAAATGGATTTGTTGCCAGCAGGTAGAGTCAAACTGGGATGAGTGGCCACCTGAGCTTTTCCAGCTCAGCTAGAGCAGGTGTGGGCCTCAGCGTCAGTCACCAATATGGGACTATGGAGTGGACACTTGGAGGGCTGGAGTGTTTGTGGTTTTCTCCTGTCTTGGTGTGCATGGGGGTTTCTTCATGTATAATTTGGTAGCAAATCTGAAGTTGGACTAGCTGGTGAGCAGGAGGACCTAACTTGGGATATGTCGTGGGTGACCTGTGACTGTGAGGTGCTTATGCTTATTTTCTAGCAAATATCAAGCTGGGATAGCTGGCAGGTGGAGACTGGAAGAGGTCAGTGTGCAGGCATGGGTGTTGAATGGGAAGAGAGTGTTCCTGCTGGTGTTCAGGGCATCTGAAATGTGCTCATGGATCTAGAGAGAGTGGCAGCATGTGCTTTCCCAAGAACAACTTCACCCATAACCAGCTGGAAAGGAGGGAGTGGATTTGTGAGTCCTGGCAGTGTTATATATGGGTCCTGTTAAAAGAGAGTGCCCAACCCAGAGCACTCAGTAGCTAATTGCATTCCTTGCTGTCTTCTGTGTCTGTCTGATCTCACTGAGCTTCACTGTTGCCTGAACTTGCAAATGAGAAAGTATCAGCTGCATCTATTGGCATAGAATGGAAAAACTGGTTCCTGTGGATACAGGCACATCAGACCAGGCTGCAGTTGCTAGAACTGGGCAATCACAGAGGCAGTGGCATTAAGCATCCCATAAAGTACACCTGAGCAATCCTCTACTCCCAGTTAACAACTGAAAAAAAAAAAAAAAGAAAATAAAATCAGCTTGCAACTGTAACTGGTAATTTAACTTTTTCAGTATTTTAAGACTGCTGAGAAAAAATGTATTAAGGCTTTGTTACAGATAAGCTTACTAAGAACTTGGATCAGATTTATTTCTAGTTTTTCTGTAAAGAGTTGCATAAAGATAATCAAAATACAAGCAGATTAATTAAGACAATCCATTGTTCAAAATTCAAGGGATTTTTTGTTGTAGTTGAGGACTATTTATGCTACAATAACACCCAACATTGCTAGTGGTGCAGTCTCAGATACATGAGCAGTACCTATTGAAGGCAAATGGGAGTAAGTTTCAAAATTAAATATGAAGGAAGTGTGAAAGATTGATGAAAACAGACTACTGAATTGTCCAGTTATAACATCAAAGTTGCTAGGTTGAAAGAATATCAGTTTCTGTGTTTTAAAGAAAAGCAGAGGGGGGAGAGGGAAGAAAATTTCTTGATTATAGAATTCAAAAAAATTTAAACTAATAACTTGTTTTTTTGGTTTTGGTAAATAAAAGAAGTCTCAAAAAATTCCAACAGGTGCTTAAAAAAGGATAAAAGTGTTCAGATTTTACAATATTTTCTCAGCACTGGTTTCATGGTCTTTAGTGTAGGTTGAGTACAATTTTTTTTCAACCTACTGATAATGGAAAATTAACTTAGTCTTCCCATATTAGTAACTTCTAATATTCTTCAGTTCTCCTGCAGCACTCTATATTCCTTTTCAGCAACTACTAATTTTTTCATGATGCAGTTCAGGATCTGGATGTCTGGATTAAGAAAAGTACAGCAGCACTTATGGGCAGTGACAACAGCAGTGTGAGTGCCCTTGCATAGATGATACCACTGAACACAAGGCATTAGTGACAGAACAAATTGAAGCTTGTATCAGAATGAACTTAATGGATACTGGACTAGAGTTTGAAACGAATATTTGAAAAAGACATATGAAAGTCAAGACATACAAATTGTTTTTTGAAGTGATGGGGCCACTCGTTTTCAAATTTGACCAGCAGTTATATATTCCCATATAAAGGTGTTTGAATGTCAGAAAGAGTATGTTGCTGCTACTCATGTACTTAATTTACATTTGTACTTTACTGTGAAAGGCGAAGAAGAAGATGAAGGTAATCACTGTGTAAAGCTGAAGGGAGTCATTCATTCATTCTTTTATTCATTCATTCATATGAATGTTCTGAAGTGTTTCATTGTGACATGTTAGAATTAGTATGTATTATAAAGATCATAATTCTGTGGGGGTTTCGTGACCTATTTAATTCTAAAATTTTTGATTCCAGGGCAGCAAACTGATTACAGACATGAATATACTATATCCATTGATTTGTTTCCATTCTGTCTAGGAAAACCACCATTTCTTTCTCTTTATACTTTTCACTTATTGTATCAGTTAGTTGTCTCAGTTATGGGTGGTTCATCTTTATTCCTGAAAACCTTAACCTGCTCATCCTTGTATGAAAGAGTCTCAAAATATTTCAGGCTGAAAATGCATATAATTGTTGATAACCATTTCTTATCTGCCACCCACTATCTGAATACTAAAGCAGTATTTTGTTAGAACTTCCAAAAGCTGCTGCAGAAGCTGTCAAAAAAGATTAATTATCTTGAATGTAAGAGCTAGCAATTTTTTCCTGTCTGCCTGTTGCCAGAGAGCAGCGTGGGCTAGAGAAGCAAACTCCTAGTGAACTGCTCTTGGGTTAGTACTCAAGTACACTTGACAAGTTCTTAGGCTTTGCTTGTGAAGCAATATGTAAAATTCTGGTTTAAAAAACGAAGGATGAAAATTCAGGATAATACTGGAAAAAGGCTGATTGATGTCAAGAGGGGATTTTGTTCTTCTAGAAGCACCTGCCTCAATCTCTTTGGACTTAATTTATATTTTGTGAAAAACTTTTCCTCCCATGTTTTGTATGTCTGATTTTGTTTCTTCACATGCAGCACAAATGAGACTGTGTTCACTGTGACCTAGACGCTTCTCATTCAGTGACTGATTTTCAAAGAACAGACCATCCCTTCTTTCTCATAGTTTTGCTGTATTTTTTCTATATGTTTAAAGTTAAATTTTAGCACTTTATAAAACACTATATAAGATACGTTTCTCTTAGAGTGCTTTTTATTGCTATGTACATCTTCCCCCTGATTTTTGTTTCTTAATGATTTCATGATTCTCTGCATTCTGTGAATTTTGTATACAAGAGCTATATATAGTTGTTTTATTATTGTATAGTAAGCTTCATGAATGGTGAAAAAAATTAATAAATGCATACTACTTGATAGTTTTATTTCACTTTTTTTTAGAACATACAATTAGGTTTTCAGCAGTTAGGGTATTTTGATATTGTTTAGTAATTTAAAAAAATCAAATTACTTTGTGGCACTAAGTCAAATTCTAGGCCTATGTGCATGTTTCAATGAGAAAGCTGCAATTTTTACGTAGACATGAACTTGGGCTATGACATGTCAATAAAGCCTCACTTAATGAGGACTTACAACACAGAATAGTATCTTATTTGGTCAGTTTTCAAATAGGCTAATATTATTTATGCTTCCAATGAACTAAATCCAATTCTTTGATGGAACTGAGTTTGGCTTGTTAATTTACATCAACTGTTCTGCTTCTGAAATATCCCAGCATTATTAGATTTATCCAAAACATACTTTGGCAAGGTGTCCTCATATATCCCTCTTTTTAGGATACTTGAAAGCTGAGTGTGTAATGCATTTCTTCTCATTATTGAAAATTGCCAGTGCCTTATGCTTATTATACTATTCAATGGTGACAAAGACTTGAAAAATTTCATCCCAGAGCAACTTAAATTTTTGCAACCTGTTCCTCCACCTTCAAGCATGAATATCTTTTCCTGATAAATATTTATCAAGTGTTTTATTAAAGACCTTTAAGTAGACAGATTACATGGCCTTTCCAGGCAATCTATTCTAGTGCTTCACTCTCTTTACCCCATAAGTTTTTCTTAATTTTTACCTTGAGTCTTTTATGCTGTAATGTGAACCCATTCTTTCATATCCATCATAGGTAAGGAAAATAAATTAATTCCTCCTTTGCAGAAGCCATTAATTTATTTAAAACATTTTTGTATTTTCCCTTCTCCCTTTCAGGTTAATTAGATTAGTTCAATAATTTCAGTAAGGTATAATTTTGTAGACCACTGATTATTCCTTTTTTTTTTTTTTTTTTTTTTTTTTTTTTTTTTTTTTTTTTTTTTTTTTTTTTCTTCTTGACTTCTCTGATTAGTGCACATTCTCATTGAAGTTCACCACCAAAACCTGGATCAGAGATTCTAGTTGAATATGAGACTCTCCTTGGTCTTATGACCCCTTTCTCCATAATTCTCATCAGCAAGAACAACTCGTAAGTATACTTGAAGAGTCTCACCTAGTAGAGCGAAGAGAAGAACTTAGCTGTCCCCTTCTTTCCCATGTCGTTCTCATTTTGCTAATTTGAATAGGCAGTTTATCAGAACTAGCCTTTCAATTGATGCTACAAGCCTAGTTAGATGTTACTGTTTATTTCAAGGCCATCCTTTGATGCTAGTGATTCAGGAGCCAACATGAGGAGGTTTTTTCCAATGACTCTTAACTTGATTCTTATGGAACAACTCCTTGCCTTGTCCTCTCCTAAACTGTACCTGCATGCTTACGCTCTGTTTGTGTGTGTACTCCCTTAAGAATCTGACTTTTGCTATTTCTTGTATGTTTTCTTCTTACATTCGAAGTAAATGCAGAACTTCTAATTAGCTATATTGATCTTTTGATGTGTTTCTGACCTTCCCTGAGAGAATGATTTGCTTTAAATATCTACTTGAAGACAGGAAATGTTTGCTTCTCCTTTGATTTCTGAGGGTTATTAACTTTTCTGCTTACCTATGGATTTAATTGAAGTTACTTCTTCCTGTGACATTTTGTTCAGCCACTTCATCTCTGTTGTTCAGAATTATAGCTAAAAGCCATCTCTGATGTCTGCATAAAGAAGCATTCATACAATACTCCAGGAATATGGTGGACATCTTATCTGCCAAAGCTTGTCAACTGGGCTTCTTCTACAATTAATGAAGATTAATGGGCCTCTGTGTACTATGATGATAATTTGGAAATAAGGAATGAAATATTCTCTGAAAAAAGATCTTTCCTTATATGCTCTCTATAGAGTACAGTGTTTCTCTATAGATACAGTGTTTTGGTGACTGGATTAGTTTTTTGATTAATAACAATTTAGGATGCTATAGTTCAGTGAGCTGAATAATGCTCTTTACTTTTTTGGTGTAATCTTCTTTTGGCAGATGTTTGGGTAATTGAAATTGTACCTTACTTACTGAACCTCACATTCTAAATAATATTGCCATTGGTTCTCATCAAACCTTATCTTCTCAATGCTCATAGTTTACCTTGAGCTCTGAACATTGTGGTACCTGTGTTGCAACTCAAAGCACTGCCTGTCTTCATCTTTTCAGAAGATGATTGTTTAATTGATAAATAGATAGTCAAACTATTAGCTCAGAAATTATTTTTTTCTCTAAATAAGAAAATATAAATTAAATCAGCCAATTAAAAAAAAAAAAAATCAAAAGTACTACCAAGATCCAGGCCAAAATAATGAGGAATGAATGTTTCAGGGAAGAAATTTTTTAGGCTACATCGTAATGGACAAAATAGAGCCTTGCTTTGTTCTAGGAAAAAAAAAAACATGGAAGGCTGGTTTTACTTCTTACAAGAATTGTGGAGTTTCAGAACCATTTTGTCCCAGCCTCAAAATAGCAAGATAATTTGCTATAGTCATTCTTATTTTGGATGCTGATAGTAAAATAAAAATATTATATATCCTAAACAAGTTGGGAATGGTAATTTCTACCATCAACTGCTTCAGCGACCAAGCTGTTTGTCAAATGTGCTGTCACAATAGCTTCTTTGGATAATAATTTGAAGAATCAATAACCTTCTCTCTTTTTTTTATGAAACCTGGCAACTTTTCCATCGATTGCTTTTCTTCCAACACTGCACCTGCTGCCTTTGCAGTTTCTGATTAATTTTCTAGCATCTCAGCTCATTCGTGTATTTCAATATAACACATAGGCTTCTGAAAATATACAGGCTCTTTCTTTCCTGCTTGGATACTGTAACCTATGTTGGCAAAATAGACCATGTTTTAGATACATAATATTGTGAGGCTTAGATAAAACAAATAAAGGGGTAACTACCCTGCTTACAACCATAGGATGGTGTGGTGGAATAAACTAGGAAATAAAGAAGAAATGCTTCAGGCAATTGCTAGCTAAACATTCTTTAGATGTTAGTTAAGCAACAAAAGTTACCGTGGCATTAGGGAGTATGTCTTCTACCTAATATGTTGTGCCTTACCTATAGTAATAAACATGAATACTGCAGTGTAGCAATCACTGCTGCAAGTGAAAATAAAGAAAATGCTTGCTATGACCCTCACTGGAATGATATAATTGCGTAT